>NC_139388.1:21392500-21732500 GCF_054392235.1 Sus scrofa | reverse complement strand
ACATGGAGGTTGCCAGGGTAGGGGTCTAATCAGAGCTGTTGCTGCCATGATCCAAGCCGCCTCTGCAACCTACACCACAGCTAATGGCAACGCCAGATCCTTAACCCACTGAGTGAGGCCAGGGATTGAACCTGCAACCTCATGGTTCCTAGTCAGATTTGTTTCTGCTGCACCACAACAGGAACTCCTAATCTTTATTTTTTTAATTTTAATTTTAATTTGTTTTTGGCTTTTTGCCATTTCTTGGGCCATTCTCGTGGCATATGGAGGTTCCCAGGCTAGGGGTGGAATCAGAGCCATAGCCCCTGGCCTACGCCAGAGCCACAGCAACTCGGGATCCGAGCTGCATCTGCAGCCTACACCACAGCTCATGGCAACTCTGGATCCTTAACCCACTGACCAAGGGCAAGGATCGAACCTGCAACCTCATGGTTCCTAGTCGGATTTGTTAATCACTGAGCCATGACAGGAACTCATTTATTTATTTATTTAAAAAATTTTTTTTGTCTTATATTGCTGTCGCATGTTATTGTGCTTCCATTTCTACTGTACATCATTATGAAATTGAGAAATGTGGTAAAAACGGTAGTAGAATAACCACTTGGGAGAATTCAGCATTTTAGAAGTTTCCCATTGTGGCTCAGTGGTTAACAAACCCGACTAGTATCCATGAGGATTCAGGTTTGATCCCTGGCCTTGCTCAGTGGGTTAAGGATCTGGCATTGCTGTGAGCTGTGGTGTAGGTTGCAGATGCAGCTGAGATCCCAAGTTACTGTGGCTGTGGCATAGGCTCGTAGCTGCAGCTCTGATTCAACCCCTAACCTGGAAACTTCCATATGCCATGGGCGCAGCCCTAAGGGAAAAAAAATGAGCATTTTGGTTGCAAGATTGCTGCTCTTACTGTTTCTGCTATTAAATTGCAGTGGCATGATGGTAATAAATCCTCTGGGGTTTGGAAGACCAATGCCTATGTATGTATGTTTTTGATTAAGGAGGCCTATTGAAGTGGTAGCTGTTTTTGAACTGTTGTTTGACTTTGCTTTTATAAGGAGTTCTCTTGTGGCTCAGTGGATTAAGCATCTGGCATTGTTCACTGGCTTGAGCCACTGCTGTGGCTCGGGTTGTATCCCTGGCCTGGGAATTTCCATGTGTCATGGGTGTAGCCAAAAAAGAAGAAAAATAGATTGCCTTGGTATGAAATTAGTTACTTTAATATTTGAGTCTGTGGTATATATTGAGACCAGTATTATTGGACACTGAATGTACAAATAGAATGCTCTTGGGCCACAAATTCCTTACAGTTAAATCTCATAACTTGATATCTTGAAATCTCAAATTTTGTGTTCTTGAAAGAATTTTACTTATAAACATTTTATTTATTTTTTTATTTTTTTTGGTCTTTTTGCCTTTCCTAGGGCGCTCCTGCAGCATATGGAGGTTCCCACGCTAGGGGTCTAAGCAGAGCTGTAGCCACCGGCCTACGCCAGAGCCACAGCAACTCGGGATCCAAGCCGAGTCTGCAACCTACACCACAGCTCACGGCAACGCCGGATCCTCGACCCACTGAGCAAGGGCAGGGATTGAACCTGCAACCTCATGGTTCCTAGTCGAATTCGTTAACCACTGCGCCATGACGGGAACTCCACTTATAAACATTTTAGTGGAAAGCTGTTGAAGAGTCACTTTATAGCTTTATACTTATGTATTTCAATAAACGTGGCCTGTAAATAAAGACATTGTGACTCAGATTATATATGCACATTATGAGGCTAAAAGTTAATTGGAAGGGTCTTAACAACTTGATAGTGTATGTCATTGAGGCAATTAAATTAAAATTCATCTGTTATTTACTCATGTGCTTGTTATATCTGACTAGGAAAATTTCAGTAGGTTTTCATGCTTTTCAGTAAAGTCCCAAGTACAGGTTACAAAATCCTAAACTTCAGTTTACAGCTTTTCTAGTATGTAGTGAGCTTCTCCTGTGGTTCATGTAATGCTTAAAATAAGTTCATGAACAATAGATAATTATGATCACTGTTCTCACAGAAGTAACATAAGAGGAGACGGTCAGTTATACGCATGTTACTCATGTTTGGCAGTGTATTTTGGGAAAAAGAATGAGGGGGTGGAGGGGTTGCAAATTTTTTTTTTTTAGGGCCGTATCCTTGGCATGTGAAGGTTCCCAGGCTAGGGGTCCAGTCGGAGCTGTAGCTGCCGGCCTGCGCCATAGCCACAGCAATGTAGGACCCTTAACCCACTGAGTGAGGCCAGGGATGGAACTCTCAACCTCATGGTTCCTAGTCAGGTTCGTTTCCGCAGCGCCACGGGAACTCCTGCAGTTATAAAGTGAGGGTGATCCTCACTTTATAAAGTGACATTTGTATAGACTTGAAGTGGAGTAGATAGCCAGGTTGGTTTCTGGAGGAAGAAGATCCCAGGCATAGATCTAACGAAGGTGAGAATGTGCTGGAGAAGCAGCAGGGAGTCCATTGTAGCTAAAGGGAACTGAGCAAGGGAGAGAAAAGAGGATGAAGCCAGAAGAGTACCAGTGGCTAGGTTCCATAAATCTGTGTGTTTAAGGCCGTTATGAGGATTCAAGTTCCATTCTGAGTCAGTGGAGGGTTTTGAGCACAGGATGACCTATCTGAGGTGGTTTTTTTTTTTTTTTTGGTCTTGTTAGGGCTGCACCTGAGGCATACGGAGGTTCCCAGGCTAGGGGTCAAATCCGAGCTGTAGCCGCCAGCCTACAGCTCGGATTTGCTGAGCCACAGCCTACAGCTCGGATTTGCTGAGCCACAGCAACTCGGGATCTGAGCCGTGTCTGTGACCTACACTACAGCTCACGGCAACGCCGAATCCTTAACCCACTGAGTGAGGCCAGGGATCGAATCCGAAACCTCATGGTTTCTAGCCGGATTTGTTAACCACTGAGCCACGACAAGAACTCCCTGAATTTTTTATATTTGAAAAGGCTGGAGTTCCCGTCGTGGCTTAGTGGTTAGCGAACCTGACTAGGATTCATGAGGATGAGGGTTCGATCCCTGCCCTTGCTCAGTGGGTTAAAGATCCGTTGTTGTTGTGAGTTGTGGTGTAGGTCTCAGATGCGGCTCTTTGTTGCTGTGGCTGTGTCGTAGGCCAGCGGCTACAGTTCCGATTGGACCCCTAGCCTGGGAACCTCCATGCAGCGAGTGCAGCCCTAAAAGACAAAAAGACCAAAGGAAAAAAAGAAAAGTCTTTTTCTTTGGCTGTTGAGAGTAGACTGTAGAGAGCAGGAGCAGACGCAGGGAAACTAGTTAGGAAGTTAACATAGTAATCCAAGTTAGGGACAGTTCTTTGTTATCATAGTTGTGAGAAATGATTAGTTTCTTTATGTATTTTATAGGTAGAGTCAAAAGATTTTTTTTTTGGTCTTTTTTTTGCTATTTCTTGGGCTGCTCCCGTGGCATATGGAGGTTCCCAGGCTAGGAGTTGAATTGGAGCTGCAGTCACCAGCCTACACCAGAGCCACAGCAACACCAGATACGAGCCGCGTCTGCAACCTACACCACAGCTCACGGCAACGCCGGATCGTTAACCCACTGAGCAAGGGCAGGGACCGAACCCGCAACCTCATGGTTCCTAGTCGGATTCGTTAACCACTGCGCCACGACGGGAACTCCAAAAGAATTTTTTTGACAGGTTGATTATGGGGAGTGGGAAGTCTCCCAAGACTTTGGCCTGAGTAACTCTTAGGGATAGAATTGGTATCAACTGAGATGGGGAAAAAACATGTATAAATGGAACATCATTTGGAGAGGAGAGTGAAGATCAGAAGCTCATTTTTGAACATGTTGGGTTTGAGATGTCTTTAGGAACTTAATGAGAGAAATTTGAACTGAAGATGGAATGTATAGGAGTTACTGGTATTTGAAGCCATAGGCTGAAGTAAATCAAGAAAGTGAATATAGGAGTTCCTGTCATGGTGCAGTGGTTGACGAATCTGGGAACCATGAGGTTGCAGGTTTGATCCCTGGCCTTGCTCAGTGGGTTAAGGATCCGGTGTTGCCATGAGCTGTGGTGTAGGTTGCAGACGCTGCTCAGATCCCTTGTTGCTGTGGCTCTGGTGTAGGCCAGTAGCTACTTAGATCCCTAGCCTTGGAACCTCCACATGTCGCGGGAGTGGTCCTAGAAAAGGCCAAAAAAAAAAAAAAAAGTGAGTATAGAGATGTCCAAGGACTCCAGTACTGTGAGGGCAAAAGAGCAAAGGCCAGTAAAGGAGGAGACAGAGGAGATACCAGTGAAATGAATGACATTTTGGAAAAAAGTAGAGAATGTATGTCTTGGAGGTTATGTTTAGGTTTGTCTCAGGCTTGTGGATGGTTATGGTGATCAAATGTCCTAGTTTATACTTGTTGTCTCGGTGTAAATTGTTAATAGTACCCCCTTTGTTTTCAGAAGTGTCCTAGTTGGGTTAATAAATTATGTTGTCACTCTACTAATCTCATAAGATTAGGGCTCAAAATCGGTCATTAGTTTAATGCATTAACTTGTTCATGTGTTGAACATTGGCTTGTGGAACTTGTGTACACCAGTGTTTATATCTTTAGGAGTCTTTAGATGTTAATGTGGAAAAGTTGTAAAACCCTTGTTATGGGGCCCATATCAGAAGAATTGATATAGTTGAAGTGTCAGATTATCAGGAATTCAATTTCTTTGTAGGTCGGTCAACACTTGTTTTGCTGGATTTGTGTTGTACTATAGATAAAATAATAATTAAAGTAGGCTGTCATAGGAGTTCCTGTTGTGGCTCAGGTTAAGAACCTGACATATTCTCTGTGAGGATGTGGGTTTGATCCCTGGCCTCACTCAATGGGTTAAGAATCTGGACTTGGTGTAAGCTGTGGAGTAGGTTGCAGATGTGGCTCCAGTACTGTGTTGCCATGGCTGTGGCATAGGGCGGCAGCTGCAGCTCCAATTCCATCCCTAGCCCAGGAACTTCCATATGCCACAGGAGCGGCCATTAAAAAAAAAAAAAAAAAAAAAAAAAAAGGTCTGTTACAGCATCTGTTTCGTGGTGTAGTGGTTCTTTTGTCCCCTTGTGTTAGCACTTTTTTCTTTTTTTTAAAGTTTTGTTGATTTACAATGTGATAATTTCTGCCGTACAACAAAGTGATTCAGTTAAACATATACACGCATCCATTCTCATTAGCATTTTTTAGCGCCTTTAATTTATATTATTTTATTTCTTTGCCTGCAATGTACAGTGGCTTGGTGTGGGATTTCAATTCACAGACTGAGGATTGAACCTGGGCCCCAGCAACGAAAGCATGAAATCCTAACCGCCTAGACCACTAGATAACTCCCTGTGTCAGCATTGTGGATTTTTGTTTGTTTGTTTGTTGTTTTTTGGCTGTGAATGCAGCATGTGGAAGTTCTGGAGCCAGGGCTCAAACTTGCACCACAGCTGCAACTCAAGCCACAGCAGTGACAACGCCACATCCTTAACCTGCTGTGCCACAAGGGAACTCCTCAGCTTTTTTGATATAAATTCTGAGCAAGGAGAAACTTTGTACGTCTTGCAAACTCTTACCTATTATGAAATCTATTGCCTTTTTGTATGTAATTGTGAATAATTATTAGATGTGTGTAATATAATGTGAAATAACTACTGTTCCTGTGACTAATATACTTTGAATAACATAGGTTTGCCTGAACACAACTTGCAAAAATTAAGATTACTCTATTTGGGACTAAAAATGAACATTATAGATTTTAAAGGGTTCTGTTTTGACCCTTTTAGCCACAAAATTTTGATAATGTTACCTGAAGGCATCTTAACCAAGGACTTAATAGATTTGAGTTCTTGTTTTGAACTTGGGAGGGCGGTAAATGGTTTCCTAGGCATTTTTTTTCCCCCCTGGAAATCGCTTGTGTATAAGCTGCCTGGTTTAGTTTGAATGTAGAGATTCTAGAAACAACCTGTGGTATATATGTGTAGCTACATTCATTTTTTCCTTATTTCTTTGGGTGATAATTTACCAAAATCTCGAATAATCTGCTTACCCTAAACCTACTTTCTATTCTGGTGCCGTAAGTTGCAGATGCCACTCAGATCTGGTGTTGCTGTTACTGTGGCTGTAGTTCCAATTATACACCTAACCCGGGAACCTCTATATGCTTTGGGTGTGGGCCTAAAAAGCAAAAAAAAAAAAAAAAAAAAAACGTGGAAAAATAAAGGAAATGTATACTGTGAGAAAACAGCATTAATAAGTAGAGATGAGAAGGGAAGTTTTCTACAATATATTTTTGCTTTTTTTTAGGATCATACCTGCGGCACATGGAGATTCCCACACTAGGGGTCCAGTTGGAGCTACAGCTACTGGCCTTCACCACAGCCACAGCAACGCAGGAGCCGAGCTGCATCTGTGGCTTACACCATATAGCTCATGGCAACTCCAGATCCTTAACCCATTGAGCAAGACCAGGGAATCGGACCGCAACCTCATGGTTCTTAGTTGGATTCATTTCTGCTGCTCCATGATGGGAACTCCAGTCTTCTACGCTTTATACTTTTAGTCAGAGATCTATTATTAAATTCTTGTTTATTCAGCAAAAATTTCGATTTCCTTTTTTTTGTCTCATTGATTATCCTGTGCAGTTTTTTTGCTTTTTTTTTTTTAAACAGCTGCCTTGTTTGGATATACCATAATTTATTTAATAACTTACTTTTTTTTTTTGCTTTTTATGGCTGCACTTGCCCATAAAAGGCTAGGCGTCGAATTGAAGCTACAGCTGCTGGACTACACCACAGCCACAACAACACCATATCTGAGCTGTGTCTGTGACCTATGCTGCAGTTCACAGCAATGCTGGATCCTTAACTCACTGAGCAAGGCCAGGGATCATATCCACATCCTCGTGGTTACTAGTCAGAGTCTTAATCTGCTGAGCCACAAAGGGAGCTCCTAAGCAGTTACTTTTTAATTGCACTTTCTTTTTTTTGCCATCACGTTGTGGCGCAGTGGAAACGAATCCGACTAGGAACCATGAGGTTGGAGGTTTGATCCCTGGCCTCGATCAGTGGGTTAAGGATCCGGTATTGTCGTGAGCTGTGGTGTAGGTTGCAGAAGCCTCTCAGATCTGGCGTTGCTGTGGTTCTGACGTAGGCTGGCAGCTGTAGCTCCGATTAGACCCCTAACCTGGGAACCTCCATATGCCGTGGGTGCGGCCCTAGAAAAGACAAAAGACAACAAAAAACAAACAAAAAAACCCAATACTTTAGTGAAAAAAATCTATTTCCTTGGAGTTCTTGAAGCAGTATTGATGAAGGGATACAGTCTTATAGTGAAATAGGTTCAAGAGTAGTGTGATGAATAATTTTTACAATATTGCCAATTTGAGTTACAGAAAAGATTGTAACAAGTTAATAATGTTAACATTCTGATAAGTCCTGTTTGTACCTGTATCCTCATTACAGTGTTCTCAAACTTGGATTTTTGCTAGTCTGATAAATAAAATTTTCTTTTTTTTTTTCTGTCTTTTTAGCACTGCACCCATGGCATATGGAGGTTCCCAGGTTTGGGGTCTAATCGGAACTATAGCTGCCGGCCTACACCAGAGCCACAGCAACGCCAGATCCGAGCCACTTCTGCAACCTACACCACAGCTCACGGCAACGCCGGATCCCTAACCTACTGAGTGAGGCCAGGAATCAAACTTGGAACCTCATGGTTCCTAGTCAGATTTGTTTCCACCGCACCACGATGGGAACGCCATAAAATATTCTGTTACCACAATACGAAGGTATCAAACTTGCTCTAAAACTTTATTGCAGGCAAGTTTAGTTACATGTAATTGATAGAAGCACAATTTAAGTTCTCATTTGTCATCACTTTAGAATGAACAAAAATATTTTGCACATTCTTAAATTTATTTTTCTTTTTAGGACTTTCCCTACAGCATATGGAAGTTCCCACGCTAGGGATTGAATCGGAGCTACAGCTGCTGGCCTAAGTCACAGTCACAGCAACATTGATCTACTGGTGGCAACACGAGATTCTTAACCCACTGAGCGAGGCCAGGGATCAGATCTGCATCCTCATGGATACTAGTCAGATTCTTAACCCACTGAGCCACAAAGAGAATTCCTCTTGCCACATTCTTAAGGTTCTCCTCTTTTTTAAAAGGAGGATGTGTAGAAGGATAGCATAGATAGAACTTTTGCTTTGTGTGAAAATAGAAAACAGTGTAGTCTTTCCACATTGTTAAGTTATTACTGTTGTAGCTCTTCACATTAAGGATCTGGTGCTGTCACGGTAGCAACTCGGGTTGCTGCTATGGCATGGGTTTGATCCCCCAGCTTGGGAACTTCTGCATGCCACAGTCATGGCCAGAAAATTAAAAAAAAATTTGTGTTTTAGCAGTGGTACTTCGTGAATTCTTAAACTTATTTTTGTGTGTGTGTGTGTGTGTGTGTTGTAATACAGAGTAGTTCCTCTGACTCAGTAGGTGGTTGGAATTAAATTGATACATGTGCTGTGAACTTTAACTCCATTGCCCGTTTGAGTTTCCCTTTCTAAATTCTCATAGTGTAAGGTTTCAGCAGTGCAGGAATGAATTTCAGTCATGGGGCCCATAGCATGTGGAAGTTTCCAGGTCAGGGATTGAACCCTTGCCACAGTAGTGCCAATGCCAGATCCTTAACCTACTACACCACAAGGGAATTCCTCAATTTGTTTTTTTTTTTGTTTGTTTTTCTCTAGCACTTGCTACATATGAAAGTTCCCAGGCCAGGGGTCAAATTGGAACTGTAGCTATCAGCCTACGCCACAGCCACAGCAGCACCATATCCATGCTGAATCTGTGACCTACACCATAGCTCACAGCAACACTGGATCTTTAACCCACTGAGCGAAGCCAGGAATTGAACCTGAATCTTTAGAGACAGCCTCGGGTTCTTAACCCACTAAGCCAAAACCTTTTCCTTAACTTGCTTTTAAGCCAGCCATTCCTAAAACATAAATCCTAAGGTACAACTCTAAGACCACTGTCTGATTCTGAAGTAGTACTAAGTAGTATGAATAAATGGGATCTTATAAACAAGTTGTAGATAGTTTGGGGAGAGGGATTAAAAATGTCATGAATATTTCTTTCCACAAACTAATTTTAGTTAAGTACATTTTTGTGGCTTCTAAAGGGTATAATATAAATTATAATTGAAATTGATAAAAATAGAAGGCTCAAATATTATAGGTTGTCTTGCTAAAAATGGAAGTTTTTTGTGATGGCAAGGTGGGGTGGTATTTTTTCTTTTTCTTTTTTAATTCTATGGATGCACCCATGGCTTAGGAAAGTTCTGGGGCCAGGGATTGACTCAGAGCCACAGCTATGGCCACGCCGGATCCTTTAACCCACTGCACAGGGCTGGAGATCAAACCCACACCTTCCGAAGTAACCCAAGCTGCTGCAGTTGGATTCTTAACCCACTGCACCACAGCAGAAACTCATGGTGCTATTTTCTTTTTATACTGGCCCTACCTAATTTAAAACTTGATGTCATTTGGAATTCCTCCCATGGTGCAGCGGGTAGGGGATCCAGCATTTTCTCATCTGGTGTCTCGGGTTTGATCCTTTGCCTTTGACAGTGGGTTGGGGATCCTGCCTTGCTGGATTGGATGTCTGGCCTGGGAACTTCCATGTGCTACAGGTGCAGCCAGAAAAAGAGAAAAAAAACAACCCAAAACTTGGCATATTTTATCAATAATGGCCGAGACATCTTAATTTTTTAAAACAGGTCCTTAGTGGTATTTCAGGTGTTAAGATGGAGAGTTGAAGGTTATTTACCCCCTCATTCCTTTTTTTGGGGTGCATCTGTGGCATACAGACATTCCTGGGCCAGGGGGCATACCTGAGCCACAGCAGCAACCTCATGTGCTGCAGTAACAATACTGGACCCTTAACCCGATGAACCACAAGAGAACTCTGGGTATTTAACCCTTTTTAACACTAATAAAAATTAATTTGAAAATCCGGATTTTTTTTTTTTTTTAACAGGTGCCATGATTCAGAACAGAATAAGACCTCTGTTAAAGAACTGAAGACACTGTACAGACACCAGATATAGGCTAATTACAAAGAAAGCATTAACCTGCCTCTGAGGTGACTAAAGGGGAATAATGGTGATTTTGCGCCGGGCTCGGCCGCCTGCTTCCGCCCCAACCAGCAATGAATCTTGACTCGCTCTCGCTGGCCTTGTCTCAAATCAGCTACCTGGTGGATAATTTAACCAAGAAAAACTACCGAGCCAGCCAGCAGGAAATACAGCATGTAAGTAAACTAGTTAGAAAACAGGTACCATTAAAGGAATGACTGTATAGTGGGAAGAAAATTGGAAATTTATGTGAGTATGTTGCGGAAAATGTAGCTTGCCTTTTATTTAAAGTGACTTCAGCCTAATGCATAAAAAATATATATTTTTTTAAATTTTAGGATTCACAGATTTTTATTTTTCTATAAAAGTTAGGAAATCTGTTCTGATTCATTTTAGTCTAGTCCCTGTGGCATATGGACGTTCCCAGGCTAGGGGTTGAATCAGAGCTGTGGCTGCTGGCCTACACCACAGCCACAATAACCTCAGATCAGAGCCCCATCCATGAGCTGTGCTGCAGCTTGCAGCAACGCCAGATCCTGAACCCACTGATAGAGGCCGGGGCTCCAGCCTGCATCCTCATGGATGCTAATGCGGTTCGTGTCTGCTGAGCCACAACAGGAACTCCCTTTTTTCTTTTCTACTTAAAAAAAAAAAAAAAAAAAAAAAATTGGAGTTCCTGTCATGGCTCAGTGATAAACGAATCTGACTAGGAACCATGAGGTTTCGGGTTCGATCCCTGCCCTTGCTCAGTGGATTAACAATCCGGCGTTGCCGTGAGCTGTGGCGTAGGTCGCAGACGCAGCTTGGATCCCGTGTTGCTGTGGCTCTGGCGTAGGCTGGCAGCTACAGCTCCGATTCGACCCCTAGCCTGGGAACCTCCGTATGCTGCGGGAGTAGGCCCAAGAAATAGAAAAAAGACAAAAAAAAAAATTGAGATATACTTCACAAACTATAAAACTGGCCCATTTAAAATGTAAAGTTTGGTAGTTTCTAATAGGTTCACACAGTTGTTCAACTATTACCATTAACTCCAGAATGTTTTCATCATTCCAGAAAGAATATCTGAATCCATTAATAATTGCTCTCCATTTCTCTCTTCCTTTAGCCCCTGGCAACTGCTAATCCTCTTTGTACTTGTATGGGTTTGCCTTTCTGCACCTTTCATATAAATGGAATCATACCATATGAGGCCTTTTGTTTCTGCCTTCTTTTCACGTAGCGTAATGTTGCCAAGGTTCATGTTCCAAAAGAAGCATGCATTTGTACTTCACTCCATTTTATGGTTGAATAATAAACCATTATGTGCCACATTTTATTTTTCCATCAGTTGGATATTTAGATTTGGTTCCACTTTTTGGCTGTTAAAAATATTGTGGCTATCAACATTTCATTCCTAAGTTTTGGATAGATGTTTATTTTCAGTTTTGGGGATATATACCAAAGAATGGAACTGCTGGTGAACTTGGTAACCCTTGACTTTTTGAAGAACTGTCAGATTGTTTTCTAGAGCACTGTATGACTTTTCATTTCTAGGAGCAGTATATGAAGGTTCCGATTTTTTCTCATCTTCAGTAATGTTTATTGTATGTCCTTTTGCTTCTAGCCATACTAGTAGATGTGAACTGGTATCTCATTGTAGGTTTTTTCTCCCTTTTCTTTTTAGGGCTGCACCCAAGGCATATGCAAGTTCCCATGCTAGGAGTTGAATTGGAGCTGCAGCTGCCAGCCTTTGCCACAGCCACAGCAACATGGGATCTGAGCCCCGTCTGTGACCTACGCCATAGCTCATGGCAGTGCTGGAACCCCGAACCACTGAGTGAGGCCAGGGATTGAACCCACATCCTCATGGATACTAGTCGGATTAATTTCTGCTGTGCCACAACAGGAACTCCTCTCATTGTAGTTTTGATTTTTTTTTTTTTTTTGTCTTTACCATTTCTTGAGCCTCTCTCGTGGCATATGGAGGTTCCCAGGCTAGGGGGTCGAATCAGAGCTGTAGCCGCCGGCCTACGCCAGACCACAGCAATGCGGGATCCGAACCATGTCTGCACGCTACCCCACAGCTCACGGCAATGCCGGATCGTTAACCCACTGAGCAAGGCCAGGGATCGAACCCGCAACCTCATGGTTCCTAGTCGGATTTGTTAACCGCTGAGCCACAACAGGAACTCCTGTAGTTTTGATTTATAGCTAATGATTTTGAGCATCTTTTCATGTCCTTATTTGTATATTTGTGAAGAAAGGTCACTTTATATCCTTTGTACCCCAACTTTTAAAATTATTGTTCTCAAATACAGTTTTTTTTTTTTTTTTTTTTTTTTTTTTTTTTGGTCTTTTGTCCTTTTTAGGGCTGTACCTGCAGCATATGGAGGTTCCCAGGCTAGGGGTCTAGTCAGAGCTGTAGCCACCGGCCTACGCCAGAGCCACAGCAATGCGGGATCCGAGCCTTGTCTGCAATCTACACCACAGCTCAAGGGAGCGCCAGATCCTTAACCCACTGAGAGAGGCCAGGGATTGAACCCGCAAACTCATGGTTCCTAGTTGGGTTCGTTTCCACTGTGCCTGGACAGGAATTCCAATACAGATTTGATTGTGGAACATTTCATTTAAATGTAGTATACTATGCCTTAGTTTTGATGATTTCTGTTCCTTTCATGTTTATAAATCAAATAGAGTGTCAGTCTTAAAATTGCACGTATTGTTAAATTAGTATTTACTAGCTCTGTGGCACTGGGTAATCTCCGTGAACTTAACTTTTCCTCATCTACAAAATAATGATAAAAACAGTAAAATTTGCCTGGTATCCTTGTTAGAATTAAAGTTGAGTACCATTTACAAGTCTTGTCATAAGCATTAAAAAAACATTAGTTCTGGAGTTCCCGTCGTGGCGCAGTGGTTAACGAATCCGACTAGGAACCATGAGGTTGCGGGTTCGGTCCCTGCCCCTGCTCAGTGGGTTAACGATCCGGCGTTGCCGTGAGCTGTGGTGAAGGTTGCAGACGCGGCTCGGATCCCGCGTTGCTGTGGCTCTGGCGTAGGCCGGTGGCTACAGCTCCGATTCAACCCCTAGCCTGGGAACCTCCATATGCCGCGGGAGCGGCCCAAGAAATAGCAACAACAACAACAACAAAAGACAAAAGACAAAAGACAAAAAAAAAAAAAACATTAGTTCTCAGAGTTGCTCTCATGGCTCAGTGGTTAACGAATCTGCCTAAGAACTTGAGGCTGCGGGTTCGATCCCTGGCCTTGCTCAGTGGGTTAAGGATCCGGCATTGCCGTGAGCTGTGGTGTAGGTGGCAGACGCAGCTCGGATCCTACGTTGCTGTGGCTCTGGTGTATGTAGGCTGGTGGCTGCAGCTCTGATTGGACCCCTAGCCTGGGAATCTCCATATGCTGCGGAAGCGGCTTGGGAAATGGCAAAAAGACAAAAAAGAAAAAAACATTAGTTCTCCTCCCTCTGCAGTATAAAATTATAGGGGTTTTCTTTGGCTGTGCCAGAGGCATGCATAAATTCCTAGGCCTTGAACTCAAGCTGCAGCAGTGACAGACAACGCCAGATCCTTAACTTTTAGGCCACCAGGGAACTCCTTCTTGGTCTTATTTATTTATTTATTGGGCGGGGAGGAGGGCTGTGCCTGTGGCACATGGAGGTTCCTGGGCCACAGCAGCAACCTAATACTGCAGTGACAGTGTTGGATCTATAACCCGCTGAGCTGTAAGAGATCTCTACCTCCTTGGTTTTTTTTTTTTTTTTTTTTGTCATTTTTGGGCCACACTTGAGGTATATGGATGTTCCCAGGCAAGGGGGCTCTAAGCAGATCTGCAGCTGCCAGCCTCTTCCAGATCCTTAACCCGCTGTAAAAGGACAGGGATTGAAACTGCCTCCTCATGGATACTAGTCAGGTTCATACCCTGCTAAGCCATAGCAGGAACTCCCTTTTCTTTCTTTTTTTTTTTTTTTAACACTTATTATTTTTTTAAATTTATTTTAAATTACTCAAATGAATTTATCACATCTGTAGTTGTATAATGATCAAAACAATCTGATTTCACAGGATTTCCATCCCATAACCCAAGCAAATCCCCCCACCCCCATTCTCTTTTCTTTTTTTTTTTTTAAACTTTTTTCACCACCCAGCGTGGCACATGGAGTTCCAAGGGCAGGGGATCAGTTCCTAGCTGCAGTTGTGAGCTGTGCTGCAGCTTCAGCAAGGCCAGATCCTTTGACCCACTGTGCCAGGCCTGAGGATTGAACCTGCCTTCTGACACTGCAGAGACACTTTTGATCCTGCTTCACCACAACAGGAACTGCCCCACCCCCCTTTTTAAAAATTGCTGTACCTGCAGCATATGGCAGTTCCTAGGCTGGCCATTTAACCTGAGCCACAGCTTTGACCACACCGGATCCTTTAACTTACTGTGCTAGGGATTGCAACCATGCCTCTGCAGTGACCCGAGCTGCTGCAGTTGGATTCTTAACCCATTGAACCACAGGAGGAATTCTTGAGAACTCTCCTTCTTGGTTTCGTTTTATTGGGAAATGGCATTTAGGTTATCATCTTTAGCGTAAAAAATGATGAGGACACTATAGGTGATACAAATCAACTTTATTTAACATTTCATGAAGTGCAAAATGGGGTAGAAGACAAGAAGCTTTTATAATGAGTTTAAAGAACAAGGAAAAGACAAATAGAAGATACCTGATTGGTTGGGGCCATGTAATCAATTGTTAAGGGTGGGAATGCCCAAAACTGTCTTGGTATTTGGGATTGGCTGGCTGGCTGACTATATCGTTTCTGGTCAAGTGGAACATTTGTGAGGACTGTATAGAGTTATCTAAGTCTTGCTTTGCTGATGTTGCATCCATGGCAAGAACACTTCATTTTGGGACTAGAAAGTTGTTAGAAAACACTTGTATTGCTTGGTGATACTCAGTTGGCCATTATTAGACCTTTCAGTGGACAAAGCCAAAAAGAAAATGTACTATGGGTTCACACTGATACTTCAATTTAATTTCAGGACCAAGGGGTTTTTAATGTTAATTTGTTACCTAAAATCTGTTTTTCAGTGCAGATAGTTCCAGTTTTCAGTGATAAAAAAGTCATTTGCTTTGTTCAAGGGTCTCAGACTAATAATCATGATTTGACTAATAGCATTGTGATTATGGAAAATAGTTTACCTTCTTTTTTGTCAGTGAGATGAGGGAAATCCTTAGGTTTCCTATACTGCTATATTTGCTGTACCTTAAATGGTATCTCGCATGTGCTCAACAAATGTTTGTTAAGCCAGATATTCCTTTTTTTTTTTTTTTTTTTTTTTTTTTTTTTTTTTTTTTTTTTTTGGTCTTTTGTCTTTTTGTTGTTGTTGTTGCTATTTCTTGGGCCGCTCCCGCGGCATATGGAGGTTCCCAGGCTAGGGGTTGAATCGGAGCTGTAGCCACCAGCCTACGCCAGAGCCACAGCAACGCGGGATCCGAGCCGCGTCTGCAACCTACACCACAGCTCACGGCAACACCGGATCGTTAACCCACTGAGCAAGGGCAGGGACCGAACCCGCAACCTCATGGTTCCTAGTCGGACTCGTTAACCACTGCGCCACGACGGGAACTCCAAGCCAGATATTCTTTCTCTTTTGAGGGAGAGATCTGGTTGGTTGGAGCATAGGGAATTCTTAATTTATTTGAATTGACTCTTTGAAATAATGTCTTCAGTGTTCCAGGGGATAGCAAAAAATAATCTCTGATTATGTAGATTTTTAACTTTAAGATGTCTATGGACAGTGTAAAAATTGGTCTTCACTCTCATATGTTATAGACGGGGAAAACTGAAAGTCACATATGTTAATTTAGTTGGCTGTGACTTAATTGTGATTGAGTAGAAAGAGTTGGACTATGAATCCAGACTCCTCAGCTCATAGATAGACTCAAGGATTTTAGGCTCAGAAAATCTGTGAAGTGCTTGCTCATGTATAAAATGGGAATAATTTTTGGCACTTGTTGAAGATAAAACCAAGAAAGCTCAGTCTCATTTTTAGGTTAAAGTAGGTCATTAATTATTTAGTATTTGTAATATTTTAAAGTGGCTAAACTTTTTTCCTGATTAGATGTGAAGTGAACAAAACTACACAAATTCCCTATTCTCATGTGATTGATAGTCTAGTGAGGCATAGAAGATAAATTACCAGGTGGTGGTAAGTACTGAGAGAAATAAAGCACAGCAAGGGATAATGTGGTGGTGATGGTGGTTTTCCAGTTATAGGGAATGGTGGTGATATCTGGAGTTTTCCAGTTATAGGGAACAGCAAGTAACAAACATTGGAAAATTTGGGAATACCATGATGTTCAGGATTAGTACTGAAATCAGATCATTTCCTCTAGGGCTTTGCCTTGTAGGCTCTTGTAGAGAGTCATAGTTGTATTAGATTTCAGGTGACAATTTTTAGGGTAAAAACAACATGTAGAAAAAGTGATGCTCTTATGAATCTGGTTTTATAAAGTTGTTATAAAATTGTTGCCTTATAATTAAAAAATACTTGAGTTCTTACTACATGTCATTTGTACTGTTTAGTCCTTTTTTTTTTTTTTTTTTTTTGCGTTTTAGGGCCACACCCGAGGCATATGGAGGTTCCAAGGCTAGGGGGCAAATTGGAGCTGCAGCTGCAGGCCTATGCCACAGGCACAGCAATGCAGGATCCGAGCCGTGTGTGTGACTTACATCACAGCTTATGGCAACACCAGATCCCCAACCTATTGATGGAGGCCAGGGATCAAACCTACAACCTCATGGTTACTAGTCACATGTGTTTCCGCTGTGCCACAATGGGAATTCCTGTTTGGTGTTTTCGATACAGGGTTGACCAGAGCACACAGTTATGTAGGGTTAATTACTGATAGTTTTTCTTCTGTCCTTCTGCTAGTGCCTGTAGGAAACATTGAAAAAAATATTTAATTATAAATATTGCTTCTTCTCTTTCACTAATTCCTAGAACTTATTCCAAAATGAACAATTAAAAACAAACACCAAAATGAACAATAAATATAATTTGGGATTTTGCCTGAGAAATTGCTTTTTCTTCTTTCTTTCTTTTTTAAATCCCTCTTATCATTGACTACAAACTCATATTTTCCGTCTTTTTAGATTGTGAATCGGCACGGTCCTGAGGCAGACAGGCATTTATTACGCTGCCTATTTTCGCATGTGGATTTCAGTGGCGATGGTAAAAGCAGTGGCAAAGATTTTCACCAGGTATTTGGGGCTTACAGAGTATATGTTCTTTTAGATGTAGTTGTTCCATGAATTGCATTTTGGGCATAGGGCATATGGCAAACAACACATACAAACAGGATCCAGAAATAACCTTAAGCCGATTGGCTAAAAGGTATCGGGACTTTTTCTTTTTCATGACCACACCCCTAGCATATGGAAGTTCCTGGGCCAGGGGTTGAATCTGAGCCATAGCTGCAACCTGTGCCACAGCTTTGGCAACACTGGATCCTTTATAACTCACTGTACTAGGCTGGGTATGGAACCCGTGCCTCTACATCACCCTGAGCTGCTGTAGTCAGATTCTTAATCCGCTGTGTCATAGCAGGAACTCCTGACTTTTCTTATCCTTCCCTTCTCCTACCTGGTTAGTTCAGGCTTAGAGAGCTGGCGATTAGACCTGCCTGAAAGAAGTAGGAGTGTCCTGCTTGACACCTAAGTAAGGCAGAGAGAGGAGCTCTTGTCCTTGGTTGAGTTTCTTTGGTTTGATTCTCAATATGTAAGTTTGTCATGATATTGTTATTCCCTATAGTTATCTTATCAATGGACTCTACTCTGGAGATTTTGGTTTAACACACTTATTGCTAATGGACTTTGATAGTTTATTTTGACTTTTTAGGGCTGCACTTCAGGTATATGGAAGTTCCCAGATTAGGGGTCAAATGGGAGCTTCAGCTGCTGGCAATGTGGGATCTGAGCTGCACCTACAACCTACACCAAAGCTCATGGCAACACACAGATGCTTAACCCACTGAGCAAAGCCAGGGACCTAACCTGCATCCTCATGCATACTAATCGGTTTTGTTACTGCTGAGCCACAATAGGAACTTCTAGACTTTAGTGGTTTAAATAGGAGCTTTAAAGAGCTGATTTTGATAATGTAGAAACAGTACATAATATTGGGTACTGTTGTACCCAAAATTGGGTACTGAGCAAGCTGCCTCTATTTGTGCAAGAAGATGACTGCTAGTACTAATGAAAATTCATTTTTTATTTTTAAAGACTCAGTTTCTGATTCAGGAGTGTGCGTCACTGATTACGAAGCCAAATTTTATCTCGACGCTGTCCTATGCCATTGATAATCCATTGCACTATCAGAAGGTTTGTATTCCTTTTATCTTTAGTTTGTATTCCTTTTATCTTAGTAGGTCTAAGAATGTGACCACTTACTAGGTTTTCTAAAATGGTCTTACTCCTTGATCTCATAATACCATATTTTAATTGAAATTTTCAGATACTTTTATTTTATTTTATTTTATTTTTGCTATTTCTTGGGCCGCTCCCGCGGCATATGGAGGTTCCCAGGCTAGGGGATGAATCGGAGCTGTAGCCACCGGCCTACGCCAGAGCCACAGCAACGCGGGATCTGAGCCACGTCTGCAACCTACACCACAGCTCATGGCAATGCCGGATCCTTAACCCACTGAGCAAGGGCAGGGACCGAACCCGCAACCTCATGGTTCCTAGTCGGATTCGTTAACCACTGCGCCACGACGGGAACTCCTAGATACTTTTAATTTGGGGTTTTTATAGCTTTCCAACAAAATCAAAGTAGTTTGTTGGTAAATAGAATCTTAACTAAAGCCGGATTATGTGAAGTCTTAAGCTTGTCTGAACAGAGTTCCACTGCTATATTGCTAGCAGCACTACAGAATTATGTCAACCTGTGTAGCACCGTAATTGGGTAAACAGATGCTTTTTGTAGACTTACTGGAAATTGTATGTTCCTGTTTTAAAATGAAGTTTGGTTTGTTTCAGAGTTTAAAGCCTGCACCCCACTTATTTGCCCAGCTGAGTAAAGTTCTCAAGTTAAGCAAAGTACAAGAGGTAAGTGATTTAAGAAAAGAGATGTAGGTGAAATTAGAAATAGGACTGTTATTTGACTGTTTAGTCAATCTAACCCTTCTTGTTTCAGGTAATTTTTGGCCTTGCCCTCTTGAATTCTTCCAGTTCAGATCTCAGAGGTTTTGGTAAGTTCCTCTTTCCCTAATGATCCCCTAAGTGAAGTTAGATTCTTTAAAATACATGCTTTTCTGGGCGTGGGGTGGTGGCATCTCTTTTTTAGGGCCTCCCCCAAGGCATATGGAAGTTCCCAGGCTAGGGGTTGAATCAGAGCTGTAGCCGCCGGCCTTCCACAGCCATAGCAGTGTGGGATCTGAGCCGTGTCTCCGACATGCTTCACAGCTCATGGCAACTCTGGATCCTTAACCCACTGAGTGAGGCCAGGGATCCATCCGACATCCTCATAGATCCTAGTTGGGTTCATTAGCACTGAGCCAGGATGGGAGCTCCCTCATAACCATTTTTAAGTGTATAGTTCAGTAGTGTTAACTGTATTTACATGGTTATGTTATGGATATCTGGAACTTTTTTGTCTTGCAAAACTGAAACTTTGTACCCCTCCAGAAATTCTCCACTACCCAACCTCACTCCACCCCCAGCCCCTGTAATTGTTCTCTTATGCTTACCATCTAGAGCTGTGAAAACATAGAGGGTTAAGGGTGAGTTGGTGAATGAGGATGATAATCTCTGTCTTGATGGTATCTGACTTCTTATCTATTGTGGTGCAAAAATAATGTGGTTTTGGTTTGCCTCACTTCTAGCTGCCCAGTTTATCAAACAGAAGCTTCCAGATCTTCTGCGTTCTTACATTGACGCAGACGTCAGTGGAAATCAAGAAGGTGGCTTCCAAGATATAGCAATAGAGGTCCTACACCTCCTACTCTCCCATCTCCTCTTTGGGCAGAAGGGAGCCTTTGGAGTTGGACAGGAACAGATAGACGCTTTTCTTAAGACGCTGCGCAGAGGTAAAAAGGAGTGTCTCTAGGCTATAGACACTCCAAAAGATGATGCAAAAGTTGACTTTTTTTTGGTATGAACACACATGACAAAGTACAGGTGAAGAGAGTGATTTACCTTTCTGTTGGTAATCTTTCAAGAAAGAGACTATTTTGTAATTTAAAATATTAAAAGTAATAAAAGCCGTATTATAGAAAAGGCATAAAATGAAGATCACTTCACCAGTAATCTTATTATTTATGTACAGTCTCACTTTAGACTTGATGTATTTCCACAGAGTCCAATTTTTCCCTTTTAGGGAGATGGAGATGTGATCAATATTGTGACATGATCTTTTTGGTTTGATCACTTTTGATATACCCACTTTACACCTTTGGCGGTTGACATTATTATGCTAAGATAACTCCTGGTTCTGTTGTTGCCCTCCCTCCATTCTTTCAGTCTTCTTTTAGAGAGAGTCTTTAAAACATATCTTTGATCTTAGACTAATCACTATCCATTTTCACTGTTAAAAATACACTCATGAGCAATTTTTGTGAAATAACATTCAGATTTTAGAATTGATGTTGAAGTTATAACTTGGACTAGGCTAGCTGGATTGGAAAAACTGAGTAAACTGTGCTTTGAATATGACTTTGTGAAAGACTCATGTTTGAGGGATTTTTAAAGAGACTAAAAGAGGATACTTTGTCTTTAATCAATATGACATGATTATTTTTTTCTTTCTTCAGATTTTCCCCAGGAACGCTGTCCCGTGGTGCTTGCACCACTTTTATACCCTGAAAAACGGGACATTCTAATGGACAGAATCCTGCCTGATTCTGGAGGGGTAGCTAAAACCATGATGGAGAGCTCTTTGGCTGATTTCATGCAAGAAGTAGGCTATGGCTTTTGTGCAAGGTTGGTAGTAAGACATTTTAATCTTCTGATGACTCTTGTGATGATAACTACAATGTAATTCTTTTTTCTTTTCTTTTTGGCTGCATCTGCGGCATGCAGAAGTTCCTGGGCCAGAGATTGAACCCGTGCCGCTGCAGTGGCAACACTGGATCCTTAACCTGCTGAGTCACAAGGGAACTCCATTAATTTCTTGAAAGCAAAGTTCCTAAGATTCCTTAATGTGTTCTTTGCTTCTCAAGAATCTTTCACATATTGGTTTTGGTAGCAGATATAAATACTCTGGTGGCTCAAATTCCATCTCTCCATCCCCCTTAATTTCTCAAATTTAGGGATCAGAGGTTCCTAGCCTAATTGCCAGGATAGGCACTTTTAGCTTTTGAGGGAGAAAGAGCATTGAGGCAAGCAGTTATGGAACTGGTAACATTTCCCATTGGATATATCTCATTTGTTCTTTCCTTGCCTTCACCTTCAATTTTATAACTGTAGCTTTGGTTTCTTTTTTTGTTGGTTTTGTTTTGCTTTTTATTTTTTTAAATTTTTATTTCTTTTCTTTTTTTTTTTTTTTTTTTTGTCTTTTTGCCATTTCTTGGGCCGTTCCTGCGGCATATGGAGGTTCCCAGGCTAGGTTCTGAGCCTCGTCTGCAACCTAACCTACACCACAGCTCACGGCAACGCTGGATCCTTAACCTACTGAGCAAGGGCAGGGATCGAACCTACAACCTCATGGTTCCTAGTCAGATTCTTGAGCCAGTGTGCCATGATGGGAATTCTTTTTATTATTTTTTATTTTCATCTGCCTTTCCTAGGGCCGCTTCCCACGGCATGTGGAGGTTCCCAGGTTAGGAGTCTAATTGGAGCTATAGCCACCAGCCTATGCCAGGGCCACAGCAACGCCAGATCCAAGCTGCGTCTGCGACCTACGCAACAGCTCATGGCAACGTTGGATCCTTACCCACTGAGTAAGGCCAGAAATCGAACCCACAACCTCGTGGTTCCTAGTCGGATTCCTTAACCACTTAGCAATGATGGGAACTCCCTTGTTTTGCTTTTTAGGGCTGCACTCACAGTATATGGAGGTTCTCAGGCTAGGGATCCAATCGGAGCTGTAGCTGCCGGCCTATATCTCAAGTCACAACAATGCCGGATCCTTAACCAACTGAGCGAAATTGTTTCATTCTGATAGTAGCACTTTAGATTGTGATATATGGAATTGTTCATATTTGTCTGAGAATGTTACTAAGGGCATTAATGTGCTTTGCTTTTTTTCTGAGGATGTTACTAAGGGCATTAATGTGCTTTGCTTTTTTTCTGAGGATGTTACTAAGGGCATTAATGTGCTTTGCTTTGACTTTAAGTGTAACATTTAATGTTTTAAAACTCATACAAACTCCATTTCCTTATGTTTATTTCTTGTGTGTATATGTGCCTGCCATAAATCTTTGATTGATACAAAATGAAAAAGTTAGAATATATTTTCAAGGCTTTGTACATATCAGAATAACCCTTGTTATCAGTATTTTAAATTTGATTTATACTGAAGATTGAGGAGTTTTTTTGTTTGTTTGTTTGTTTTTTGCTGCAGCTTGCAGCAGCTTGATGTAGAATATTAGTTGCCAGATCCAGGAACTGAACCTGGGTCACAGAGGTGAAAACTCCCAAGTCCTAACCACTACACCACCAGGGAACTCCCTGAGAAGGATAATTTTGTGTCTTTTGGTGACACACTGTTTTGTTTTGTTTTTGTCTTTTTAAGGCTGCACCCATGGCGCATGGAGGTTCCCAGGCTAGGGCTTGAGTCGGAACTATAGCTACCAGCCAGCGCCACAACAATGTGGGATCTGAGCTGCACCTGCCACCTGTACCACAGCTCCTGGCAACATCGGATCCCTAACCCACTGAGTGAGGCCAGGGCTTGAACCCGCGTCCTCGTGGAAACTAGTCAGATTCGTTTCTGCTCAGCCATGACGGGAACTCCTTGTGATACACTCTTACCTCACGTTTTCTTCCACTGATTTTTTAGACTTTCCCCATTTTCTTAGGTAGCTGGTTTCTGCATTTCTAGCTATGGAAAAGTATCAAGAAATGAAGCTTATTACTCTTTTTTAGTAAAACTCTAGTAACTTCACTTATGGGCTCTTTTATATCCCCCGCCTTTTTAAATTTAATTAATTTGTTTGGCTGCTCCCTTGGCATGCATGTTTTCCGGTCCAGGGACCAAACCTGCACTACAGCAGTGACAGCACCAGACCCTTAACCCACTGAGTCACCAGGGAACTCCTATATTAGCATTGCTTAACCTTGGCTTGAGAGTAGCATTTTTCTGAAGTTGTTTCTTTTTTAGCATTGAAGAATGTCGCAATATAATCATGCAATTTGGTGTTCGGGAGGTCACAGCTGCCCAGGTTGCAAGGGTTTTGGGAATGATGGCTCGTACTCATTCAGGATTAACAGATGGAATTCCATTACAGGTAAGTGTAGAAATTGGCTATTTTACAAGGTGAATTAAATGTCCTGCCTTCTTTGTTTTATTTGTTAAATTACAGCGGGATTGATTGTTCTACCACCCAGAGCTGAACACATTAAGTAGTTGGGTTTGTTTAATTCAGAGTTTACTTCTACAGAGTATCTCTGCTCCTGGCAGTGGGATCTGGAGTGATGGAAAAGATAAAAGTGATGGAGCACAGGCACATACATGGAATGTAGAAGTCTTGATTGATGTTCTCAAAGAACTGGTGAGTACATGTAATGTTTTATATTCATGATGTTGGTTTAATATAGTCCCCCTAAAGAAGATTTTAATGAGCAAAATGCCTAGCTGAATGAGAGCTGCAGTGTTTTGTCATTTCTGACTTCATTGGCTTAAAAAATAATGATGTGTTTGGGATAATTATACTGGGGAAATAGTACACAAACTCTAGTTTTGTTAATAATAAATTGTTAATGTGCAGTTCTGGGTAGCGCTGTTGATACACTTTGGTAGGTTGTTAGTATGTGATTTTCTGGGAAGGGGTGAGTTTGTTACAAAATAATGATAGCATGAGGAATTACTAGGAAAGGAAAGCTTCTGAATGTCTTTTGGAAGGTACAGCAAAAACCCTGCTTACCTTGTTTATGGTGAATAGGGATAAAAAATCCATACTTACCTTACTACTTCCATTTCTGGAATACCCACAAACTAAATAACTGGCCCCTAGACAGAGTGCCTGTGCTAAAATGTTGAAATGGTAGATAAAATATAAAAGGGTGAATGTCCTACTTACTAAAAGAGAGTGATGAAATGCTATAGTTGGATTCCTTTTTTGTCTTTCTGGGGCCACTTCCTTGGCATATGAAGGTGCCCAGGCTAGGAGTCCAGTTGCATCTACAACTGCCGGCCTATGCCACAGCTATAGCAACTTAGGATCCGAGCTGTGTCTGTGACCTACAACGCAGCTCACAGCAATGTGGAATTCCTTAACCCATTAAGTGAGGCCAGGGATTGAACCTGCATCCTCATGGATACTAAGTGGGTTTGTTATCACTGAGCCACTGTGGGAACTCCTGTAGTCAGATTCTTAATCCATTGTGCCACAGCAGGAACTCTTCATAGAAATTTTTCAATGAAATTTTCAGTCATTTTGACATAAAGAATCTTGACCACTTTTGCTAATGCATGCATTGGGATGCTTTATCTTTGCCACTGTTCCAAAGTAGTAGAATATTTACGTAAAGTTAAGAAACATCAGTGTTATTTGCCATATTGGGATGGGAGTTTTTATTGGACTAAAATAGAGGAAGAGAGAGTTCCTTTTTACACACTGAAGTATTCAGAAGTATGTCTTGAACTGAAAGGTTGGAGTAACTTGCTTAGTGGAGCTAGTTTATTTTGAAAAGTAAGAATTTACCTTCTAGTTTCTTTCGAAATTCCAGAAAGATTGAGTTGATTTTAAGTTTGTAGTTAGAATATATTTATTGAACTTCAGATTTAGTCTGGTTCTTTGGATAAAGCAGTTAAAATATATACACCTTTTTTTTTTTTTTTTTTTGGTCTTTTAGGGCTGTACCCAGGGCATATGGAGGTTCCCAGGCTAGGGGTCCAATTGGAGCTGTAGCTGCTGGCCAATGCCACAGCAAAGTTGGATCCGAGCCTCATCTGCAACCTACACCACAGCTCAGGGCAATGCCGGATCCTTAACCCATTGACCAAGGCCAGGGATCGAACTTGGGCCCTCGTGGATGTTAGTCGGGTTCATTAACCACTAAGCCATGACGGGAACTCCAAAATATGTACACTTTTATTCATTAAACTTTGAAATGCTTTTATTTTTTAGAACCCGAGTTTGAATTTCAAGGAAGTAACTTATGAATTGGACCATCCTGGATTTCAAATTCGTGACAGTAAGGGACTTCATAATGTGGTGTATGGCATTCAGAGGGGTCTAGGTATGGAAGTGTTCCCTGTAGACCTCATATACAGACCTTGGAAACATGCCGAAGGCCAGGTAAGTCAATGGTGGTGTTTAGTTATAGAAGAGGAACAAAATAATGGCTTATGTAATGTTCTTGATCACAGATTAAAATACTCTTTTAAAGTAGAATTTGTTTTGCATAGCTCAGAAAAGCAGAGACTCATAAATTTTGAAGGAACATTATCATAGTTTAGTACTAGTCAGACTTAGCTGAATTGGAGCAATCAAACTTTCCCCAATAGTTTAATGGTGTTTGTCTCCAAGGCCACCTCATCACACATCTTTCATTTGTCTGAATTATCTGTAGTTTTGAAAAATCAAATAATTGATATTTGAAAGGGAAATTTCATTCTGATAACCTCAAGATTGAGATTAGCCTAGTGAAAATATTTCAGATCTTTATAGCATTCATAGTCATTTATTGTGGTAAGGATGTTTTCTCTCGTTCCAGCTCTCCTTCATTCAGCATTCCCTTATAAACCCAGAGATCTTCTGTTTTGCCGACTATCCCTGTCATACTGTTGCCACTGATATCCTGAAAGCACCACCAGAGGATGACAATCGAGAAATTGCCACATGGTAAACACTCATCTAGCTTTTCTTGAAAGGGTCACTTTACTCTTTTAAAATGTAAAATTAATAGTGAGCAACTACACAATTAAAAGCTGTACATGAAACAGTGTTTATAGTAAGCTTACTTATTTTAAATTTTTAGAGTGGATAAAAATATAATTTTAGTCCTTATCACTAGATAAATCTTGTAATGTTTGTCATAAAATTGTTGCCAGAAAATACACTATTTTCTGAAGCTATCAAATGTTGTAAAGAGGTTTGCACTTGTCCTTTAGTGTTAGATTCCCTCTCTTTTCTTTGTAGATTTGTTTGCATGCTTTCTTTTTTAAGTGGCTCAAAATGGTCAACCCATCAAATCTCACGCTTTTAGCTAAATTATCTGGTTTCTCTGAGTTTCAGTTCCAAATTTCTGAGGGAGAATATGACTCTGGCTCATAGGTTTCTCCTGGAACTCAAGTCACTCCCCTCTGGGGATGTGAGGTGAGAATGGTGAAAGTACCTCTCTCACTGTTAGAATACATACATGGCTTCAGGAGGGGGCACGGGTTAGATTGGTCCCCAAAAGAATCTACTTTATAATGTTTTTTCCATTTTTTTCTCAAATGTACTCGCCTGGGATGCTTTCCCGTTATGGAACAGATTGTCTTTTGGGGGTGGAATGAAGGCTGTGGGTTTTAGTTTTAAGGCAGTATAAAGTCCTTAAGGTATTGCCAGATTTTCTAAAACAAAAGATGGTAAACTTTTCCTGTAAAGGATTTGTTAACTTTGGGCTTTGCAGGCCAGATGGTCTCTGCAGCAAGTATTTAACTCAGTATAAATATGGGTGTGGCTCTTTTCCAATCAAAACCTTATTTACAAAATTATGCTGTGGGTGGGCTTGGCCTGTGGATGTAATTTGCTGGTCCCTGTTCCGGAAGATTGACCTAAGCAGTGGTTTGTTCTAAAGCATCTCCTTTCTCCAGGTGCTAGTCAACATTGGATCAGCAGGGGTTTTTTTGTTTTTTTGTTTTTTTTTTTTTTAAATCCCCTGTTAAGTCTGCATCTAAATGTTTGGCAGTATTTCTTCATTTTTATTTTAATAAGTAAAGGGCTCTTTCCATTTTATAAAACTGAAATAACATGCATATTTAACAATTCCTTAATATATGTTAGCTGTATATTCAGATTTCCCCAGTTGTCTCAAAAAAATATCTTAATACTTTGTATGGGAGTTCCCGTTGTGGCACAGCAGAAACGAATCCAGCTAGTATCCATGAGGATGTATGTTTGATCCCTGGCCTTGCTCGGTGGGTTGGGTATCTGGTTTTGCTGTGAGCTTCAGTGTAGGTTGCAGACAAGGCTAGAATCCCAAGTTGCTGTGGCTGTGGTGTAGGCCAGCAGCTGTAGCTCAATTCGACCACTTGCCAGGAACTTTCATATGCCGTGGGTGTGGCTCTCAAAAACAACAAAAAACCCCCTTTCTATGATTAAGAGTCTGGACAAGGTCAACATAGGTTTCTTTTATTCTGTAAGTCTTCCTATTCACTCTTTTTTAAAAAAATAAAATTCTTGCCACTGATTTAATGAGGCAATATGATCTTTTATCCTCTAGTCTACCCCATGAAATGAGTTATCTGTTTCCTCATGGTGATCTCTATCCCCATAGTTTTTATGAACTAAAGGTAGAGTAAGATCTTAAGGCTTGATTGAAGTAAACCACATTCAGCCTCTTGAGGGAGGAATAATTCGTAGTGGGTGTTGTAGACTTCTGAACTTGTGTGACATCGGGGGGCACCTAAGGTATAACTTAGTGTTAAAAAGTGTTAAGTGTTAAAAAGTGTTAAGTGTTCAGGCTCTATTTTGTGTAGAATTTTTCTCATATAAATTATGTCTATGTTTGTATTGGATTTTTGAGTATTTCTTTTTCTAATTCTTTTTTTTTGCTTTTTTAGACTGCACTTTTGGCATATGGAAGTTCCCAGGCTATGGGTTGAATCATAGTTGCAGCTGCTGGCTGGCCTAGTCACACCACAGCAAGCCAGATCTGAGCCATGTCTGTGACCTACACCATAGCTCACAGCAATGCTGGATCCTTAACCCACTGAGCGAGGCCAGGGATTGAACCTCCGTCCTAGTTCACTGGATACTAGTTGGGTTCATTACTGCTGAGCCATGACGTAAACTCTGGATTTTTGACTGTATTCTCTGATATTATTTGCTTTTATTTTTCACACTAATCGCAAAAGTGTTTTTGTTGTTGTTGTTTGTCTTTTTGCCTTTTCTAGGGCCGGTCCCGAGGCATATGGAAGTTCCCAGGCCAGGGGTCTAATCGGATCTGTAGCCACCGGCCTACACCACAACCACAGCAACACGGGATCTGAGCTGCGACTGCGACCTGCACTATAGCTCACGCCAATGCCGGATCCCCAACCCACTGAGCAAGGCCAGGGATCAAACCTGCAACTTCATGGTTCCTAGTCAGATTCGTTAACCACTGCGCCACAACAGGAACTCCAATCACAAAAGTTTTTGATGATAACTTTTTGGTTAGGAGGTCTGTGGTTATGCAGATGGTTAGTCATGTCTGCTCTCCTTTATCACTTATTCTCTGTTAATTTGGAATGCCTTTGAATTTAGTTTGAAAGCAACCAGCATTATATATTTGAGATGAATGCAACCAATTTAAATATTTTTCAAAGTTTAAATGACTACAACTTGGTTTCATCTTGATAGCTGGTATCACCTATTTGGAAAATGAATTTTAACATCTTTTTTTTTTTTTTTTTTTTTTTTTTTTTTTGTCTTTTTGTCTTTTTTGTTGTTGTTGTTGCTATTTCTTGGGCCGCTCCCGCAGCATATGGAGGTTCCCAGGCTAGGGGTTGAATCGGAGCTGTAGCCACCGGCCTACGCCAGAGCCACAGCAACTCGGGATCCGAGCCGCATCTGCAACCTACACCACAGCTCACGGCAACACCGGATCGTTAACCCACTGAGCAAGGGCAGGGACCGAACCCGCAACCTCATGGTTCCTAGTCGGATTCGTTAACCACTGCGCCACGGGAACTCCTGGAAAATGAATTCTAAAGATGCTCATTGATAGAGAATCTTACTTCCATTCTTGTTAGGAAGAGCTTGGATTTGATTGAATCTCTTCTGAGGCTCGCAGAGGTGGGGCAATATGAGCAAGTCAAACAGCTCTTCAGCTTCCCTATCAAACACTGTCCAGACATGCTGGTATTGGCCTTACTACAAATAAACACCTCCTGGCACACCTTACGCCATGAACTCATCTCCACTCTGATGCCAATTTTCCTTGGAAACCACCCTAACTCAGCTATAATTTTGCACTATGCATGGCATGGGCAGGTAAGACATTACCATTTCTTTGTGTTAATAATTGAATTTTGCGGGGGGGGTGCTCACAGGTGTGGCATGTGGAAGTTCCCATGCTGAGGATTGAACCTGTGCTGGCCTGTGCAACTGCTGCGACAATGCTGGATCCTTAACCCCCTGTGCCACAAGGGAATTTTCCTAATAATTGACATTCTTTTGAGGATGTTCGACTAGAGAAATTGTTGGTCTTGGAATTCTGACACCTGAAAAAGTCACACTTCATAAAATTAATTTTATTGTTTAGCATCATGTGGGTATTAAAGTGTAAAACTTCAAAGAGCAAGGAGCCAAGACAGTTAAAACAGTAGTATAAAAGCTCTGTATTGCTAGGGTAGAGTATCCTTTTTAGCAATAAAGTGCTTACTCCACATAGACCCAGAAGGTCCTCATTTCACTTTTTACAGTAAATGAGAGATCACAAATCAATTTAAATCCAGCATTTAAATTTTATTTTGGTTTCTATTGAAATCTTTCAAGACCTTGAGCTCTGTCCACCCCATTTTGTAGAAATGTATTAGATGAATAAAGCCTCCATTTCATTTTTTTATTTATTTTTTGGGGGGAGGGAGTGGCCACACCTGCAGCATATGGAAGAAAGTTCCCAGGCTTCAGGTTATATTGGAGCTGCAGCTGCTGGCCTATACCACAGTCACAGCAACCTGGGATCTGAGACACATTTGGGACCTACACCGAAGCTGGTGGCAATACGGGATGCTTAACCCTCTGAGTGAGGCCAGGGATCAAACCCACATCCTCATGGATATGAGCTGGGCTCTTTACCCACAGAGCCATAGTGTAAACTCCAGCCTACATTAGAAATAAAGATACATGGGCAAGCTTTAAGAAAAGAAAAAGCAGTTATCTTCCCCCTTTACATTCCCCCTGAGTCATTCGTGCTGTGGTTTATTAGAAGCAAGTACTTTTTAAAAAAATCTGATAAGGGAGTTCCCTGGTGACCTAGTAGTTAAGGATTCGATGTTGTCATTGCTGTGACTCAAGGTCAAAAAAAAAAAACTCTGTTAAGACTTTGTAAATGAAAAACACTAGCCTTGGTTCCATGCCTTTCAGTCAGACCACCTCCATTTCTAGAGACTCAAATGATTTGATAGAGTTCACAGAATGTTTATTAAACATTTAATCAGCTTGCGCCTAGACATTTTTAGGCTTTTCTCACCATATCTTTAAGGGAGAAAGGGCAGAGTGAGGGACTTGCATCCCTACTCCTGGTTAGATACTTGTTGCACTTTGACTTTGTCACTCTAGGACAGTTCCTGGAAAGGGATATAGACAGTGATAATGATTGTCTTGCCATTTCTTCTGTGAGAAACATTTCTCTAAATTACCATCCAATTGCAAGCCTTTAGGTGAGTCCTTAAAGTCAGGATGTTTTCTCATTAAAAAATAATTACAAAAATATGAGCATTATCATTTGTGAAAATATAGTATGTACAAACTGCAGTCCCTAGAAATACTAATAAAATACTACCCTGTGCAACATGAGAATGATTATCTTAAACAATTTTGTTTTTATAGGTCAGTAATTTGTAATTTAAGGGATTATATAAACTTGATGCACCCTCATATTCTCATCATATTTTGGTTTTGAAAATGTATAAATCGACTTTTATAGGACAGATAAAATTTGTTGTATGTGACTGTATGATCTAAGGTTTCAGAGGTAGGCTTCATTTGGAAGTTGTGGAAATAACTGCTTTCCCACAGGGGGGAGAAAAAGGTCACCCTGGTCAGTGCTTGAGACTGGAGTTTTGTTGTCTGCACTGATTTGCCTCAGTTTTAAATAAATACAGGTAAAATCAGCATTTGTGACAGCCTATCAAAATGGTTAGTAGTATTGCCATTTCTCCCTCCTTTCTCTTTGCTTAGGGACAGTCTCCCTCAATCCGCCAACTTATCATGCATGCAATGGCAGAATGGTACATGCGAGGGGAGCAGTATGACCAGGCCAAATTGTCTCGAATACTTGATGTGGCCCAGGACTTGAAGGTGAGCTTGGAGGAACAGATTAGCACTTTTTATTGATTTAAAAAAAAATAACAGTTTAATGTCAAATAGATGCCTTCAGAGTAATTCACATGTAACTATAGCTAGAATGATTGAGGTTTAGAATTTTGCCTTGTAGGTGGAAAGATTGGAAGAAGAGTGCTTTTAGAGATGAGAAAAATGTTTTCACTTATGTTTCTCTGAATTTTGTGTGATCTTCTGTGATAGTTGCAAAGTTATTTTAAAGCAAGTGATAATTAGAGAACGTGGTTCACTTTCAGCCCTTTTGCAAATTTCATTAGCATTAACAAGGTCTGTTGATAAATGGTCTGATTCTTTGTGTCTTTGATCACTAAGTACATAGAACTGATGTCATAATTATACTTTGAGCAAGCCCAAGTTTAGATTTTTTAAGATGGGTAAAGCTAATTTTTAAAAAATTATGGTTTGTGTCTTGCTTGCTTGGTGTAGTTATTCGAAAAAGCACAGGGTAGAGTTTATTTTGAAAGTAAAGTCATTGTTTGTCTTTGAAATGTGAATTTTAAGGAGGGACAAGTGTTACTCTTGATTTTCACTAAGCTGTTTAAAAAAATTGTGACCAAGAAAATGTAGACAATATGTTCTATTTAGACTCATTTGTGAGAATAAAAACTGGAAACGGAAAAAAGGACAGAGAGAAAGTTACTCAGTTGACTTGTAGTTTCTAATGTTCTTTTTCTTTAGGCCTTGTCAATGCTGCTAAATGGTACTCCATTTGCCTTTGTTATTGACCTTGCTGCACTTGCTTCACGTCGTGAATACCTCAAACTTGACAAGTGGCTCACAGATAAGATTCGAGAGCATGGAGTAAGCAAGATTTGTCCATTTTTTACTGCTTTTAATTTTTGATGGTCAAAATAGCTGATGAAAATGGCAGTGAGAATGTTACTGTATTCTGGATTTCACTCATGGTGCTTATTAGTCTTTACTCTGAAAACAGTGATGCATTTCAGATATGCTGACTTTATCTTTTTCAGGAGCCTTTTATCCAGGCTTGTATGACTTTTTTAAAGAGACGGTGTCCTTCCATTTTGGGTGGACTTGCCCCAGAGAAAGATCAGCCCAAAAGTGCTCAACTTCCTCCAGAAACTCTAGCAACAATGTTGGCCTGTTTACAAGCTTGTGCAGGGTAAGAAGAACATGCTTGAAAATGACTATTTAATATTGGAATTAGATTATATGGATAATTGTCGATTTGGGGATGAGGGATTCAGTGATTATAAGTGACAGCAGCTAATGAAATCTGGTGGTCTTTAAATCCAAAGTACTATACTACTTAAAATATATATGAGGGAGTGTCTGCTCTGGCGCAGTAGGATCGGCCACATCTCTGCAGTGCTGGAACATAGGCTCAAGTCCCCTGCCTGCCACTGTGGGTTAAGGATTCGGCATTGCTGCAGCTGCAGTGTAGGTCACAGCTATGGCATAGGTTGCAGCTGTGGCGTAGGTCACATCTGTGGCTTGGATCTGATCCCTGGTGCCTGGCCTGGGAACTCCATAGGACAGCCAAAAAAGAAAAAAATTTATATGAGATCCATTTCAGTTATATTTTTTGGCTGTAGTGTACAGTGGCTTGATGTGGGATCTTAATTCCCAGATCACTGGTTGAACTCAGACCGCAGTGCTGAAAATGCCAATTCCTAACCACTAGACCACCAGGAAACTCAGAGTTAAATTTTTTTGTGTATGTGAGATAGGGTCCTAGATGGATAATTTTTGCATATGAATCTTCATTTGTCCGAGCACTGTTTGTTGAAAAGACTGGTCTTTCCCTTTGGAGTTCACTTCTAAAAAATCGTTTGCCAGTAATTAATGTATGAGTTTATTTGTGGAACCTTAGTTCTATTCTGTTGACTTGTATGTCTGTCCTTTTACCAGTACCACACTGTCTTGATTAGAAGTGCTGAGAATAGACAGCCTTGCCTTGTTCCTGGTTTAGGAGGAAAGTATCCAGTGTTTTACCATTAGGTTTGATTCTAGCCATGGGTTTTTTACAGGTATTTTTCAGATTGAGGGGGTTTCTTAACTTTCTAGTTAATTTGGTGTTTATCATGAAAGCATCCTGTAGATGTTTGTGTCAGCATCTGTCGAGATGACCATGTGGTTTTCTGTTATTACATTGATGTGATATGTGGTGTTAATAATTGATAATTGGATGTTTAAAAAAACTTCGCCTTCTTGGGATGAATCTCACCTGTTCTTTGTGTACACTTCCTTTTTATTTATTTTTTCAAATTTTTTTGTCTTTTTGCCTTTTCCAGGGCTGCTCTTGAGTCATATGGAGGTTCCCAGGCTAGGGGTCTAATCCGAGCTGTAGCCGCTGACCTTCTCCAGAGCCATAGCAACGCAGGATCTGAGCCTTGTCTGCAACCTACACCACAGCTCACGGCAACGCCGGATCCTTAACCCACTGAGCAAGGCCAGGGACTGAGCCCGCAACCACGTGGTTCCTAGTTGGATTCATTAACCACTGAGCCACAACGGGAACTCCCTACACTTCCTTTTTGTATGTTGCTAAATTCAGTTTGTTTGTATTTCGTGAGCATTTTTGTGTCTGTATTTCTAAAAGATATTACTCTGTAGTTCTCTTATGTTCTCTGTCTTTTTTTTTCTTTTTTTTTCTTTTTAGGGCTGTACCTGCAGCATATGGAAGTTCCCAGGCTAGGGGTCTAATTGGAGTTACAGCTGCCAGCCTACACCATAGCCACAGCAATGCCGGATCCTAACCCACTCACTGGGCAGGGCCAGGGATCAAGCCCACATCCTCAGGGGTATGAGTTGGATTCGTTTCCAGTGTGCTGCGACAGGAACTCCCTCTTTTTCTGGTTTTGATAGCAGGATAATAATGGCTTCATGTGAGTTGCAAAAGCATTCTTTCTCTCCAATTTTTATGGGGAGGATTGATGTCAGTTCTTTAAATGTTCCATAGAATTCAGTGAAGCCCTCTGGTCTTGGGCTTTTTCTTTTGGGTAGTTGTTGGTAACTAATTCATTATCTCTACTTGTTAGAGTTGTCAGATTTTTTTCTTTCTTCTAGAGTCATATTCAGTAGTTTGCATCTTTCTAGGAATCTGTCCATTTCTTCTAGTCTGTTCACTTTGTTGGCATACAGTTGTTTTATACTATATGCTTATAATTGTTCTCATTTCTGTAATGTTGGTAGTAATTTCTTCTCTTTTAATGTCTGGTTTTAGTAGTTTGAGTCTTTGCTTGTGTGCCCTGCCCCCCTTGGGATTATTAGTATCAGTATTAATACTGACTTTGGAGTATTTAATGTATTTGCATTTAATATAATTACTGCTAAGGTAGGATTTATCCATTCTCTTGTGCTGTTAGTTTTTCTTTATGTCTCATGTCTATTTTACACTTGGATTCTTCCATACTGCCTCCTTTTTCTGGCTAAATCCAGTAATTGTTCTTCCTGAAGGACAGTTTCTGTTGATAGCATTTTATTCCTGTGTATGGGCTATGCCTTTCTTGGGGGTGGGGGTGCGGGGTGTATATGTGTGTGCGCTTATGCATGCGTTCAGTGATTTGTGGTTGAAAACTGGAAAGTTTAAATAATGTGGAATTTCTGGAAATCAGATTTTCCCTCTTCAGGGCTTTTTTGTTACTACGTTTTTCTGAGTGAATTCTATAGTGTCTGTATTCTTTGTCATATTTGGCCACTGAAAGCTCTGTGTGGGTAAGCCTTGTGGTCAGCTAAGATGGGAGGTTTTCTTAAACTCTGGAATCAGTAACCTATGCTTTGGTTCTGTATGCAAGTTGAGGCATACCTTGAAGCCAGTCTCTTGACAGCTTCACCTTAGTATTCACTTCCTTCATCCACAGAGCCTTAAGGTTGGCTTGAGGTGCAAACTTGGGTCTTTTGAGGAATTTCATGGGAATGGCACAGCATTAGATGTTAGCACAGCCCTACACACTCCTCAGACCTGTCTAGATTCCTGGGAAAAATGTGGGAATGTTTCCAAGCTCCACTCATGGGAATCTTATTCCCTTAAGTTTTCCTTTTAAATTTTTTGATTAGTCTGTTGTTTGCTCAGACTGTTACACCTTGTGCAACCAGGAAGTTAAAACAATTACCCTTAAATGTTTTCTACAAATACCTTACGTGGAAAAGGTTTGCCTTGGGTTAGCTCTTAGGTCCAATAAAGACTACCTTGCAGTTGTGATTTCACAGGACTCCTCAGATAGGGGAAATAATGACATTTCTCTGAGAATGAAGCTTTGCAGATTTTTCAGCCCAGTTCTGAGCCCTCTCCTTTGTTGGCTGTCAGGCTTCTGATTTTCACTGTGGTTGTGGGCTATTAGTTTTCAGTCCTGCTGTGCAGCTGGAGGGGAGTAAAGATGCCATAAAGCTCGTTGCTGTTGTTGTAAACATCTAATCATCTTTCTGGAATCAAAATTCTCTTGATTGTTGTGCAGGCTTTTGGTTAATTTCTAGAGTTCTGGAAAAGTTGATTACTGTAATTTTTGCAAGTTGCTTTTCTGTGGAGAGAATATTTGGAAGTACTGTTTTTACTTAGGCCCTATGTATTTTTTTGTAAGTTCTGAAGCATAATAAAATGAATACCTGTGATTCTACTGTGCAACTTAAATAACATGATCAGTCTTTTTGAAGTTACCTTTGTTTTCCAATCCTGTTTCCTTAACTCTCCTCCTGTGTAGGGCTTGAGTTTTATTTTGCCCTTCCCTGCTTTTAAAAAAATTTCCCATGTGTATCTCTCTCTTTTTTTTTTTGCTTTTTAGGGCCGCACTCACAGCATATGGAGGTTTCCTGGACAGGGTTGAGTTGGAACCACAGTTGCCAGCCTTTGCCACAGCCACAGCAATGCAGGATCCTAGCTGCGTCTGTGATCTATACCACAGCTCATGGCAGTACCAGATCTTTAACCCACTGAGCAAGGTCAGGGATCGAACCCGCAACCTCATGGTTCCTAGTTGGATCTGTTTCCACTGTAACATGATGGGAACCCCCCCATGTGTATCTCTAAACCAGTGGTTCTTGACCTGGGATGATCTTGCTCCCTTGAAGTCATTTGACACTATTTCTGATTTTAATAATCTTAGAAAAATGATAGCTAGTGGATAAAACCCAGGGATGCTCTTATCTTAACAAGGCATAGGGAGAGCCCGTTACAACAGTGCTAATAGTGTGACAGTTGAGAAACCCTGCTCTGTAAGTTCTAAATGTTCTAAGATTGTAAGTTTTAAAGTGTGACCCTCATGTTTATACATTTTAATTCATTTGGAATGTTGAAAATATTCAGTATTCTCTTGGAAATTTAAGTGCATATAACAAATGAATAAAATATTTTGTATTTTTGTATAGAGATGGATATTTAGCTAACTCTCAAGTGTCATTTTTGGGTTGATTTATTACAAGTACCTACCTTAGAGAATAATGGAATAATGTGTGTGTTCAGTCTATTGGTAAACAAATGCTAAAGAAGGGAAATTCTTCCAGTAATAAACATAGAAGTAATTATGATAGAGTTAATAAAATTTCAGTGTTGGAGTTCCTGTTGTAGTGCAGTGGTTAACAAATCTGACTAGGAGCCATGAGGTTGCAGGTTCAATCCCTGGCCTTGTTCAGTGGGTTAAGGATCTGGCATTGCCCTGAGCTGTGGTGTAGGTTGCAGACATGACTCAGATCTCCCACTGCTGTGGCTCTGGCGTAGGCAGGTGGCTACAGCTCTGATTAAATCCCTAGCCTAGGAACCTCCATATGTCCCGGGAGCGGCCCTAGAAAAGGCAAAAAGACACACACACACACGCACAAAATTTCAGTGTTGCCAAAAGTAGTAAGTAGACATTTGAGGAATAGGATAATTATATAATTTCAAAGTATTTCCCTACATATCACTTAATAATTACAAAGGGGAAAAGTAGTAGCTTTTCAGTAGAGAAATCTAGCATATACCACATTAATTTATTGGTCAGCTAATCACCAACTTAGTTCTGTCAGTGCCTAATGATAAAATACATTGAGAAGAACATTGTGTATATATGCATGTGGTAGAACTGGCATCAGTGCATCTACAGTGTGAAGTAATAGACAAATACAAATCAAAGAGCATTCTATGAAATAACTTACTTAAAAAAAGTCAAGATAAAGAAATAAAAGTTGATGAATTCTTCCAGTTTAAAGAATCTAAAGAGATTATGCAGTGTGATGGACTGCGTCCTGATCCAAGGGGAAAATAGCATTGAAGGACACTATGGAAACTGTAATTTGCATCCTGCCTGTTTTACTTTATCCTTGTTAAAGTTCATGACCATTATTATTTTACAAGGTTATTAAGAAGATGTTGTTCTTAGAAAACACATAGTAAAGTATTTAGGAATAAAAGATGGATGAGGTATCTAACCTAAAATGTCTGGGCGGGGGGCAGTTCTGCTGTGGCACTACAGGACCGACAGTGTCTTTGGAGGCTGTCACTCCCCAGCCTGACACAGTGGCTTAAAGATCTGGCATTGCTGCAGCTGCGGTTAGGTTGCTGTTGTGGCTTGGGTCTTAGCCTTGGCCCAGGAACCTCCATATGCCACAGGGAAGCCAAAAAAGAAAAAAACTTTAAAAATTATTAAAAAAAAAAAAAAAAAGTACAGCAGAGGGAGATAGTATAGAAAGAATGGTTACATAAATAGGGCAAAATGTAACTAATTGGTAAGTGGAGCATTTATACGATTTCCTTGTAATAATCTCATCTCATTGTCTCATTTAAGTTTGGAATTGTGTCAGATATGACAAGTTCTTCCGAAATCGTAAGGAGTGGTGTTTTTTGTTTGTTTGTTTTTGCTTTTTAGGGCCCCATCTTTGGCATATTGAGGTTCCCAGGCTAGGGGTTGAAGTGGAGCTACAGCTGCCAACCTACACCACAGCTCATGGCAATACCAGATACTTAACCAACTGAGCAAGCCAGGGATCGAACCCGCAACCTCATGTTTCCTAGTTGGATTCCTTTCTGCTGTGCCACGGCAGGAACTCCAGGAATAGTATTTTAATTAACCATATTTTATTACTGCTAAGACAACCCAGTTTTAATGTTTTAACATCTCTGGAATGATGGTGCAGCTCATTGGTGACCTCTTACAGTTAGAATTAACCCAAGTTATTTTTCGTTCTTTCCTTTTTTTTTTTTTTTTTTTTTTTTTTTTTTGCTCTTTTTGCTATTTCTTGGGCAGCTCCCAAGGCATATGGAGATTCCCAGGCTAGGGGTCCAATCGGAGCTGTAGCCACCGGCCTACACCAGAGCCACAGCAACTCGGGGTCCGAGCCGCATCTGTGACCTACACCATAGCTCACGGCAACACCGGATCCTTAACCCACTGAGTGAGCGCCAGATTGTTAACCCACTGAGCAAGGGCAGGGACCGAACCCACAACCTCATGGTTCCTAGTTGGATTCGTTAACCACTGCACCACGACGGGAACTCCCTTTTTTTTTTTTTTTTTGCACCCATGGCACATGGAGGTCCCCAGGCTAGGGGTCAAATCAGAGCTGTAGCTGTCCGCCTACACCACAGCCACAGCAATGCAGGATCTGAGCTGCACCTTCAACCTACACCTCTTCTTACAGCAACACCGGATCCTTAACTCACCAAGCGAGGCCAGGGATCGAGCCTGAGTCCTCATGGATGCTAGTCAGGGTCATTAACTGCTGAGCCACGATGGAAACTCCATGCCTTTTTATCCTTTTCTTTCTTTCTTTTTTTTTTTTTTTTAATTTTTTTGAGGAGGTTTGTTTTTATTATTGGTAACACATGCTTTGTTACTGTTATTTCTACCTTTATTGGTAGACATGCTTTTTTTTTTTTTTTTTTTTTTTTTTTTTTGTCTTTTTGCCATTTTCTTGGGCCACTCCCATGGCATATGGAGGTTCCCAGGCTAGGGGTCTAATTGGAGCTGTAGCTGCCAGCCTACACCAGAGCCACAGCAACTCAGGATCCGAGCTGCGTCTGCAACCTACACCACAGCTCACGGCAATGCTGGATCCTTCACCCACTGAACAAGGGCAGGGACCGAACCCACAACCTTATAGTTCCTTGTCGGATTCGTTAACCACTGTGCCACGACAGGAACTCCTAGACATGCTTTTAAATTCAAAAATTCTACAACAGGATATATTCAGAGTAATTTTCCTTTGAACTCTGTTACCATCATCCTGTTCACCTATAGTTAATCATTTTCATTTATTTTGTGGGTTATCTCCGTATTATATTTTCCTTGTCCTTGTGGAAATGTTATATTACATACTTTATTGCACCATGCTTCTTTTATGTGATCATATATTCTGGAGTTGACTCCATAAAATTAGAGAGTTTGCTTATTACTTAAAATTGCTGTTGTAGTACTCCACTGAATAGGTGTTTTTGCCTTGGTGGAAAATCAGTACCTTTTGGTGGATATTGTTTGTTTTCATTCTGTATCAAAAATAAGATTGCAGTGAGTAGCATTTTGCATCCATCATCTTTGCCAGTTTATATTTTTCATCCACTAGAAGTGGAATTGTTGGATTAAAGAGAATTGCATGTGAAATTTTGTTAGGTGTTGGAAAATCTATCTCTAGCAATTTCTCTGTTTTGTATAATCAGTAGGAGTTTTTCTATTTCCCCATAGCCTTGTTAATGGAGAATGTGCTAATTTCAAAGATGAAATATGGTATCTCCATGAAGTTTTTTTTTTTTTTTTTAATGTGAGGCTTTAACTTCACGGGAGTGGGTATTTTTAACAGATTCGTAGAGACTAGAGATGGCTACACATGTCTTTGTATTTAAAATACCTTTTAGAGGGAGTTCCCATTGTGGCTCAGCAGGTTAAGAACCCGACTAGTATCCATGAGGATGCAGGGTTTGATCCCTGGCCTCAATCAGTGGGTTGGGGATGCTGTGGTGTAGGTTGCAGATGAGGCTTGGATCTTGCATTGCTGTGGCTTGGGTGCAAGCCAGCAGCTGCAGCTTTAATTCAACCCCTAGCCTGGGAATTCTGTATGCCACAGGTATGCCCCCCCCCCCAAAAAGAAAAAAAAACCTTTTAGAAATTAATGGTTATACTTATATTAAGGTAAATAATCAGCGCCCCCCCCACCCCGAGTTGACAGCTTCCTTTTCTTTTCCATGATGTGTAATATTTTTCTTCCTTTGATGAGTGAAAAAAATAACTCATTATTCATTTATGTTTGTAGTCCATGTTTTTAGTAATTTTTTTGAAGTATACCATTCTAGTCTCTGGTATACAGTATAGTGAGTGACAATTCTTAAAGGTTATACTCCATTGATAGTTATCATGGAACATTGGCATAATTTATTTTGGCAATGGCATGCAGAAGTTCCTGGGTCAGGGATCCAACCTGTGTCACAGCAGTGACAACACTGGATCCTTTACCATGAGGCCACGGAACTCCTCTTATAGTGTTAATATCCTAATTTGTTTCCCCCAACCCCCCCAAATGTGAAACAACTTTCTTGTCTCACTGACTACTTTTAGTTCTTACTGCGAGTGGTATGATAACAAACTTAGGAAGTAAGATCTAAGACACTATCAAGTTTGTATAGCTTTTATGAGTACAAGGGGTTCAGGAGACAGTAACACCCTAAGATAGGAATGTGGGCAGAATTAAGAAAGTTTGGTTTTTCTGTCAAAGCACTTATTCTATTTGACATTTTAGAAGTTAGTCAATTCTTTCTGTGCTTGTCAAATGTAGTTAGTGACTCTGTATATGGCATTCTCATCCGTACTTAAGTAAATGTCTTATCTTTGACTATGAAAACTTAGGAGTTTTAGGGACTAACAAGTGATATTTTTAACTTTTCATTTCTCTTAAGGAGTGTTTCTCAGGAGTTATCAGAAACCATCCTCACCATGGTAGCCAACTGTAGTAATGTTATGAACAAGGCCAGACAGCCACCTCCTGGAGTTATGCCAAAAGGACGCCCTCCTAGTGCTAGCAGCTTAGATGCCATTTCTCCTGTTCAGGTAAATGAATACTACATTTGGTACATCTCTGTTTGTTCATAGACTTGGAATAGAGTAAATTTCTATATCCTCGTTAATAATCTACTCAAAGGAAATTTGTCTGAATTATTACATTTAGTTAACTGCATGTCTAGTATCCACTTAAAGGAATCCGTAAATAGGCATTGTGGTGAGAATAGATTTTAATTATTAAGTAGAACATGACTCTGTGAGAGAAAAGATGCAAAACAACTTATTTAGGTAAATGGAAAGGGCTTCTTTTTAAAATAAGAATAACTTAGACTTGAGAAATAAGCACTGCCTTTGAACCTGATATGTCTTGTTTGTAGCTTCACGGGCCAAGCAACAGTGCTAGAGCATAAGGACTTGTTATAACTGGGGCTCTTCAGCTCTCAACTGAACTGCTCTTTTAAAAACAAGGTACATTTAAGTTACTCCCTGACACCAACCACCCCCTTCTCTCTGGGAGCAACATATTCCGCTTCTATTTTCAGCTGCATTGACTGGCAGGTTGGGGTTTATTTTAAGAAAAGAAAGAGCATTTAGTGATTCTTCGGGGACCACTTTGTAAAGAGCATTTTGTGTATTATTTTTTGTAGTCACAAAGGTTTGAAATAATGCCACAAACTAAGACGCTTGGAAGTGCAGTTAATATTTTATAAAATTTTCTGGTGAATAGCATACCTTGTTTTTTTGTTTTTTTAAATTAGAGCTGATCTCCAACCCCAAGATTCTCAGATTTGACTAGGTTTATTTATAAGTTTTGACTGGAGGATTTTTAATTTCTAGCGCTTTTATTGGGTCGAAAATTAAATAGCTTATATTGAGAGATATGTTTGTTTTAAAGGGGCTTATTGGAAATTATAAGAACTTGATATAGTAACTGCCCCATGTCATAACTAAATGTTTAGTAGTGCAGCTTTAAGGAAATTCATATTAAATGTTGTTCTTGCAGTTTTATAGCCCTCATATTAGGGCTCTGGTTCTTTGGCAGAGGCTAACTCTTTAAACCTATTCCATCTCTGATATAATAAGGAAAATGACTGGTGCACTTGACTTGATTGTGGGATTTAAGCATCATCATGATGTGTGTGGTTTTGCAAATTATTTATTAAGCATTTGAAGAGCTGTTGCTAAAGATTGCTTTACCTGTGTCATTTGTCTGCCTTTGCTTGAAGTATGTTTAATACTTTTTTATAATGTTTTTCTTTAGATTGATCCTCTTGCTGGAATGGCATCTCTTAGTATAGGTGGTTCAGCTGCCCCTCACACCCAGAGTATGCAGGGCTTTCCTCCAAATTTGGGTTCTGCATTCAGTACCCCTCAGTCACCAGCAAAAGCATTTCCACCCCTTTCAACCCCAAATCAGACAACTGCGTTCAGTGGTATTGGAGGACTTTCATCACAGCTTCCAGGTAAGGGGAGTGGGTAGGGATTCAGATTATTTGTAAGCTTTATTATGCCTTGGTGTATGTAAGGTGTTTGGAGTCACTGTGATGAGGAAAGCTGCTTAAATTAAATCATGAAAGTTGCTTTCACATCCAAAGTTGGAAAGAGAAGAACATATTATTACACTAATTTAGGAAAATTTAGAATATATTTTACTTGTAAAGTTGGTTGAATTTATTCAGTAAGTATCTATTGCCAGATGATAGTATAAACAGTAACAAGTGTGTTAATCACATTCTAAAGAATTTAGGATTAGACCAAAACTCAAAGCTTTAAGAATTACTCAAGGCTAGTATAATAAAGGTGGAAAATATTTCACACATCAGATTCAGGCATATGTTTTGCATTTTTGCACCTACCTTGAAAATGGCAGTAAATCCCTAAAACTTTTCAACATATTTTGGCTTTCATCTTTGTATTGGAGTAAAGGTTAAATTTTTTTTTCTAGTACTCACTTGTTTCCCCTAAGCCATCTGTACCTTTTATCACCAGAGTGTAAGTTTAGAGTACTAAAACTAAAATCTAAGGAGTGATAATGTAATAACTCTAATCTGGTTACCAACTGAGTTAACATAAGACCCTGACCTTTTAATTAAGAACTTCTATCTTTGATATGAATAAAGTCGAGAATATGAGTAATGATAAGACTTCTGGCCACCCTTCATTCTTTCTAGTAGGTGGTCTTGGCACAGGCAGCCTGACTGGTATAGGAACTGGGGCTCTTGGACTCCCCGCAGTGAATAATGATCCTTTTGTACAGAGGAAACTGGGCACCTCTGGACTGAACCAGCCTACATTCCAGCAGAGTAAGATGAAACCTTGTAAGTGGTAGTGTTGTCTGTGATTGTGAAGTGTGACTGCACATAAAACACATGTCCAGGTTGTTGTCCTTAGAGTTACATGAACAAAGACATTGACCTGTGTTAGTATATTGTTAGTAGAGCCGTTATATTGATACGCCTCCTAGATCAGTGGGAGTAAATTCTCAAATTTGAATTATTAAAACAAAAATTTCAGATATCATTCTACTTTTGATCCTGGATTGCCGGAACAAGGTGACGGTCAATGAGAGGTAGCATTCTTCAGAGTGTTGTCCTAAAAGTAAGAAGTATAGTAAAGAAGTTTAATTTGTGTATACAAACCTCATACTTATTATCCTAAGGATTTTTTTTTTGGTGTTTTTTGTTTTGCTTTGTTTTTTTAAAACAAATCAGAAGCAACCAAGAGATTTTCAGATTTCTGTTTGAGCTTGGCAGTTTATAAAGTAAACATTCTATTTATTTTAATGTTATAGACCTATGATATATATATATCCTTATAGTACATATAATTAATATTGCCACATAAAATATATCACATTATGAAAACCAATTTTAAAAATTTTGCCCCCCTTATTAAGTTATTATTTCAAACTCAAAGAAGTCCTCTTTGTAAATACATAGGTATCATTAACTTATAAATATACTTGTCATTGGACCTAAATATTCATTTTATAAAAGGTTTGAAAGTATACCACTTGAGTTGAAAATGTTAGTGTGAAAGGCTTGTCTGAATGTTATGTTTTGTAGCATGCTCTATGTTTATATCAATGTGTCATGCACATACATTAATAATTCTTTACATGTTAAATGTGATCCTTATGATAAACTAGTAAAGATTTGTTAACCACAAGTGAGGTTTTATTAAGGGTAAGTGTGTCATGAATTTGAACCTGGTGAACTTTGATGGTATAAGAGACCCTCATGAAGAAAATAAAATACTAAGGTAGAACTATGGTTATAATGCAGTTTTGTTAGAATCTTTTGTGTCCCTAGAGCATTAGAATAATGAAACTTGACCACTTCACTTTCTTTATTTTTTTTTTTCCTTAAAATTCAAACTATATTGGCCTCTCTGGGCTTTGTGTGGGGAAGTGGAAGAAGAGCCTAAATGCCCACTGGTTGCTTTTCTGTTTCTAACAGCGGACTTGTCTCAGGTGTGGCCAGAGGCAAATCAGCACTTTAGTAAAGAGATAGATGATGAAGCAAACAGCTATTTCCAGAGAATATATAATCACCCACCACATCCAACCATGTCTGTTGATGAGGTGAGTGTCTAGGATAATCTAATTCTTCGTGGTTTAGGTAAACCTTAAATGCCCTTTGAAAGTGAAATCCAACACAAAGTGTTTTGTTAGGTCCATGCAATGTTTGAAACCTTTGTCTCAAGCTCAGTTTATTGTTAATTATTCTACTTAATAATTGAGAATATTTGAGGAATGCTCTTAATGATGGTTTTCTTTATGTTTATATTATTTTTGTCTTTTTCCAGGTATTAGAAATGCTACAGAGGTTTAAAGATTCTACCATAAAGAGGGAACGAGAAGTATTTAATTGTATGCTAAGGAACTTGTTTGAAGAATATCGATTCTTCCCCCAGTACCCTGATAAAGAGTTACATATAACAGCCTGCCTGTTTGGTGGGATAATTGAAAAAGGACTGGTCACTTACATGGCACTCGGTCTGGCCCTACGATATGTTCTTGAAGCCTTACGCAAACCTTTTGGATCCAAAATGTATTATTTTGGGATTGCTGCACTAGATAGATTTAAAAATAGGTGAGTGGATAGGTTTCCTGTGAAGCCTCTCTTTTTAAATATAAGGAGTAACAATAACTTACTTTTCAACTAATTCTTGCTGTGCCCCATCATTATACACAGATTAATCTTAATGACTGAAGTAAGAGAGGTAAAAGTGAAAACAATACAGTTTATTATAATTATCAAATAAGTGGTAGGAAAAATATGAAATAGCACTTTTTTTTTTTTTGGTCTTTTCTAGGGCCACTCCTGTTGCACATGGAGGTTCCCAGCTAGGGATCCAATCGGAGCTGTAGCCGCCAGCCTACGCCAGAGCCACAGCAACACCAGATACGAGCTGCGTCTTCGACCTACACCACAGCTCGTGGCAATGCCGGATCCTTAACCCACTGAGCAAGGCCAGGGATCGAACCTGAAACCTCATGGTTCCTAGTCAGATTCTTTAACCACTGTGCCACGACGGGAACTCCGAAATAGCACTTTTAAAAATTTGTTTATTAAAATATATTTATATATATAAAAGTCACCATTTTAGATGAACAAGTCTTTGAATTTTGACAGATTCAAACAGTTGTATAACTGCAGCCATAATCAAGATAGTGACTATTTTCAGCACCCCTAAGAAGTTCTCTCATTCCCCCTTTGTAGTTGACCTTCCCCTATGTCTAACTCCTGGCAATCACTAATCTGATTTGTCTAGTTTTTCCAGAGTATTATTTAAATGAAATTGTACACAATGTATATGAGCCCTGCTTGTTGTACTTTGCATGATGTTTTTGAAATTTATTCATACTACTGCATGTTTTAGTAGTTTTTCTGTTTCTGAATAGTATTCCATTGTATGGGTTCACTACAAATGATTTTCCTGTTCAATAACTTTGTTGAATATTTGGACTTATTTCCAGATAGTAGTTTTAGTGGTTCATTGTAATCTAAAGTGGAATAAGACCTTTAAAAAAAAAAAGATACCAGGAGTTTCTTTGTGGCATAGCCAGTTAAGGATCTGGCATTGTCACTGCAGTGGCTCGGGTCACTGCTGTGGTATGGGCTTGATCCTTGGTCCAGGAACTTCTGCATGCCATGGGTGTGGCCAAAAAGGAAAAAACAACCATTTTTTTTCAATACTTTTTAAAAAAATTATTTATTTATTTTGCTTTTTAGGGCCACACCCACGGCATATGAAAGTTCCTAGGGGAGGGGTCCAGTCAGAGCTACAGCTGCCAGTTTGTGCCACAGCCACAGCAATGCAGGATCCGAACCTTGTCTGCGACCTATACCGTAGGTCACAGCAATGCTGTCAGTGGAATCCTTAACCCAGTGAGTGAGGCCAGAGATCAAACTCTCAACCTCATGGTTCCTAGTTGGATTCGTTTCTGCTGTACCATGACGGGAACCCCGTACTTTTTTTTTTTTTTTTTTTTTAATGTAAAAGGAGTGAAGTTCGTAAGTGTTTTTCCCCCTCTTATTTCTTTGTTCTTCCTTTTGGCATTCTTATGATATAAGATATTTCATAGGTAGAAATAGGGGAAATGGCCTAGACTAAGGTTTTGAAAATTTTTAAATTTTTGTTATCGCTCTTCTTATGAAATTGTGAATAAGTGAATGTTTGTATTGGCAGATTGAAGGACTATCCACAGTATTGTCAGCACTTGGCTTCTATCAGTCACTTTATGCAGTTTCCACATCATTTACAAGAGGCAAGTGTCTTCAATTTTAAAATCTGACTAGTAGTTTGAGGGTTTATCTGATTTGATTTATTTTGGATTTGCTGGGAATGGCATTAAGATTTCTTGATGATTTTCATAATATAGATAATGCATATTATTTGTTGCTTGTTTTGCAGCTTAATCATGAAAAAAATAACATTTTTGGTTTATCTTTTGTAAGCAGTGGTTTTTGCTTATTGATTTAATAAAAGGCCTTTGATAGTTCTTTTAGCCTGATAATGCTGTCAAGGAATAGATACCTCTACCTGATTCTAAAAAGGATTTGGAGTGGGACTAAGTAAAATTGTTACTCTGATTTAAATGTTAATAAGATTCAGAGCTGTATCATGTAAGATTTAGGCCAGTGTTTCTTAAAAATACAGCCTTAGTATACTACCTGGCTAGATTCCTTTGAGGTTAAAAAGGAGGTAGTCTCTGAGGAAATGGACCTAGAAGATAATGTATTTTAAATTATGTTGTGTGATTATTCTTGAAATTTGTAAGCTGTAATCATTGGTTTTAAGTTGATTGGTAAATGTTAATTCACATTTACTTGACCTTTGGTTAAAGTCAGCTTATAGGGAATGAGTATTAACTTTTTTTATGCAAAGCAGATAAATTGCTTCATAAGATCACATTTTGAGGAAATCAGAAAGATCAGCATTTGAACATACTTTTCATTCTATATTATAATTTAGTCCAGCTCTTTTTGCCTCATCCTGCTTTGTTTGTTTCTAAGAGGGCAGGATCATGATGACTTAGCCTAGGAACGATAGTGGGAGGCAAGAGTGTATTATTCCTAAAGGGGTTGGGGCACTATGCCACAATTATAGCACTGAAAACTAGAAAGGAAAGCAGAGTTTTGAGAAGGTAGGACGAGAGGTCAGAAGCTTACACAAATACATTCGAGTTCAGAATTTAGAGCTGGAAGTGTGGGCCTTGGAAAACTGGAAAGATTAAGGTAGGAGGTATGAAAGTTGTCACAGAAAGCAGTAGTACCCAGTTCCCACTGTAGCAACGTACCCAGAGAAGGGGAAAGAGGTCATTGTTTATTATTTAATTATTTGTATAAATTATATATTAAGGGATTTAAGGAAATTTATATGTAGGCATTTGTGGCTACTTTTTTGTAACTTGTTTTTGTTAGACTAGTTCTGTTATAAATACTTTAAAAATATTTTATTTTTTTGTCTTTTTAGGGCCACACCTGTGGCATATGGATGTTACCAGGCTAGGGATCAAATCAGAGCTGTAGCCACCGGCCTATACCAGAGCCACAGCAAAGAGGGATCTAAGCCACATCTGCGACCTATACAACAGCTTATGGCAACGCCTGATCCTTAACTCATTAGAGAGGCCAGGAGTCGAACTCGTGTCCTCTTGGATGCTAGTCGGGTTTGTTAACCACTGCGCCTCAACAGGAACTCCTAAAAGCATTTTAAGTAATGTTTTACCTTTACTCCTTAAGGAGTTCATGATTCTATTTATGTATTATATATATGGGAATATGGACTAGAATGGAGCAAGGCATAAGGAGACAGATGAACCAAGAGTGCTCTGAAACAGTTTCTACTCTATCAGAAGAGAGGGGAGTGTAATTCAAAGATTTTGGTTTCTATTAAGAATTCTTTTAATATATTTTCTGTCTTATAGTATATTGAGTATGGACAGCAGTCTCGAGATCCTCCTGTGAAAATGCAGGGCTCTATCACAACCCCTGGAAGTATTGCACTGGCTCAGGCTCAGGCCCAGGCCCAGGTTCCGGCAAAAGCTCCCCTTGCTGGTCAGGTTAGCACCATGGTAACCACCTCAACAACCACCACTGTTGCTAAAACGGTTACAGTCACCAGGCCAACCGGAGTCAGCTTTAAGAAAGATGTGCCAGTAAGTAGGTCTATCTTTTTTGTTTGTTGGATTTGTTGTTATGTTGTAATATATCCAGTACTGAGCATGTATTTTAATTTTATTAGAAACAGCACATGCCTACTATAAAAAGCATAAAGGCCAGCATTTCTCCCTTTATGTACCCCCCAACCCCCATTTCCCACAGGCAGCTACTATTAATAGTTCAGTACATAGCCTTGCCAACACTTCCATCATACACAGCATGTATATTTTATGTACTAAAGAAATCTATACATTTTCCCCTGGGGATTTGTCTAGCAAGCATTTCAGTTTGTTTACATATTTCTTTTTTAACCTTAATATTTATTTATTTATTTTAAAAATTTTATTGGAGTAGTTGACCTAAAATGTTGTGTATTTTATGTATTTCATTTCTTTAGCCTTCTATTAATACTACAAATATAGATACATTGCTTGTGGCCACAGATCAAACTGAGAGAATCGTAGAGCCTCCAGAAAACATCCAAGAGAAAATTGCTTTTATCTTTAACAATCTCTCACAGTCAAATATGACACAAAAGGTATGATGTAATAGTTTATATGCTCTATTCTTTTCCTTGAGTGGGTTGGGGGATTTATGTTTGACATTCTGCACCTTATTTATTTATTTATTTATGGCTCTTTTGGGCCGCACCTGTGGCATATGGAGGTTCCCAGGCTAGGGGTCGAATTGGAGCTGTAGCTGATGCCAAAACCACAGCAACACAGGATCCGGGCCATGCCTGTGACCTACACCACAGCTCACAGAACACTGGAACCTTAATCTGCTGAGCAAAGCCAGGGATCGAAGCTGTGTCCTCATGGATGCTGGTCAGATTCATTAACCGCTGAGCCACTACCGGAACTCCTCTGCACCCTTTTTAATATTTTAAAGGTAGAGATAGTAGAATCAAAACAGGGAATATGGATGGATATACAGCTAGTGGTTGTGGATTTTGTAGATGTTAAATGGTACTGATTTTAAATATGTATATATATTTAAATATATAAAATGCACATATATATTTGTATATACATTTGTATATATACATATAAAATGTACATATATGCCTTTTTAAGGCTACCCCCATGTCATATGAAAGTTCCCAGCCTAGGGGTAGAATTGGAGCTGTAGATGCTGTCCTACACCACAGCCACAGCAACTCTGGTTCCGAGCCATGTCTGCAACCTATACCACAGCTCATGGCAAAGCTGGATCCTTTACCCCACTGAGCAAGGCCAGGGGTTGAACGCATGTCCTCTTGGATACTCATCAGGTTTCTTACTGCTGAGCCACAGTGGGAACTCTGGTTTGAAATACATTATTTTGCAGTGAGTTACAGAGTTTTTGAAATAAATTTGAAAATGATTTTATGATGGAAAATTTCATTTATACTCCTAGTCACAGCTCATGTCCTCCCAGAGACCTTTAGGTGCCAGATAAATGAGGTAGAGCTTGTGAAAAGTAATTATGTTTGCCTTATAAGAAAACACTTGGAAATAAGAAAGTCTAAATAAGTGTGTTTTGATACAGTGCAAGTACTATATGTCAATCCCCACCTAATCATAATTGGTTAGGGAAAAAAATAGAACTGGTTACCATCTCTTGTAGAATAGAAGCTTCAAAATTTACAAGTGTTTTCTGTAGATAGAAATTTAGGAAAACACTTCTAGTGTTAGGTCTGTTAATACCAGGTTGTGTGTAGACTAGTAACTTACCCTCTTTTGGTCAAATGGAGAGTTGCGTAAGAAGGGGATGAGGGACTTGGTGTTTCATAATTTTAAAACTTAAAATAACCATAGATGTTTCAGTTCTAATCACCCAATTTGAGAAATGATTGACTGTATTTGCATGGAATTGAACATAACGATAGTTGATAGCATCTGTCTAAAATTGGGGAGAGAGGAGTTTCCGTCGTGGCGCAGTGGTTAACGAATCCGACTAGAAACCATGAGGTTGCGGGTTCGGTCCCTGCCCTTGCTCAGTGGGTTAACGATCCGGCGTTGCCGTGAGCTGTGGTGTAGGTTGCAGACGTGGCTCGGATCCCGCGTTGCTGTGGCTCTGGCGTAGGCCGGTGGCTACAGCTCCGATTCAACCCCTAGCCTGGGAACCTCCATATGCCGCGGGAGCGGCCCAAGAAATAGCAACAACAACAACAAAAAGACAAAAGACAAAAATAAATAAATAAATAAATAAAATTGGGGGGAGATGTAGCACATGCTTTAGCATCTAATTTTGCAAGGAGGCAAGTGCTATAGTGTCATTTCACAGAAACAAAACACAAAACTATATTTTAGCATCTTTTAACTATACTTCCCTTGTCATAATGGTTGGCTAGGTTGAAGAACTAAAGGAAACTGTGAAGGAAGAATTTATGCCTTGGGTTTCACAATACCTAGTTATGAAGAGAGTCAGTATTGAGCCAAACTTTCACAGCCTGTATTCAAACTTTCTTGACACACTAAAGAATCCTGAGTTTAATAAGATGGTTCTGAATGAGACCTATAGAAACATCAAGGTAAGTATTCTTGTATTACTTTTTATTACTGCTTTTGAGTTTGGAACTACTTGATGGCATAGGTGGAATCTTTTGGAGGGTGGGTGTTCATGCTGTTTTTCTTTTTTCCCTGTAAGTTGTATATGTTAAAGTATCTGTCAAAGTGGTTCTAGGGTTGTTTTAAATACAGAACTAGAACTAAATTTTTATGCATTTAATCCCACAGATGTAACTCTGTGTACTATTTACTTTTAAAGTACCTACTCTTTTGCCTTTTTTTTTTTTTTTATCATCCACACATGGTTTGAAATCTTTAGCTTTTGTGCGAGTTTTTCCTTTTTTCTTCTTCCGCATGTTATTTGATATATGCTCTTAGCTTTAGTCCCTCTGTTTTTAATAGTCTTATAAAAATCCATTACATTGGTTGCTAGTAACGTACACTATTACAAAAACAGCTGCAGTGAGGAGTATTTTTTGTTTGTCTTTTAAATGCAAGATAGCTCTAGACTCTAGGCTCTTGATCTGTTGTGGAATAGCTATTGTTTAGGATTCTGAGAAGTTTATTTTAAGGTCAAACTCTTCTTAATGAGCTTGATTGATAAAATTCAAGTTTTTATTTCTTAAGAGGAATAACTTCAAAAAAACAGTGTGAACCAGCATATAATATAGCTGCAATTGTTCTTTGCTGAATAACTTGAGATATTGGCTTAGGAACGAGCACTATATTTAAACCTGGATAGAAATTTTCCCTATCCTTGGTTACGCTGTAGTGCAAAAGAAATCCTGGCTTCTTTCTGTCGCACAGCTGACTTTGTGCCATTCTGCTGTTGCTGTATGGAGCTAAGGAACATAACTATATTCAGCCTTTGTTATTCGATACCATAAATTAAGAGACACCATGTAGTGTCCCCAAGACACTCATGTGTTGGTTCTATCTCTCTTAAGAAAGTAAGAAGCAGGAGTTCCCGTTGTGGCGCAGTGGTTAACGAATCCGACCAGGAACCATGAGGTTGCGGGTTCGGTCCCTGCCCTTGCTCAGTGGGTTAACGATCCGGCGTTGCCATGAGCTGTGGTGTAGGTTGCAGACGCGGCTCGGATCCCGCGTTGCTGTGCCTCTGGCGTAGGCCGGTGGCTACAGCTCCGATTCAACCCCTAGCCTGGGAACCTCCATATGCCGCAGGAGCGGCCCAAGAAATAGCAACAACAACAACAACAAAAAGACAAAAAAAAAAAAAAAAAAGTAAGAAGCAGAGAATTAATGAAACGGATTAGGTTTTCTAGAGACGTGGTAAGTGTAAGCAGTATGATACTGTATTCCAGACAGTTGTATCTTAGTTGTCTTCAGAGATGTATAGTCACCTGGACAATGCTAAAGATTCCAGTAGATACTGCAATCTTGGTTATGTTCCGTAATATGCCTGCTGCCTTGGAAGGACTTAAAAGCATACCTGTAGTCTTCATTTGGATGGGATTCAGCTCTTCAAAATAGATTTGTAATTAGGTCTTTATTTCAAATCTAGCTAAAATTTTTAGTTTTAAAATGCTTTCCTTTTTTCTTTGAGTTTAAAATACTTTTCACGTGGGACTATACATGACACTTTAAACCTTATATATTTTTGTATGATATGTTGTTCCGTTTTTTTCCCCTGCCCTGCAGCATATGGAACTTCTGAGCCAAGGATCAGATCCCAGCCATAGTTGTGATCTATGTTACAGCTGTGACAACACCAGATCCTTAACCCACTTTGCCCCGCACCGTGTTGGCCAGGGATTGAACCTGCTTCCCAGTACTCTAGAGATGCCACTGATCCTGTTGTGCCAACAGTGGGAACTCCATTGTGTTACCTGTTTTTAAAAACAAAAGGCAGTGTCACTGAACACAACACAATAATGCTATGATATATGGACTAGATCTACTTTGGGAGCACTTTCTCAATATTGACGGCTCGTTTTTAATGTAGAATAACAGAATTCTTAGACATTTACTTGAAAATATTTTTGAATAAGCTTATTGTCATACCTTCCTTAATCCTACACTATTTCAGGTGCTCCTGACCTCTGATAAAGCTGCAGCCAATTTCTCTGATCGTTCTTTGCTGAAGAACTTGGGACATTGGCTTGGAATGATCACACTTGCTAAAAATAAACCCATCTTACACACTGTGAGTTATAGCCAAAGGCTCATGTAAAACTTGAGACTGTTCATACAGCATGCTTTGTTTAAAAATTTTGACTATATTTCAGGCTATTTTAATGATTATTGGGTGTTTGTAAAAGTTGGGGCCTATTTCTTGAAACCCTAATTGCATGCTTATGATCTCCTGTTGTTTAGCAGGCTAAACAAAAGGCAGTAAAGTATGATTGTTACCCTTTCCTTTCTGTAAGGCAAGGATCACATACTATATTGATGCCAATTTTGGGGATGGATTTGGCAAGGCATCTTTTTTGGGGTGCTTTGTGAGTGATTTTGTAGAATATTCACAGCTTTAAAAAATGTTTCTTCTAGGACTTGGATGTAAAATCGTTGCTGCTAGAGGCTTATGTTAAAGGACAGCAAGAGTTGCTCTATGTCGTGCCCTTTGTTGCCAAAGTCTTAGAGTCTAGCATTCGTAGTGTGGTGAGTAAATTTTATTATTTTTCTGGTGGCTAATTTTTAAGCGTTAGTTATAGTACAAGATGAAGAAACTATATATATATATATATATATATATATATATATATCCTTAGTTCTTGTGAACATAGAACTAGTTCAGTCAGTTTTCCTCAGGGAAACTCAGATTTCCAAATTGAGAGACCAAGTAATATTATAGGGCTGAATCTATGTATGGCATTGGGTCTTGATGTTTTTCTGAAATAAAATATAGATGGGAAGGGGTAGGGAGTTTGTTATGGCCACATGGGTGTAAGCACTTAACTGTTTTAAATAATAAACAGTGATTTTTGGGGCCAGCTTAACATAATAAATTTTCTTTAGGTTTTTAGGCCACCCAACCCCTGGACAATGGCAATTATGAATGTATTAGCTGAGTTACATCAGGAACATGACTTAAAGGTAAATGTGTTGCTCTTTATCCTTTGGAACATATATTCTGCCTTCACAATATTAAAATTTACAGGAGGGTATTTGGGAAGAAGCACTATACCAAGTGGGTGAGAGAATTATATATCTGTATATTATGAAGGTAAATTTTCATTTTTAATCTTCTAATGCATGTTGAAATTACACAGCTAAACTTGAAGTTTGAGATTGAGGTCCTCTGCAAAAATCTTGCATTAGACATCAATGAGCTAAAACCTGGAAACCTCCTAAAGGATAAAGATCGCCTAAAAAACTTAGATGAGCAGCTCTCTGCTCCAAAGAAAGATGTTAAGCAGCCAGAAGAGCTCCCTCCTATCACAACCACAAGTAAGTGTGATAATTAGCCGGGTACTTACCAGACATTCCTTTTAATGGTATATTCTCATGCCTATAGCAAATTATACTTTTTTAATTTTTAAAATTTTTTTGTCTTTTCTAGGGCTGCTCCCGCGGCATATGGAGGTTCCCAGGCTAGGGGTCTGATCGGAGCTATTGCTGCCGGCCTACGGCAGAGCCACAGCAGCTGGTATCCGAGCCGCGTCTGCGACCTACACCACAGCTCATAGCCACGCCAGATCCTTAACCCACTGAGCAAGGCCAGGGATCGAACCCACAACCTCATGGTTCTTAGACTCATTAACCACTGAGCCACAATGGAAACTCCCGCATATAGCAAATATAATCATTCCATGAAATGTGATGCTGGAACTTTGTATACTTCTGATGAGTTTTCTAAATTTCTAAGGAGAAGTTAGTGATGTCTAGGCCTTGTCTTAACTATATTAGAATCTGTTTAGGTCGTTCATATGATGTTCTTAACTAAATATCATTAAATTAGTCAGTTGTGTGCTCATGTCCCAGAAAAACATTGCATTGGCATGATGGCCTCTGTTACTCCTCAAATCTGGGGGTGACCAGGCCAGCTTGACCTGTTAAGGGGAGTGAATTATTTGACCTGGATCAAGAGGATTGGAAGTGTAGGGGGCTATAGGAGTGTTGTACAACTGGGAAGTATGGTCAGAATAAACCAGCTTTTCTTTCTCAGCCCTTAGTAGTTTAAGAATCCTCAGGTAAAACCAGGGAACAGCCTTGCTTGAAAATTGACATCTGTAGTATAGAGTTATCAAACAAGGCTTGGGCCTACTAATGTGGCATGACCCCTTAATTAATTTTTGATACCCTGCTAATTTTATAGTAAAGTCAGGAAATGCATACTTGTTGTTAGCTCTTATTTTGTCTCTTTACATTTAGCAACTTCTACAACACCAGCTACCAGTACCACCTGTACAGCCACTGTTCCACCACAGCCACAGTACAGTTACCATGACATCAATGTCTATTCCCTCGCCTGCCTGGCACCACACATTACTCTAAACCCAACAGTAAGTAGACATAAGAAATAAGTTTACTTATTCCTCAGTTTCTACTTTGTGACAGGGTAAACTGATCACCTTCCCTTTTTTCGCTTTCGTTCTGGATTCCTAGATTGTAGGCTTTTGTTGCAGAGAATAGAAATTGGGAATTGGTGTGTACTTTTTCCTACTCTAAACATAAGTCATTGTGACTAGACATCATTGGTTCCTCATGATATTAATTTAAACTCATGATATTAAAATTAAGTCAACTGCCAGTGCAGTCACGATCTTCAATATTTCCTGACACAGGTCAGAAGATCCTTAGCGTATACCAGAGCTTTTTGTTCTTTTTTTATTACCATGTCACCTTAGTCTTGGCGTTAGACCATATCTTTTGGCAGATAGCTGGAACTGATCTGGTATGTGTGTGTGTGTCTGTGTGTGTCTTTGTGTGTTTGTATGTGTTAAGATCTCCAGCCAAGCTCTGGAAATGGGACTTAATACTCTCAGTTATGTTTTTCTGGCTTGATTCTGGGTGGTCACTAAATAACATGCTGTCAGTCTTTTTTCCTGTATTTAAAGGTAGTATCCAGAGTGATAAGTGCTTGTTCAGCCTGTGTTTTATTCTGCTAACACAAATTGTTTAGTTCATAATCAGTTTCATGGTCTTTGCTATGCAGAAACTGAAAATGTTCACAAATACAGGAGTAATATTAACACATTGAAGTTTTTGTATTTAAAGGACTTTTAAAGAGATCATTTTAAACCTGTTTTTGCTTGTTTTTGCTTTTGTTGAAATGTTTTGCTTCTATTGAAGTTTGGGGAAAAAAACATGGGTCTAGAAATCATGATTCTCTTTTACAATACTGCTAGTAATCTGAATATTTTTATAAGTTCATCATGAATTTAAAGTTTTTTAAAAACTCAGTAAATTAAAGAGACCAAGTGAGTATTATATTGATTGGAAACAGTCTTTCAAGTGAAGCAAAAGGTTTCAGTGTATGGTAATTTTTATACAATGTTTGCTATTTGGAGGGATTATTTGTAGCAGTAATAGTTTTTGTAGCCTCTGTAAACTTGATTCTTTTTACATTTCCCCAGGCTGCTAGAGAAGTTGCTTCCCTTAAGAGTACTGGGGAGCCACAAGTTTTATTTAAGCATGTAGTGTGTTTAAATATCTTGTAATGAACAGTTTCCCCATTAAACTTTGAATTTTTTTAAGAATCAAAAACATATCTTTAATTATGTATCACAAGGTATACTGAATAATACTCCTCTTTGGAGCCTGCCTTCTGTTTCCTGAGCTTTTCATAGATTAATTTTAAGTAGAAATTGTTAATTCTTGGTTAACCTTGAATTCCAAAATTATGGACATGATTACCAATAGATACTGGGATGTCTTATTTATAAGTTGTTGACTTTTTTTCCCTCCCTAGATTCCCTTGTTTCAGGCCCATCCACAGTTGAAGCAGTGTGTGCGCCAAGCAATTGAACGGGCTGTCCAGGAACTGGTCCATCCTGTGGTGGATCGATCAATTAAGATTGCCATGACTACTTGTGAGCAAATAGTCAGGAAGGATTTTGCCCTGGATTCTGAGGAATCTCGAATGCGAATGGCAGCTCATCACATGATGCGTAACTTGACAGCTGGAATGGCTATGATTACTTGCAGGGAACCTTTGCTCATGAGCATATCTACCAACCTGAAAAACAGTTTTGCCTCAGCCCTTCGTGTAAGTTGACTATTTTCTTGTAGTGCAAAACTCGTTTTTGCTTGTCTGAAAGTGTTTTTCTTTGCCTTAGGTGACAAGGGACATCTCCAGCTATTCTCATAATAACCATATGTGTTCCAAGTCTTCTTTCCTCTTAGATTGTAAATTCTGTGAGATGAAGTGTCATGTCTGTCTTTGCTCACTATTGTATCCTCAGTAGAGGTTGGCAGATAGTAGTTAATCTAGATTTTATTGCTTGAAAGAAGTGAATTTTAAAAAAAGATTTGTATTTTTTCTATTATAGTTGATTTAAGAATAAAAAAAAAAAACTGCCTAAGTTAACAGTCTTGATTCTCTTTACCGTAAAGACTTTATTTTGTTTATTTATTTTTCTGATTCTATTATGTTTATTAAATAGTGGGTTTCCACACATGGCTTTTTAAATAATCCAGGGAAGGAGAGAAGGGAGAGAAAGATGCAATTGGAGTTCCCCTCCCCCAAACCATAAAGACTAAATTTAAAGCACTTCAGAGGTTGGACAGAACAAAACAATTTAAAGTGATTCTGTGTATGCGTGCTGCACGCACCCACCCACCCACCCACACACACACACAAACACACTCTTAACTCAGTTATTAATTTGGGGTCTCAGATGTCATGGTTGGATAATGCCCTTGTTTACTGCTTTACTGTTTCATAGTGTTTACCATCTTCACAACAGCATAGTAAGATGTTGTGGTTGAATATTTTCATCTTATAGATGAGGATGATTGTTAGACTATTTCATGGTCACAGCTGATGAGTCATAAGTAAAGTTGGAACTTCTAGAATTTTCTAAGCATTTTATTTTCTATTATCCTGTTTTGTCTAGCCACAAAAAACTTAAAAAATTTTTTTTCCTGTTTCTCCCCATCCCAATAGACTGCATCCCCACAACAAAGGGAAATGATGGATCAGGCAGCTGCTCAGTTAGCTCAGGACAATTGTGAATTAGCTTGCTGTTTTATTCAGAAGACTGCAGTGGAAAAAGCAGGCCCTGAGATGGACAAGAGATTAGCAACTGTAAGTGTTTAGCATTTGCCTTTTAAGTATTGTTTTTTCCATTTAAGAAATTGCCTCATAACAAGAACCTCAGTGACTTTTTTTATTTGCAGGAATTTGAGCTGAGAAAACATGCTAGGCAAGAAGGGCGCAGGTACTGTGATCCTGTTGTGTTAACATACCAAGCTGAGCGGATGCCAGAGCAAATCAGGCTAAAAGTGAGAATTGGGGGCTCTTGTCTCTCTGCCCCATCTTTGTTTTTTTCCTGTTCTTGTTGCTTAAACTCCTAACCTGGACTAGGATAATGGGGTTAAATGCTGTTTCTGAGAAAGCATTTCATTTCACTTAAAGGCTACCTGTGGAAAAGGCATAGAAATAACTTAGATGTCTTTTCTCCACCCCTCCCCGCATTGTTGAAATGCTGCTAAGAGTTCATATGCCTGTTGGTTTTTATATTTCCCCACTTGTTCTTCCCTTCTGGAGCTTGAATTTTTATTACTAGTTCCCGGTTGGTGAAAAGATCTGATCATTTCTACCAGCTCCATTGGAGAATTACACTGGCATGGTCCTACTGGGGACATTTTCAGTAGAAAAACTCTAATTTATAAATGAGGACAACACTGACAGTTCTCAGGGAAATAGGAAATACTGTGAACTGTGCACATGTATATATGCATGTAGTTGTGTTGTTAGATGTTGTAATGAGTATGCATACATATTCAGTCATGTTAAATGTAATGAGTATGCACACATATTCGGTCATGTTGTTAAATGTTGTAATGGCTCCTGTATCCCTTCTCAAGAATACCTGCCTGTGCTTACTCCCATGCAAATCTTCCAGTTGGAAAAAAAAAGTTTCCTTTGATTGTGAGGAGGATCCTGTAAAATAGATTTTCTTCTTCCAAGGTTGGTGGTGTGGACCCAAAGCAGCTGGCTGTTTATGAAGAGTTTGCACGTAATGTGCCTGGCTTCTTGCCTACAAATGATTTAAGCCAGCCCACAGGATTTTTAGCTCAGCCCATGAAGGTAAATCTTGTCTTGACTTAAATTGAGTAATTTATAGTTTACATTGAATGGTTTTTTGAATTAATTAATTAATCTGTCACTTGTTCCTGGAAGCTTAAGTTACAGGGGAAAAAATTACCCAGCATTGTTGAATTGTAGATTATAGGTGTTCTTTGTATCAAATCAGCATGGCATTCAGGATTTTTTTTTTTAAATCCATGAGATTGATTTAACTTTCATGTCTGACCTAATTAAAGGAATTTACGTAGTGATCTCATGGCCTTCCCTATTCTTTGTAAAGAGATTTTCTAGAAATGTGAAACAAATGTTCCCCTTGTGGCTCAGTGGGTTAAGAACCCAACAGTGTCCGTGAGGATGCGGGTTCAATCCCTGGCCTAACTCAGTGGGTTAAGGATCCAGCTTGCTGTGGCTGTGGTGTAGGCCTGCAGCTGCAGCTCTGATTCTACCCCTAGCCTGGGAACTTGTATATGCCGCAGGTGCGGCCTTAAAAATAAAGGGGGAAAAATGTGAAATGTTATTTACAGAAAAGTTGAAAATATAAGGAGGAAACATTTCCTTCTTGAACTGTTTGAACATTTGGACAGGTACTGACCTTGATGTTCCAGTCCCTCTTTTTTCCCCAGTATTTTATTTAAATTTTTTTTTTTTTTTTTTTTTAAAGTATAGTTGATTTACAATGTTGTGCCTCCCAGTCACTCTTCAGTCCTGTTATCTGTGTTTCCTACAGAGGCGTTCTCCTGTGTGACCTGGTGTGATCATTGAAATCAGGAAGTTAACACTGATATGTTAATATCATCTAATCCTTAGACCTCATTCAAGTTTTACCAAGTGTCCCAGTACTGACTTTCTGTAGTAGAAGGACCTAAATCAGAATCACACATTTTATTTAGTTGTCATATTTAAATTTTTCCCACAGGTTAGTCTACTATAGCTCCTTTCTTATCTTTCCATGACCTTGACACTTTGACATTATAGATCAGTGATTTTGTAGAATGATGTGATTTGGATTTGTTCAGTGTGTTCTCAGGTAGTGCATCTTTGATAGGAATATCACAGAAATGATGCTCTATTCTTATTTTATCTTGTCAGGGTTTGACAGTTGGACTGAATAGTTTGTTTTTCATTGTTTGGATTATGTACTTTCATAGGTTGTAGAGATTATTAAATGCTACAGGTGGTCCTGCCCTCAGCCTATCCCATTATTTATCTTTAAAAAAAATTATTTTTTTTATTTTTATTTTTTGCTTTTTTAGGGTCACACCAGCGGCATATGGAAGTTCCCAGGCTAGGTGGTCAAATTGTAGCTGCAGCTGCTGGCCTGCACCAGAGCCACAGCAAAGTGGGATCCGAGCCACGTCTGTGACCTACACCACAGCTCATGGCAATGCCAGATCCTCATCCCATTGAATGAGGCCAGGCCCACATCTCATGGATCCTAGTTGGGTTCACTAACCGCTGAGCCACGAAGGGAACTCCCATATCCCGTTATTTATCATGTTCTCTTTCATCACTTGATTGTGTTGGTGTTTGCCAGGCTTTCCACTGTCAAGTGAAATCCCCACTCCTCCATGCTTGCTTTGCACTGCCATACCTAATGGCATTAAGTCCTAATAATTCAGGAAGGGGAGTGGAAGCCCCTCCATGTTTTGATGAGAAAGAAAAAATAAATAAGAATAGTAAACATATCAGTAGACTTTTCATTTGCTACATGTGCTGGTAGAAGATCATTAAAATTTTTTCTCTTTTTTGATTGTATCCCCCTCTAAAACAGCATGCTTGGGCAGATGATGTAGCTCAGATTTATGATAAGTGCATTACAGAACTGGAGCAGCACCTTCACGCCATCCCACCAACTTTGGCCATGAACCCCCAAGCTCAGGCTCTTAGAAGTCTTTTGGAGGTTGTAGTATTATCTCGAAACTCTCGGGATGCCATAGCTGCTCTTGGATTGCTCCAGAAGGTTAGTTCTTAAACTGTTACTTTTAGAAGAAACTAGGTTTGTAAACATTTAATGACCTACACCATCATCTACTTAAGTTATGCCGAAGATTTAAAAAATTAACATAAAGTAAGCTCTGTTCTGTAATAAGCAAGTGATTTTCTCTGGAATGTTATGATAGTTAAGTGGGAAATCTTTTCTTTAAGATTTTCTGGAATTAGGATTATTTAAGAAACTTTAAAAGATAACCCATTGGGTTCTGAGGGACAGGTTATCCTCATTACTTTGGTAATGGGACAAAGTATGGGGCAGCATTGGGTTTTGACTATGTAGGGACATTGAGCGTTTTTGACTGTGAAGAACACAGTTAGGCATAAACTAGAAAGAACTTAAGAGTGTTTAGTTTTATGCAAGCGGAAAGGATTTTTTTAAATTTTTATTTTTATTTATTTTTTATTTTTTAGTGCCACACTTGCAGCCTATGGAAGTTCCCAGGCTAGGGGTCAAATTGGAGCTGTAGCCGCTGGCCTACACCACAGCCACAGCAACCCCAGATTCGAGCCGAGTCTGGGACCTATATCACAGCTCATGGCAACACCAGATCCTTAACCCCCTGAGCAAGGCCAGGGATCGAACCCGAGTCCTCCTGGATGCTAGTTGGGTTCATTACTGCTGAGTCACCATGGGAACTCCCATTTTGTTGAGTGGAGAGATTAACTTAAGGTTTTAGAAAGTATATTATACTTTGCATTAAGGTTTGGTTATTGACTTTGATTATTGGGCTGAGTACTATATTTTCCATGATTCTGAACAATTTTTTTTCCCTTCCATAGGCTGTAGAGGGCTTACTAGATGCCACCAGTGGTGCTGATGCCGACCTCCTGCTTCGCTACAGGGAATGCCACCTCTTGGTCTTAAAAGCCCTTCAAGATGGGCGAGCATATGGGTCGCCATGGTGTAACAAACAGATCACAAGGTCAGTAGCCATCTTAGAAGAGTATTTATGGAATTGCCTTCTGACATACATGGCCCTGTTTATGTTCAAATATACAGAATTTCTAATCATAACTAGTGAAAACTGTTGAATGTTTTATTTTTATTCCATCTGGTTCCTAAGATGGATACAGAAAACCGGTACCTTGTTTGGAGAAATAAAATATGGATGGTTTGTTTTAAATAATGTGTTAAATGGAATATTTTGTCTTCTAGGCTTTGAGAGCAAAACTTGTGTTTTAACACTGGGTTGTCTGTTTTACTTCATTACTGGCTCTTTTGAATCTTGAAAACTGATTTGCCGTTGGTTCTCAAAGCATCCTTAATTTGAAATGAGTTACCATTGAATAAAATGGACTGTTTATTTTACCTGATAGACAATGGTTAAGCCTTTATGAATAAATACTGACTTTTCTAGGTGCCTAATTGAATGTCGGGATGAATATAAATATAATGTGGAGGCAGTGGAGTTGCTAATTCGTAATCATTTGGTCAATATGCAGCAGTATGATCTTCACCTAGCTCAGGTATGGAAGGAATTAAATAGGAAAAGGTACTCTGGTAGTTGGGAAGTATGTTTGCTGTAAGTGCTTCTTTCTTACATTGTGCTTTCTATGTTGCCAGTCAATGGAGAATGGTTTAAACTACATGGCTGTGGCATTTGCTATGCAATTAGTAAAAATCCTACTGGTGGATGAAAGGAGTGTAGCCCATTTTACTGAGGCAGACCTGTTCCACACCATTGAAACCCTCATGAGGATTAATGCTCACTCCAGAGGCAATGCTCCTGAAGGGTGAGAATGCAATGCTTTGGGATTCTTGTCTATTCAGCAGTCTAAGAAGGAGCTTTAGAAATGACTGTAAAGACTTATTAACTGCTTTACCTACAGATGGTAAGCTTCGCTGAGGCCTGATATTGTCCGTTGAATTATGAAAGCTTAACCAGCTGCCAAGCCTTCTTACTGTAGGGCAATACATACAGCACTAGACTTGGTGTCAGAGTCCTCTATTTAAGGCTGCTTAAGGATTTTAGGCACATCAACTTAGCCTCCCTGAGCCTGTTGTAGAAGATGGACATAATATCTTGATACTGTTGAGAATCTAAATAAAGATAAGTAACATGAAGCATGGCACATGGTAGGCATGCAGTAAATAATCTTTAGACAACAAACATCAGCTTCAGTTTTTTGGTCAAGAAGTGGCTTAACTGTGGTCAGTCATTTACGCATAATGTCTTAATGAGTAAACAGATATGAAGAAACCAAAGATAGTTTTGTCTAAATATGGGAATGGTTTAATCATCATTCTTGTGGTTTCTCTTAAGTGAGCAAATTGTCCAAGTGTATGTTTATGAAATCACAACCATGAGTAGACTGATTTTATTCTGGATTTATTGTACTAGATTGCCCCAGCTGATGGAAGTAGTGCGATCCAACTATGAAGCAATGATTGATCGTGCTCATGGAGGCCCTAATTTTATGATGCATTCTGGGATCTCTCAAGCCTCAGAGTATGATGATCCCCCCGGCCTGAGGGAGAAGGCAGAGTATCTTCTGAGGGAATGGGTGAATCTCTACCATTCAGCAGCAGCTGGTCGTGACAGTACCAAAGCTTTCTCTGCGTTTGTTGGACAGGTAGAGCTTTTGGAAAGAAAGGTGCTTTTTATTCAACATAAGTAGGGTGTGATGCCTCCAATGTTAAAGTTCAGTATATATAACTGTGGTCAGTTACCTCCATACTCATGTAAACCAAAAATGTCATCATTGTTACTGTTAAATTGATGCTGTTTATTTTCTCATTGGTCACTGAGCAGCAGTAAAGTCAGCATTCCCCATCCCCTTTAGTTCTTTTTATCTGATTTCAGTTGTCACAGCTACAAAGTACAGTGGGCCAGATAATGAATACATAATGTATATAGTAATTTTATCAGGTTGATAATCAGCAGTGAGGGGGTTATGGGCTAGTGCAGTTCTTTTAATAGCCCATGTTTACAAAGTGAAACAATTAAAAAAAACTTAAATATTTAAATTGTAGAGCTTTTTATTGTATTCTCTGCATTAAGTAGCTTATCTACCTGAAACTCATTAACATGTTCATGCAGGAAATAGTTTCTAGTATTTGTTTTCATTCCATTTGGTCTAAACTGGACTTTGAATTCAAGTATTGGGAAACAAGTCCCTAACTAAAAACTAAGTTTAGTAGGAATGTTTGTGAATGTGATGAACAGAAAAAAAACTGTAAGAAGAAAAAAAAAAAAAACTGTAAGAAGAGAACCATAGTATCAATGAACATTCTGGTTTTGATTATCAGTGGCTGCTTTCAGCCACTTTTGAGTAGTCACTGTGTCCTAATCATATTGCTGGGCTGGCAAGAATGGTACTTTTCCTAAACTGGCCTTAGAATTCCTTGAGTAGAACTATAATGATGTGTTTAGGAAGAAATATTTGCTTATTTCTGCAGTGTGATCATTGTATTTCTTCAAACTGAGACCAAAGCTTAGGTGTGCCACCAAAGAAAGATACAGATTAGATCTGTTATCAGATAAATGACAAGTGAATGTGGAAGAGCTGGTTTGAATTTGTTAGAAATGGAATTTACCTTTCAAGATGATTGATTTATTACTGATTGAATCATACTAAGTGATTTTTCTCCCTTTAAAGAATGGAGGGAATTATAAAACATATCCTATTGAAAAGGTGTCATTGCATGTTTATAGTTGGATTTCTTATTTGGATGGAAAAATTTTAAATCAATTGGTTTTTGTAATTTTTGATATTTCATGGGTATGGATGTTGCACCTGTCTCACTCAGCTCTTCTATTGGCTTATTTGCTCTTGTTTCTTCTCTCCTTCTGAAAAAGATAATGTATTATACTTTTCTATCCTCTTTTGCATCCTTTTAAGAATCCCCTTTTTTCTCTTATGCTCCCTCTTGATCATAGCATCAGTCTTCATTTCTTCTTCCGCCTTAGTTTTTCAGATTTCATTGTACAAAAGTTCTTCTGCTGGCCTTCTGTCTTGGCTAGAGTATATTATTGTCACTTCAGCTGTTTTATTGTTTATCAAGGGACAGTTAAGTTGTTACAGATTCTAAGATAGTAGTCAAGTTTTCATTCTGCGCTTGATTTCTTTGTCTAGTAAGCACTGACCTCCTTTCTCTGCAGTCTCAACACTTGTTACACTTTGTCTTTTTCTTCTTTTGTAGTAGGCACATAACTTCTCTGCTTTACTTCCAGATCATATGTTATGAAATTTGTACTTTATCCTTCCCCTTTCCATTTTTTAAACTTAATTTACATTAAAATAGCTGGGTTATGATGTATAATTATTTGCATATGGTACCTTCTTACTGTATAAATTATTCTTTGATTTTCCTAGTGCAGGTACTTGGAGTATTTAAAACTTTGTCATTGGTTAAGTCAGTTGGAAGAAATTAAATTCTTTGCCAAAGTTAAATATTTCTTTCTTGGGAGAAACACCTATTGACCAGAATGTCTTAATATGACTGATGGTTTACCAAAAGTTGGTTTAATTTACATAGTTAACTTAAGAATTTATTGGTTATGGGCTGCTATTCAAAACTGCTATGTTATTATTTCTTTCTCAGTTCCCATCCCACTTAAAACTGAAGGAATTCTATCATGAGTCTATAGGAGAGGTCATTTTCATGATACCCCCCTCTCCCCCCTTTTTTTAAAACAAAGTAAGAATTAGAAATGTGACAGTAGGATTAAATGAGAGAATACTTCTTAAACATGAAAATTAAAAGTTTATTCATGTGTAAACTCATTGTACCTTTTAATGTTTTTGTTCCCTTGGTAGATGCACCAGCAAGGAATCTTGAAGACTGATGACCTCATAACAAGGTTCTTTCGTCTGTGTACTGAAATGTGTGTTGAAATTAGTTACCGTGCTCAGGCAGAGCAGCAGCACAATCCTGCTGCTAATCCCACTATGATCCGAGCCAAGTGCTATCATAACCTGGATGCCTTTGTCCGACTCATTGCACTGCTAGTGAAGCACTCAGGGGAGGCCACCAACACTGTCACAAAGATTAATCTGCTGAATAAGGTCTGAAATCCTTTCTTGTCTTAGTTTTGCATAGTTGAAGTCTGTATTAGTGGCTCTCAACCCTATAGGGCCCTCAAAACATTTTGTAATAACCCCCTTTACATCCAGAAGTTAATTTCAAAGATAATATGTAAACATAACCACCAAATTTTATGAGTATGGTGCCTTAACTGAAAGGCCTCCCCTCCCCTTAACAAAACAAAAATACATAACATATTTCAGTGTGTTAATGTTTGGTAATGACTGCACTAGAAAATATTTAGGTAGATTTGACCCCATGTACAGAGTCTTTGTAAATGGTATGGCTAGACTTGTTCATTGATAACACTTTGGCAGCTCTAATACCAGGAGTGCATTCCAGTTATCTTGATTTTCTAAAAAGGAACAAAGTACAGCTTTATTTATGCAGTGGAATTCCTAGAAATTTGAATATTAAGATAGTAAGAAAATGAACTTAAGAGTTTGATCTTGGGTGATTACAAATGGGTTATCAGATTCCTGACTGTTCAGTGGTATAAAGTGGGGTGCAGGATAGTTCTCACACATTTCTGTAGCCTGATAGCTTACCTGGCCTTTAAATGCCAAGAAGTACAAACCATTTGTCTCTTGTCAACTTTATGACAGGCCAGAAAAATGAGATCGTCTGATTGGGCTAGCATGATAAAATATGATGTGCCATGCTGATATCTAGAACTTTAGAAAAAAAACAGTGGGCACTTGAGAGTATACATGTCTTGTCCAGTGGTATGGACATTTAAAGAAAAGAAAAAACTCTACAGGCCAAATCAAACCAATGTATAGTCTCTTTGGCTACCAGTATATATAAGTTTATATTCCAATGATATATATCCTTTCACGTGGGGGTTAAGGCAAAGTAAAGAAGTATAACTAGAGAGTGCTAGATCAATTATCTTCAGTATTTATGAGCTCTGTAATCTTTGTGCTCTATAGGTCCTTGGTATAGTAGTGGGAGTTCTCCTACAGGATCATGATGTTCGGCAAAGTGAATTTCAGCAGCTTCCCTACCATCGAATTTTTATTATGCTGCTCTTGGAACTCAATGCACCTGAGCATGTATTGGAAACCATTAATTTTCAGACACTTACAGCTTTCTGGTGAGTATTGTTTTTTTTTTTTTTTTGTCTTTTTTTTTTTTTTTTTGGTCTTTTTTGTCTTTTGTCTTTTGTTGTTGTTGTTGTTGCTATTTCTTGGGCCGCTCCCGCGGCATATGGAGGTTCCCAGGCTAGGGGTTGAATCAGAGCTGTAGCCACCGGCCTACGCCAGAGCCACAGCAACGCAGGATCCGAGCCGCATCTGCAACCTACACCACAGCTCACGGCAACGCCGGCTCGTTAACCCACTGAGCAAGGGCAGGGACCAAACCCGCAACCTCATGGTTCCTAGTCAGATTCGTTAACCACTGCGCCACGACAGGAACTCCAGTATTGTTGAGTATAATCCTGTCAGGGATTATTGTCTAGTGTCATAAAATCTTAGAAGTAGAACTCTTAACGGATTTGAGACAGAAGAGTTGATTCGTAATGCAGCTGGCATGTCTATTTAATTATATTCGTGTACTGTTTACTATATTTAAGTTGGATTATGCTTCTGACTAAGGTTTTCTTCTTTCAGCAACACATTCCACATCTTGAGGCCTACCAAAGCTCCTGGCTTTGTGTATGCTTGGCTTGAACTGATCTCCCATCGGATATTTATTGCAAGAATGCTAGCACATACGCCACAGCAGAAGGTGTGGCTGCAGTTTATCTCCTACAGATGAAGACTGTAACTACCTGGGGCTTATTAGCATTCCTCATTCAGTAGTAATTGTACTTCTTTCAGGCTTAGTTGGGAGTTTTTAAGTTTAATGTGGAGTCAGGTCATGAAGAGAGGCTTCACAAGTACTTGACTGCCTCTGTCTGAAAGCCATTCCAGTGATTAGGGTACTGCTTCTTCAAGTCCGTTGTAAATCACCTTATGTCAGTCTCCTAAGGGCTTTTTAAAAAGCTGAAACCTTAGAGCCTCCGTAAGACAGCTGTATAAAACTCTGGAGTTCCCTGGTGACTGAGTAGGCTAAGGAAATAGCAATGTCCCTGCTGCAGCTCAGGACACTGATGTGACTCAGATTGCCTCTGTGGTACAAGTTCAGTCGCTGGCCCAGGAACTTCCACATTTGCGTGCCTTGGGCCAGGCCAAAAAAAAGTAAGATAATAGGAGTAGGTTTTGTTTGGTAAAGAAGTGCATTCCAGGAGGAGGAAAAATATATTAACTAAAACTACCCCAAAATGAACTAAAACTACCCCAAAATGAACATAATCAGAATATGGTGGCTTAAAATAGGATTTATGTTATATAAATTGGGTGCACTTACTTGCCAGGAGTTTTTGAGAATGGGAAAACAAAAGTTTGAGATCCAGGACTTGAAAGAAGGAATTATGAAAACAGACCTCCAGTTTCTCAGTTGCCTAGGTGTTTTGTGTTCTGCCTCAAATTTCCTTCTCCTGTTCACAATTTTGCTACAGGTGCAAGAACCTGTATGTCCTCAAATTCCTAGAGCCAGTTTGTTTCAAATATCATTTCCCACTCTGTCCATAATTGTGCCTACTCTCTTTAATGCCTTCAGCCTTTAAGAGAAGTACTAATGTCCATATTCTCTAGTTATATTACTAGGAAGATGATAATATTAAGTCACAATGTGGCTGCTTGGGCAACTTTTTTGGTGGCAGGATCTCAGCTGAGTATAATTATGACCCACTCATTGCTTTCTTTCAGGGATGGCCTATGTATGCACAGCTACTGATTGATTTATTCAAATATTTAGCGCCTTTCCTTAGAAATGTGGAACTCACGAAACCTATGCAAATCCTCTACAAGGTAATTAAATTCGAGTTATAAAATTAAAATAAAACTTAACACTTAAAAACTCAGAGCAGTTAAAAACACTTTGAGTGAGGCCTGATATTTGTATTTATTATTAAGTTTTTAAAGTATAACACATATCCAAGAAAGTACAAAAATCAAACATATTTGTGTAACCAGTACCTGATCATAAAGTATTCATGTGTTCAAATTTAATAGACACCACCAGTTTTACAAAATGTGTATACCAGGGGAGGGAGTATATTCTGTACACACAGTCATTTCATCTGAGTGTAATAGGTTTTTTGATTTTCTTGCCCGTCACACTGGCCAGTAACCCCAGAACAGTGTTGAATAGAAGGTAGTGGTAATGGTTTCTCCTTAATGAACTTGAGGAACACTTTCAGTAGTTCGTTATTAACTATGTTTTTACAAATCTGTAGTTTTGTTTTGCAGATATCATTATCTCATTAAAGAAATGCCATCCTAGTCAATTTTCTGGTAGTTTTAAAATCATTAAAATGGGTATTGAACTTTATTTTTTTTTTGGCATTCAAGATCATGTAACTTTTTTTGTTAATGTTATAAACCCTGTAATTTTCAAATGCTTAAAATGCCATTGCATTCATTCCTAAACCATTTGGTTGTGATATATCACTGATTTCCATTTCTGCTATTTAGGATTTTTGTATAATTTTCATGTCGGGTTTTGGTACCAAGATATGCTAGTCTCTTCAAGAATTAGAAAATGGTCTCCCGTTTTCTATTTTCTAAAGATTGTGAATAATGTTAATTTTTCCTTTAATATTTTTAAGGATTTGCCAACAAAGCCATCAAGGCCTGGGGTTTCTTTGTTGTTATAAAGGGGTATTCAGACTTTATTTTTTTGTTTGGGTTTTGGAAAGGTGTATTTTTAAAATGTGTACTCTATCGTTAAATCTTTTCACAAAACCAACTTTTAGTCTAGCTTTGATTTCCATTCCCCACCCCTATACTTTAAAATTGTTTAAATTGATTTCTGCTTTTCTACTTTGTTTTTTATTAGCTATGTCTTTTTCAGTTTCTATGTATATATATTTTGCATTTTGTCTTTTTTTACTTAGGTTAAATTCATAATAGTAAAAAATGTCACTCCCGTTTTGTTACTGTGGAAACAGCCAATGTTTTTCTTGTTTTTTTAAAAAAATAGGGCACTTTAAGAGTGCTGCTGGTTCTTTTGCATGATTTCCCTGAGTTCCTTTGTGATTACCATTATGGATTCTGTGATGTGATCCCACCTAATTGTATCCAGCTAAGAAATCTGATCCTGAGTGCCTTCCCAAGAAACATGAGGCTCCCAGACCCGTTCACTCCTAATCTGAAGGTAAAGTTCCAAACAGTTACAGGGAAAAAAAGTTATGTCTTAATATTTTAGTCCTTTCTCTGGTAAGTGGGCCTGTACCCTCCCCAGCATACATAGATACATGCATGTTATTTGTTAGGCAAAAGGTGCTCTCTTAGTAACAGTCATGTTATTAAGCCTGATCAGGTATGATAACTCTAGGAGTTCCTATTGTGGCCCAGCAGCTTAGGGACCTAATATCTGTGAGGATGAGGGTTTGATCCCTGACCTTGCTCAGTGGGTTATGGATTCAGTGCTGCTGCAAGCTGCAGTGTAGGCTGCAGATTTGACTTGGATCTGGCATTGCTGTGGCTGTGGTGTAGGCCGGCACTGCAGTTCTGGTTCGATCCCTAGCTTTGGAACTTCCACATGCTGCAGGTGCGGCCTTCAAAGGGGGAACAAAGAAGTATGATAATGCTGCTAAATACTGGTTCACAGTATTTGTCTAGTTGCTGTTTTCAATTTCTATATACAATTTAGTCCCATTTATGGAACCTCAACCTTAATGTTGGGTTAGTCATTTGGTGGCGGTCCCAGTGGCACAGAGTTGCAAAGTAGACACTTGTATAACACTACATTTCACAGGTGCTTTGGATGTGTGCACTTGTTTTGTTTGAATTGTCAAAGTAAAGTTGAGAAGGGACTGTTCAAAAATCATACCACACAGGAGTTCTCTTATGGCACAGTGGGTTAAGGATCTGGTGTTGCTATTGCAGTGGATTGGGTTGCTACTGTGGCATGTGTTTGATTCCTGGCCTGGGAACTTCCACTTGGCACAGATGTGCCTCCACCCCGCATCACACCACACTGACAGTGACTACAGGAATTTTAATGTATTTTTTACTTTTTTTTTTTTTTTGGTCTTTTGTCTTTTTAGGGCTGCACCTGTGGCATATGGAGGTTCCTAGGCTAGGGGTCAGTTTGCAGCTGTAGCTGTTGGCCTACACCACAGCCACAGCAACTCGGGATCCAAGCCGTGTCTGTGACCTACAGCACAGCTCACGGCAATGCCCGGATCTTTAACCCACTGAGCAAGGCCAGGGGTCAAACCCACATCCTCATGGATACTAGTTGGGTTTGTTAACCACTGAGCCATGACAGGAACTCCTTTTTTTTTTTCCCCCCTTAAACATGCCTTTCTTTCTTTTTTTTTTTTTTCTTTTTTTTTGTCTTTTGAGGGCCGCTCCTGCGGCATATGGAGGTTCCCAGGCTAGAGGGCGAATCGGCGCTGTAGCCACGGGCCTACGCCAGAGCCACAGCAACGTGGCATCCGAGCCGCGTCTGCGACCTATACCACAGCTCACGGCAATGCTGGATCCTTAACCCACTGAGCGAGGCCAGGGACCGAACCCACAACCTCATGGTTCCTCGTCAGATTCGTTAACCACTGAGGCACGATGGGAACTCCACCTTTCTTTTTTTTAAAGTGGCAGGTATCATGTCTTGTTCTGTTAGGGCATCTTTCCAAAGGCTAGGGCTCTTGGTGAATGAGGAATCTCATTCTGTACTCTTATTTGAAATCCAAGTCCAGGAGAAAAACAGTTAGTGGTGTAAACTAGACCTCTCCACAGAAAATACCTATCCTGTGTTAAGAAAGATAACATAGTATAGAATGAGAGATTACTAATCACTTTATATGTAGATTCTTCTAATTAAAGTCTGTTAATAAAAAGCAGCAGCTCTTTAAGATATTTATAAAGTATATAGTTTTAGAAACAGTTCTACCATTTTCCAGAATAGATACAATTTGCTGTTAAGTCCTGCAAATGCTTCTGGATATGATTATTGCATTTGTCTGTGGCAGGTGGATATGTTGAGTGAAATTAACATTGCACCCCGGATTCTCACCAATTTCACTGGAGTGATGCCACCTCAGTTCAAAAAGGATTTGGATTCCTATCTTAAAACTCGATCACCCGTCACTTTTCTGTCTGATCTGCGTAGCAACCTACAGGTTAATTGGTTTGTCTTAAACTCTCCATCTTTCATGTATGCACAGTCTTGTGCCCAGACTCTTTGAAGTTAGTCTTTTCAACTTCATTTAAAGGTTTTAAAGCACATTGTCTCTTTTACTGGCTGGTAAGAAAAACTGGATTATACATTTTACTAGTTGATTTTGCCAGTGATGCAAAACTATAGCCTTGGAAGAGGCAGCCAGGGAATGGACTGATTTTAAGAATTGATTGCTGATATTCATTCCCATAACTCCAAGACTTAATAAATAAACAGACTCTGGTTGTTTTCTGTATAGAAAATGACTTGAGGTTGTATCATCTTTCCAGTCTTTCCATACCGAGAAAATACATTTTTTTTCTCCTCTCTGAATCCTTTTTTATAATTGAGATAGTGCATAATTTGACTCTATAAACTTTTTTGCTGATAACTGTTAAAACTCTGGCTTTTCAAGGGAAATCATGTTTCTGTTTTTGATAAAACCACATTTTGGGCAGCTGTGTATTTGTTCAGTAACTTCACAGATTCAAGCAAATATCTAAAATTTAAGCCACAAATATTGGGAGTTCAGCTTTTCTACAAAAGGCATAAAAAAGAAAGGGTTTTTAGAATTGGTGCCTGAATTAATCCTCTGTGAGAGTAAGTCAGCTTTCTGTTTTGTTCATTTAGGTATCCAATGAGCCTGGCAATCGCTACAACCTCCAGCTCATTAATGCACTGGTGCTCTATGTAGGGACTCAGGCCATTGCACACATCCACAACAAGGGTAGCACGCCTTCAATGAGCACGATCACCCACTCGGCTCACATGGACATCTTCCAGAACCTGGCTGTGGACTTGGACACTGAAGGTAGGTGAAGCTAGCCAGTCCTGAGTCATGTTCTCTGCCCTTGTCACAATCTGGTCCTAAAAATACTTTAAGCCACAATAGACAATGTTCCGTCAATATGGTTATGGGACTGGCTAGCCATTTTATCTTTTTTATTGTTGTTCTTTTTAGGGCCTCATCTGCAGCATATGGAGGTTCCCAGGCTAGAGGTCTTATCGAAGCTGTAGGTCGAATTGGACCTATACCACAGCTACGGCAACACCAAGATCCTTAACCCAATGAACAAGGCCAGGGATCGAACCTGCATCCTCAAAATGGATCCTGGTCAGATTCATTTCCACTGAGCCACAATGCGAACTCCATCATTGTATCTTTAATTGGATAGTATCTGCTCAATACAGAAAACACAGGAAACATAAAGGAAAGAATACTTAGCACCTCAGTTAATATTTCAGTGTGTATGTGAAAATAAACATGTTCTGGGAGTTCCCGTTGTGGCTCAGTGGTTAACGAATCTGACTAGGAACCATGAGGTTGTGGGTTTGATCCCTGGCCTCGCTCAGTGGTTTAAGGATCTGATGTTGCGTGATCTGTGGTATAGATTGCAGACACGGCTCAGATCTCCCACTGCTGTGGCTCTGGCGTAGGCTGGCAGCTACAGCTCTGATTTGACCCCTAGCCTGGGAACCTCCGTATGCTGAGGGAGTAGCCCTAGAAAAAGCAAAAAGACAAAAAACAAACATGTTCTTTTAAAATAGGCTGATGTTACTTGTTTTGTTAGCCTATTATTCCAACATTTATTGGTGCCTCTTTGCCAAGCAGTATGTTAACTATTAGGTGTAAAAAGATTAATGAATAGGACTTCTTTACCTGCTCTACAAAAAATTCACAGTATAATTCCTATTGTAGGTTGCATCATGCCTGGTTGAACTACATTTTATTTATTTTTTTCCTTTTTAGGGCTGCACCCATGGCATATGGAGGTCGCCAAGCTAGGGGTTGAATCGGTGCTGCAGCCACTGGCCTACACCATGACCACAGCAATGCTAGATCTGAGCTGCATCTGCGACCTACACCACAACTCATGGCAATGCCAGATCCTTAACCCACTGAGTGAGGCGAGGGATTTAAACTGTGTCCTCATGGTTCCTAGTCAGATTCGTTTCCACTGTGCCACAATGGGAACTCCAAATTGAACTACATCTTTTGGTGTTCTGGATTCATTGTTGTATTTAAGAGACCCTAGTAGATGATGACCAACTGAGCTATACAATCCTGCCCTTTTTTTTTTTGGCTGCTGTGTGGCATGTGGAGTTCCTAGGCCAGAGATCAGATCTGAGCTGCAGTTTTGGCAATGCCAGATCCTTAACACATTGCACTAAGCTGGGGATCAAACCTGCATCTCAGCACTGCAGAGATGGCCACCCATCAGAACTCTAATCCTGCTTATTTTATTTTTTTTTGCTTTTTAGGGCTGCACCCGTCGAATATGGAGGTTCCCAGGCTAGGGTCAAATCAGAGCTACAACTGCCAGCCTACGCCACAACCACAGCAACACAGATTCTGAGTGAGCTGTGTCTTGGACCTACAGCAAAGCTCACACAGCAACGCGGGATCTTTAACCCACTGAGTGAGGTCAGGGATGAACCTTGTATTCAGTCAGTATTCTCAGGGATACTAGTTGGATTCCTTCTGCTGCGCCACAACGGGAACTCCTAATCCTGCTTATTTAAACTAAACACATGTATTTTACAAGGATGCCTACTTTTAACTTTGCTATAGACTCTTGAGAAGCTAGTTTTTAAGCTAATCACTTGTCTATAGGAGGAGGGGTTTTGAGACAGCTTAAAGTCAAGGTTTAACATAATTGAATACCATTATGTCCAGAGCACAACAAAAAAAGAGGGTAGGCTTTAAGAAAGTGTTAAAGCTCATTCTAATAGCCTTACAAACCTAATTATAAGCAGAGGCAGACAACTAAGTCCAATTAAGGTAATTTTATTACAATATAGTTTTCAACTAGCACTTCTCAAGTATACCCCTTGGGGGTAATCCCTAAGACCTTTACAGAACAGCTGTGAAGTCAGAACTATTTTCATAGTAATAAATTTGCCTGTTTTCACACTCAGTTTTGTCACAAGTGTACAGTGGAGCTTTCCAGAGGCCACATGAAATACCACACTGGAACAGATGGGAACATAAGGACAGAAATCAGAATCCAGCAGAATGTAAAATAATGACACCTCTTCACTAAGTTTTTTGGGACAATGCTTATTTTTTAAAATAATTTTCTTTACACTAAAATTTTTCTAATGTGAAAAACAAGTAAATGATTTTCCTCTGATACTGGTCTTTAAGAGCAAATTTTTGTTAAGCTGAAATTTAATTTCTAGGTCGGTATCTCTTCTTGAATGCAATTGCAAATCAGCTGCGGTACCCAAATAGCCACACTCACTACTTCAGCTGCACAATGCTGTACCTTTTTGCAGAGGCCAACACTGAAGCTATCCAAGAACAGATCACAAGGTAAGAGAGAAGTCTGTTTCCCAGAGACTTCTAAGTGGAGCCTCTTCTTCCCCTTTATTATGAATTGAGTGTTTTGCATTCAGGTTCACTGAGCATCTTTTACTTGTTAAAACAGCTGTGAACAAAGTAAGTAGAGAACTACTAATAATTGCTGAAACAAAAAATTTTCAACAGAAGGGGCCAACATTTGATAGGTCAAGACTTTTTCTCTCCAGTGGTGGTGTCAGCATTTTTAACCAGAGTCCTGAATCATAAAGGCCTTTCAAAGGCCATGTTCAAGAGCTTATATTTGTCTTGATTACCTCTAAGTTGAAAGGTTTTAAGCAGGAGAAATAACAAGATTATATGTATTCCTAACAATAATCAGGAATCTGTTTTAGACTGTTTGTACTATATATAGCATTGGAGATCAGGAAATGGGTACATTCTAATAAGAGATATATACACAAACATTAAAAACTAGACCAGCGAGTTCCCTGGCTTAGCAGGAAAGGCTCTGGCGTTGTCACTGCTGTGGCTTAGATTCAGTCTCTGGAACTTCAGCATGCCACAAGCATGGCAAAAAAAACCCCCCAAAAAACTAGACCAGTCTTCTTAAACTTGCCTCTTCGCCTAATATAGTTTCTGATTATTAGATACAGAGTATTCCTTAGGTTTATATACCAAAAACTAACTAGTATTTTATTATTAGATCTTTAGATGATAAAGGGTTATTTTGTGATTATACATAATGAACTTCCTTGTACTTATTTTGTCCTTGTGCTTTATTAGGTCCTTAGGATAAGTTTAGAAGTACAGTTGGTAGATCAAAGAATGTGAACATTTAAGCCAATTCTAACTGTACCATTCAGAATTACCCACCTAGTTTATACATGTACTAATGGTATTAGAATTTAGTTTCCTGTTTACTCTCATTGTATGTTCCTTAACTGATTACACCTTCTGTGTGCCATTTAAATTATTATTATTATTCTTTGTCAATTATTGACACTATTATTCTTTCCTTTAGTCAGTAATGGGAATAGGTGGGATTCAAACCCATGTTATGTAATTCTAGAATCTCACTGCATTAAACATGTATGTATTAATCTACCTGTCTTTTGTAAAGCTAACAACTTCTGCATGTAGTGTAATAATCAGGGAGAAGAGTTAGGAAAAAGAATAATGGGGAAGTGGTGGTGAATTTCTGTATTTCTCTGTGTATTAACGTTCTTCTTTCCCTTCTCTAGGGTTCTTTTGGAACGGTTGATTGTAAATAGGCCACATCCTTGGGGTCTTCTTATTACCTTCATTGAGCTGATTAAAAACCCAGCGTTCAAGTTCTGGAACCATGAGTTTGTACACTGTGCCCCAGAAATTGAAAAGTGAGTTAAAAGTTAATGAGAGTCATTTGATGGCTTCAGTTTGCATGGGTGATTAAGAAGGCAAAGGTGAACTTTTCTCACAAACCTGTAACTGTTTCTATTCTTTAGGTTATTCCAGTCGGTCGCGCAGTGCTGCATGGGACAGAAGCAGGCTCAACAAGTAATGGAAGGGACAGGTGCCAGTTAGATGGAACCACATCTCTGCTGCAAATGTGTCAGCCTGGAAGTCCCACTCTACCAAGTTGCTAAACTGGCTGAAGATCCTTTCAGCTCTTCCTGATTTTCCCAGCCCTTTGGTTCTCGGGTATCTGTCCCAATTACTGTTTGGGTCAGCTTCCTGTCTATGTGGGCACGTTCCAAAGTTTAAATGCATTTTTTTGACTCTTGGCCAAAATTTAGAAGATGCTGTGAATATCATTTTGAACTTGTGTAAATATATGAAAGAGAAAACCTTTGTCTGGAACTTCTTGGGTTCGTGCAAGTAGATAAACTGGTACCTGCCCAGCCTATAATTGAAGAGGCTGCTGATGCCATTTACTTGGTCTGGGGAGGGTATAGCTCCAGGTCTTACAACATTCCAGGTGTCCCAAAGAATAGCAAAAAAGCCACTTGAAGAAATATTATGTAACTTATTTTTTTTTTTTAATGTAGATGGGGACCTCGATAATCACAGAGTTTAAAATGTGATTGTGTAGAATTTGGTATGCCAGCAAACATGGGAAGAGCTCACAATTGAGATCCCATGGGTTTTTGTTTTGCCTCTTCCCCCAACCTAAAGCTGGCTGGGAGAGCATCATCTTCACATTTCTGCTGGAGAACATATTATACTCCTTGGGCCCTGTGAGACACCTCTTTTTCTAAAGGGAAGCCAGACCAGGCCTAACCTGCCCCCCACCTCCTGATTACTTATAAATTTGGGGGGGAAAATCAAAACAGTATGAATTGCCCTCCCCCATTATCCCAACGAATGGCCATACAGGCCAAGCTGAACAACAACAAAGTCCAAAGGACCAATACAACCCCTTTTGTAAGGACTCTGTATGTTTTGTAAATGTATTGGTCCATGTGTTGTATTTTTTAGGCTTTCTAGTTCTTGGGCTTTAGCTTCCCTACTTCCTGTATGTGTATGCATACTGTAGTCAAATTATTAAAGTCATGACACACACACATGAGTCCACCGTGCCTTTCTCAGTAGCAGCCAGTGCTGGTGGTGAGGAGGAAAGTGGACAGCCCAGCCTTCCCACTGGGGCCTTTGGGAAACACCAACTTTTCCTGAAGGGTAGCTTTTCCCACTACCAACCAATCTGGCATATTTAAACAAGGAAGTGACTGCAAAGTATTTTCCTTTCCAACAGTTAAAAATAATTGGAGCAGGTTTGTAAATGGGTAAACAATTTCAAAAGTGCTCCCTTAAAAAAATATCCTTTACCCTCAAAATTTTTAAAAAGTATAAAGTACGTATTTAAAAAACGTAAAATACGTACTTTATAACTTAACCCACTTGTAATATACCTTACCTTTCATGACAAGTTTTATGGCTAAAGAGGACAGAAAGGTTCAAGACAAAATGGAAGAAATCTGGAGTTCCCACTGTTGGTGCAGTGGGTTAAGAACCTGACTACAGTTGCTTAGGCTGCTATGGAGACATGGGTTTGATCCCTGGTCTGGTGCAGGGTTAAGGATCTGGCATGGCCAACAGCTGTGGCATAGTCTGCAGCCGTAGATTCAATCCCCGGCCCAGGAATTTCATATTTTGTGGGTACAGCCAAAAATAAAAATGAAAATACAAACCTTACATGGGGGCTTGACCGTCATTGGTGTCTTAAGGGCGAGTTGTGCCGTCTACGCTGCTATGGAATTAAGACAATTGCTCAGAGTCCCAGTAACAGCTTTTTAAAGCCTCCAGCAGGAAAAAGTTTTGGAAAGTGACTTGCTCAAAAGGCAGACTTGGATTTGAACCATGTTTTTTTAAATGGAACTGACCACCACACTCAAGGTAAAGGGTGTCAAAACCCATGTTGTTAAATACTAGACAACAACAAAACCCATCACTGTTCAAACTGAGAATAAAACAGCTATAAAACTTATTAGTAGTCTTAGTAACAACAGACAGTGATTCCTACGTCTACTGCTCCCGACCCTTAAGCACATCACTCTTACCTTGGAGTTCTTCCCAGACAACAACTTTGCTACTTTTCCTTTTGGCATTTAATACAAAAAGCAAAGCAAAAGGCCCTAATTTTTCTTCAAGCATCACTGAGTATCAGCTTAGATTATAAAGTTCTTCTGGATGCTTCTTCAGGCAACAGCAAAGCTGCTAACTTGTCAGTTCCAACAACTGGTGTAAGATCATCTTCTGACCATAACGAACCTGTAAGGCTTGCTGTTCCCTCCAGCTTAGTTTGGCGTAGACCTCTTTATTACTGATTAAGTCTTGCTCACTTTTCAAGTCTGTGGCATAGGATTGCAGGGTTAACAAAACACTGTTCCGAAGAAGCTGTCTCCATGATGCTCTGAGTTTGGGAATGTTTGTGATTGTCAGACTGTCTTCTTCCCTTTTATCATCTCCCCATCCATCCTGGTCTTTAAACTCTCTGAACTCCTCAGCAGGCATACACAGTACCTAGAAACAACCATGGGACCCTTTAAATAGGACATAATAGAGAAGCCAGCGTAGTTATTCCTGCTATGGTGCACTGGGTTAATGCAGCAACTGGGGTCACTGCTGGTTTGAGCCCTGGCCCAGCACTATGGGTTAAACGATCTGGCATTGCCGCAGCTATGGCTCAGATTTGATCCTTGGCCTGGAAACTTGCACATGCTGTTGGTGAGGCCATTTTTTTAGGGCCACACCTGTGGCATATGGAAGTTCTCAGGCCAGGGGTCTAATCACGGCTACAGCTGCTAGGCTATACCATGGCCACAGCAACTCAGGACCTGAGCCTCGTCTGCGACTTAAACCACAGCTCACAGGAATGGCTGATCCTTAACCCACTGAGCAAGGTCAGGGATTGAACCCGAGTCCTGATGGATACTAGTGGACTTCCTTTCCGCTGAGCCACAACGGCAACTCCTGGGTGTGGCCATTTAAAAAAGAAAGGAAGCCAGTTTCTCCTGGTAGCACTTAAGTGTCCTCTCCCTCCATCCCACCTTTCCTCTCATCTGGCTCTAAATACTTTAGCCATTTTGAGCATTAAACAGCATTCTGAGCCCTTTACCTTGAGTGTGGTAGTCAGTTCCTCTTCGGTCAGCACTTCCTCCCGCCCAATCACAAAGGCTCCCTCTTCCCCTACCATCTCCAGTTTGCATAAGAAATCCCAGCGTTCATACAGTAGGAGCCGTTCAGCTTCAATTTTGGTTCCTGTACGTAGAAAAGCATGAGTGTGAAAGTCTCATGCCCAAGAGCTTATTTCTCCTTAGTCTACCACTTCCTCTACAAAAAAAGGGGCAACTGCTATTTAGCAGAGCAGCTGGGGCAGGGATGGAGACACATTAGACTAGTGTCCAGTGTCTAATCACTCACCTTGTAATGCTGCTTCACGAACTGTCACCATCTGAATATCAGCTGTGTCATCCTTGTTGTCAGGATATGGTTCAACAAAACCGTACATGTGGATCAGTTGCCAATTAGCCATTTGCCCATAAGTGTTGAAAATCTCATGGCCTTTAGGAATGGACTGAGTGGCCACCATCCGGAGACAATTCTGGGGTGGAAGGGAGAAGCTGGGGCCAGGCCCTTCCCAGGCCAGCCCCACGAAGATTACTTCCCTCTTTAGAAAAGCCTCCAGCAGGTATATATAGTTCAGCAATGAGACTGAGACTATACCTACCAACATTCTACTGTAATTCCTGTTAAGATCCTGTACTGTAGAATGAGAGGGGTGAGGCTTATAAAGGTCAAAGGTCAGACCAAAGTTCTGGTAGGTGAAATCTATTCACGCACCTCCAGCACTAAAAGGCTGCTAGCTATAAAACAATTAGGAGTTCCCATTGTGGCAATTAATATCCATGAGGATGTGGGTTCGATCCCTGGCCTCACTCAGTGGGTTAAAGAATCTGGCGGTGCATGAACTGCATGTAGGTCACAGATGCAGCTCAAATCTGGCGTTGCTGTGGCTTGTGAAGGCCTGCAGCTCCAGTTCCACCCCTAGCCTGGGAACTTCCATATGCCTCAGGGCAGCCTTTAAAAAAAATTTTTTTTTCCCCCAACACAAAGTACACACAGCAAGTGAAGACAAGGATTTAAAAATAACAGCTATTTCCTAATTTTTAATTCCTAAACTCAGATCTTTCATTAACTTTCCATTTAGCAGACAACTGATAGAAACACAGCCCTGGTGGAGGTTCCCTGTGGCATAGTGGGTTAATCTGGCCTTGTCACAGTGGCTAGGGTTGCATGCTATGGTGCAGATTTAATCCCTGGCCCAGAAAAAAATAAACACAGCCCTGATATCTTAAACTTCTGACTTAAAACACACCCTCTCTTCCTGAGAAGTACTGACACTAGCTGTTCCAGACTGCTGTCCAGAGGGCCTCAAAACAATCTTGGCTTACTGGCACTGCACAAAACAACCAGCATCAAATGATGGTGTATTGTTTATCAGAGGCTTAACCCCAACTGTCTTTGAGATGTTCTGTGTTCAGATGCTCTCAAAGTACACAGAGGAGGAGCTAATTTCACCTACCCATTTTTAGCATGAGAATGGAGCCCATTTAGTTTAGCTCAACTGCCAGGTCAGCATAAGCAGCACACTGGTTTTGCATCAAATGCCCAATCATCAATGCACGCAAGAACAAGAACTGGGAGGTATCCACTCACTGGAGAATACTCTAGATTGGCATTGTGATTGGCTAAGTGGTTTAGTATGTCTGCAGCAGGCACCATCAAAGGGGAGTTTGGTTCCTTTTCATCTTCTTCCTCCAGTGGTTCCTGAAAGCTGCCACAGAGAGAACTTTGCTAAAGCCCAGTGCAGGGGTGAGAGACCAGCTGGGGTTCACTGTTCTGTCCCCTCTCCTCCCTCAATAAAGTTCTAAAGTGGTTCTTTTCAAGGTTCTGCTCACTGACCTGTAGGCCATCACAAGAGCCACAAGCTGGTGGTAGAGTTCCAGAGAGCGAACCCTGGGGCTGAAAAGATCAGGGTGGGCTTCCATGAAGGGCAGCACGATGGAATAATACTCGCTGCGGATGTTGGCCAAGTCCTTCTCCACGGCCTCAGGTACGCCTGTGCCCTGCAGCAATCGCCGACGCTCCTCCTCTGGCCTGCAGTGACACCCCCACCCAGGTTCTTCATACACTAGCAGCTTGGGAACCTCGTTCCAAGGGCAGGGTGATTCCAGCCAGGTTACGGTTCTGGCGCTCCCCGGATCTCCCCTACGGCTCTCACCAGAACATGGGGTGCTCCAAGCGGCCCAGCTCGGGCCAGAGCGCAAAGTAGGGACTCCAGGGCGAGGCCGGGGCCTGCAGCTCATGGAGCAACGCCAGCAGCAGCGGCACCCAGCCCGACTGGCTCTGCAGCGCGCCTCGCTCTGAAGGAAACACAGAAATCAGGGCCCTGGCCGGCCCCTCTGGCCCGCCTCGGTGTCCTACCCAAGCCAGCGTGCCCACCTCGCTCCAGCAGGCCGCTGATGGAGCAGGTGTGCTGTGACAGAACTGCGGCCCGCGGCACCACGAACAGCAGCTCCCCGGGCTGCACGCTCTCCCGGGCCACCATGCCGTAGCCGGCCACCGTGCCTTGCCGGCTCACCGCCACCTGAACAGGGGGAGCGACGGGTCAGAACTGGCCCGCGGCCCCGTCGCGCCCGCCTCCACCTCGCCACCCCCGCCCGCCCGCTCCACTCACCTTGGGGCTCAGCTCCAGGCCCACCCGCCGGCACCAACTCAGGAAGCCGGCCACCGGGGCCGGGTCGTCGCCGCCTGCAGGCCCCGCCACCTGAGATAAGCAAGCGCAGTGGCGTGGACCGGCCAAGGAGAGCTCGCTGGGGGCAGAGGAGCCGGCGACGCGCGCGGAGGAAAGGGCTGGGGTTGGGGGAGGGGCTGCGGAGAGGCGGCAAAGGACCCGCCGCAGGGCGCGGAGCCGAGTCCGGGCCAGCGCTGCCGGCGAAGCGCGGTGAGGAAAGGTTGGCTCGCGCCCCCAGCCGCGACTTACCCGCCGGCGCTTCGCCCGAGTCGCCATGGTCCGCGAGCCTTCGCCCCAGCGACCCCCTACACCCGCGCGGGCGCTTCCGGCGTACGGGGGGGAGGGGCAAGGAGGCCTTTCTGGGGCGGGGCCTATGTCTCCGCCCCTCGACCACGTGACGTTCGTTTCGGCTTCCAAGCAGAAGATGAATTAGGGTTTGCACCTGGTCACATCATTCCTGCTGAGAACGTCCTTGAGGCCAGGTGTCCCCAGTTGGGTTCAGAAAAAGTGCGGCCAGGTGCAGATAGATCTGTCCCCTTGCCGCCTTGAGACTGGTCTGAGCCAAGCACAACCCTTCCCCTTTTCGGTCTCTGAAAGCTGAGACGCTTCGGGGTAGAAGGCGGGTTTGAAGCGCAAAATCTGATTTCTGGATGAGACGCTAAAGCCTCGCGGCTGGCTGGCTGGCTGTGAGCGCACTCAGGTGGGCAGCCCCCTCCCTTCCTGATCTCTATGCATTTTTAGCTACAGTCCCTTTTATTTGCTCAGTTAGAGCAGTTTGCACATGTGTTTCGGAGTGGTGTGGACAGGGCTCCCAGAGCTAGAATAGACCTACATAGCACATGGGGGGGGATACTTTTATTTACATGCTTTTTTATAAACTCAATATCCATTTATTGGGTAAATGGCTGGGAGGATGAATCAGAAATGGTAAACATGGGGAAACAGCATGCCATTAAATTTTTTAAAATGGTGCAGCGAATATAGACGTTACAGGCCTCAGTTTTGAAGTCAAATAATGCCAAGGCCAACTCCCAGCTTGGCTTCTTATGAGGAGTAAATTCAGTTTTCTCAGCTGTGAAATGAAGATAATTAATATCCTGTGGAATTAGTGCAGGGATTGGTAAAATAATGTGAAGAGATCTAGAAATACAGAGATGGTTGGGAAATGCCTGTCTTCCCTCTCTGAACGTTCCTCCCCACTTAAAACCCAAGAAGCACCAGCCTCATCAGCCTAAGATTCTGCCCACCTGGAAAGCTTCCCATGATGGGCACAGCATCACCATACTCAAATTCTTCTTAGTTTCTTTATTAGGTTTTCAGCACAGTTAACTCTTTCTATGTTGACAAGGGTTTTTGTTTTACATTTTGTCATCTCAAAGTCTCATGACATCAAGCCACCAGAAAACACAAAAGTAGGCTTTGTACAGAGAGGAAAATAATAAATTCCATTAAAATTTCACTTTGACCAAAGAAGAGACAACTTCCGATGGAAAACCACAGGCAGGAGGACTCAATATACATATGTATATATATATATAATGTATAGATATTTATAGATATCTCATCTGAAAGAACACAGAAAAAAAAAACAAAAAAAACAAAAACAAAACGAAACCCAAGATTCACAGCGCTATCTACATACAGTAAGAGGGATTAATTCTACCAGCTCTTCAAACTGTCACATTCGCTATTCAGAGGAAGCACGTGAGTGAATAGAACTGGGGACGCACTAACACTCCACTGGGCTCTAGAAGAGTCTAGAGTAATGGCTTAAGATTCTAGTAGGGGGTGATGTATGCAGAGGAAATGTGGATGCACGTGTCCCTCGGCTCCAGAGCACCCCCCATCCCCCCCCCCCACAGCCCTGCATTTTTAACTGCTCTCTCCTCTTCTTTTTACTCACTTTGGGGGTTGTGGCAATTGATTTAGGCCCAGAGACAAATGGTTTCTGGGCCAGGAGATTCTAAGTGAGTGAACGGGAAGAATATGGCCCGGCCCTGGGCATCAGGGGGCAGGAGGGGGCTGGGATGTGCGGGGAATCTGCCTGGCCCTTGTTCCCTTCAGGAAACTTCACCTCCCAGCCCAGGACCCATCTAGCCCCAGCCTTGAGCCTACCCCGACCAGCTAGGATGGTGGTGTGAGACTGCCAAATCCCGCTCCCTCGGACCAGATTTCTCCAAAGGGACTCTCTCAGTGATGCCTGTGTGAAACACTGGCAGAGCTCAACCAGAACTCTCCCTAGAAACCCTTCCGGCATCCTTGGTCATGCTGCTACTGATTGAGTTGTCCTCTGTGAAACCTGGGGGCAAGAAGGGGGTCTATAGGAACTCTGAGCCACCACTGCCTGCTGGCTTCCAAAGGCAGTCACCATCCAGTTCTCCGAGATATTGTAGCCTTTAACCTCTGCCCTAGTCAGTGCCCCATGGACACAGGATCAGGGGACTTTCTGCCTCAGAGCCTTGGCTCAGAAATGGGACAGAGCCAGGAGGCAGCAGAGTGTGGGCTGGAAGGGAAGTCTGTGGAGTTCCTGCTCTCAAGGTCCTCCGTGTTCTGTCTTCCTTGGGCAAAGAAACTCCTTTCAGCCCCTGCCTGCCTGGTCTTACAGCAAGTACCAGGCCTGCCCAGAGAGCACCAGGAAAACTGCGGTCTGGTAGGAGCGCCCCCTTGTGGCTACTGTTCAAATGATTGTCACATGTGCCTGGAGGGTCTGGGGAGAAAGGCGCCTGCAGGGCTCCAGGGCTCCTGCCCTGGAGGGCTCCCCGCTGCTGTCTCCTGGTTCTCATACCAGTGTCGGAGCTGGACCCCGTGCTCCTGCTGTCCCAGAACCCACCCCCTCAAAACCCTATCCCTTCTTCAAACCTCCCCTTCCCAGGGAGTCAACCCATGCTTTCTTTAATCCAGAATATTACCCTGGATCCTGGCCAGAGAAGGACTCAAAGCCTCTCCTTAGCTAATCCCCTTCCTCCCAGGAACCCTGCCCTGACTGTGCCTGGGCCGTGGGGATGTGGGAGAGAGGGACTAAGTCAGCCAAGTTAACCAGGAGAGTGCAGGGGCAGGGTCGGGGGAGTGGGCCCCTCAAACCATCTGGAGACTGCTCTGCTGCAGCGTCTAAGCTGGAGCCCCTCATCTTTTTAAACAAAGGAGACGTAACCCTGTTTCCTCCCCTTCACCCTCACAAAAACAAAAGGGGAAATGAGCCATGTGAAGATGGCAGTGGAACATCAATGCGGGCGGGGAGCAGGGGGGCATCTTTGTGGGACCAGGGGCTTCAGCAGGACACCTCCATGGTGTGGTTGACCTGGCCCAGCCCCTCACTGCTCTCCGAGTGGGTGCAGGCCTGCGGGCGGCTGCCATCCACCGAGCTGGCACTGGTGAGGGACGCTGTGCGAGAGCGGGCAAGACGGGTCATGCTGGCCGAGGGCACTGCGGACAGAGAGGGCACCAGGGTGAGGACCCGCGGGCGGGGCCGGGCGCCAGCAGGTGAGAAAGGGATTCACGCAAGCAAAGCGGCCAGCGAGACCCGTTCTTTCCACCGAAGGCACAGAGGCCCCTCCCAAGCGGGGGCTCTACACCCGCTCCGTCAAGCCCGAGGCATGCAAGGCCAGCCTCGCGGGGAGTGAGCAGAGGGGCGGGGGCCGCAGGGGCCGCCTTGCAACCAACCGCTGGCCAGAGCTGTGGCCCAACCGGGTGCCCGGGTGTTGAGCTGGTGCAAGGATGGAATGTTCTTTCCAACTCCGCCCTCCCTCAAGAGGGATGACGGGCCTGGGGGACTAAGACCACGTCTGTAAAGAAGGGCAACGCGTGGGGGCCTCAGACGGCCCTAAATCCAGCTTCTGCCCTCACTCGGAGTTTCCCAAGTGAGACCTGCAGGGAGCGGATTCTACCTTCCTGACCTCAGCCAGCCACTCATCCAGCTCAGGCACGGCCCGGCCCTGACCCCGGGGGTGACACCTCTGAGAGCCGGAGCTCTGCCTCTGAGAGGTTCTGGTTCCAACGGGCTCTGGCAGCCACGGGGCCCGCGGCAGCCTGGAAGCAAGACTGATTTAAAACCCAGGCAGTCTAGAGCCCTCAGCGGGACAGAGCCCACAGAGGAGCAGGACACGGGACGTCTCCACGGCAAGATGCGGCCTGGCTGCAGCGCTGCACGAAGGAAGGAGCAGAGGGTACCGGGGTGAGGGGCGGGGCGGGGGTGTCCATGCATCAGGAGAAGGGGGGCTGTGGGGCTACCTGCTCCTCCACTCAGCCTTCGGTCCTTCAAGTATGCAACTAAGAGAGAAGACAGAGCCGGGGGCGGGGGTGGGGGAGACAGAAGACGGGTGAAGAGGCGGTCCGGTGAGGCCAGGGCTTGAGACGGGCCAGGGAGGAGAGGAAGGCGCTGGGGGCTGGGGCAGGGCCAGGGCCTCAGGGAGCCCACACCTGCCCACCTGCCCGGAGGGAACCACGGCACCGACTGATACCAGTCTGGCCCTAGAAGCCAGGAGAGCGGGGTGGGGCACACATCTTGCTCCTGCTTCTCCAGCCTGGGCTGCGGCCCTGGGGGGGCCTTTGGGGCCTTAACCTAGTCCCGCTGCCCTCCTCATTCCGCTGGGGCCCATCGGCAGAATGGGGGAGGCCTGCACGACCTCTCAAATCCCTCCCAGCTCTTGGGCTGCTTGCTGGTGTTTCTCCTGGGACCCTGAAACCAGGGTCCAGCCCTGACAAGCGCCACTTGTCCTCCTGTCCCACCAGTGTTCACCGAGTGCTCCCGGGCTCAGGGCCCAGCCTCGGAGCCCTGCGGGGGCTCAGTGTTGGTCTTGGCCTCTCTTTGCCATACTTCTCCACAGATAGGCTGGCACGGGGGTGGGGGAGTCTGTCCTGGCTGGGCTCCCAGCCTTCCCCTCATAGGCCCGTCCTCCCAAAGAGGCACAAGCTCCAGAGGCTGAAGTCTGGGGGGAGAAAACAAATTCCGGGAGAGGGAGGCTGCCTCTAGCAGGAGAGCCAGGTGTAAGGGGAGATGGACGGAATCAAGGAGCTATGTGTGTGTCACCAAGGGGACGTGGGTTGAAGGGACTCTCGAGCACAAGGGGAAGTTGGGGGCAGGCAGCGAGCCAGTTCCACCGCACGGCCCCCGTTACTTGGGTCTTCAGATCTGCGACCCCGGGGCTTGGCCGCCGTCAGCTCTCCTAACATCCGGATGGCCCCGGGGCCTTCCCCTGTCTCCAGACTCCAAGCCCACTCCTCTGATGCTCCTGGTCCCATTCGGCACCTTCTCGGGTGGTAGTGGAGGCCCAGCAGGCGGTGGGTGGTATGGATGACTCACCGTCAGGCAGGCTTCCCTGGCAGGACTCGGCCCCAGGCCCCCAGGGCTGGAGAAGAGCCCCCACCCCAACAGGCCCAGTCTGGCCAAAAGAAGAGTGGCCCACAGCCTCCCCAAGGGCACAGAGGGCAAGGCCTGGCCTGGCACTATGAACTTACAGCCTCAGTAGAGATGCCCTAGGGGCCCCCGAACACATGGGGGGGGCACATGGAGGAGAGAGTGTGGGGAGCGTGGCACAGCAGCCCATAACAGGACCTCATGCCCCCAGGCCGCTCAGCCCCTCCTGGCCACCTGTCCCAGGGCGGGGCACGGAGGAGGCATACTTACTGTAGCCCATGCCTTGCAGGAAGTATTTGAAGGCTTCAGTCAGCTTCCCGGGCTGCGGGAGGGGACGGAGGGACAGGCATGGGCTTTGACTGGCTGCCTGGGATTCAGGGAGAGAGGAGACTCCCCCCACCCCAGGCCAGGGAAGGGAGGGAGGGAGCGCCAAGAGTCTCACCTGTGTGACCTGGGGGAGCCCCCCGGAATCTGCCATCTGCAGGGGGAGAGAGGGGGGCGAGCTGAGCAGGGGCCCCCTCACACCACCACCCCCTCGACCAGTCACACTATCCCCCCCCCCGGGTGGGGACTCCAGGCAGGCCCCTCCTGGAGGCTGGGCCTGTGGTGGGGATGAGCGCCTCACCTTCAGGAAGGTCGTGGTGGTTGGATCCAGTTTGGAGTTGCACTCGACCTGGGGACAAGAAGCCAGCTTTAGCAGAGTGAGCGGCCTGAGGGCATTGGGGGACCCCCCCACCAAGTTGCTGAAGCAGGTTCTATCGCCAGAGCTGGGAGGCTCTACTGGTGAGGGAGGGCGTGCAGGGGGGCAGAAAGAGGCCGCCACCCCTCCTGGGTGCCTTCTGAAAGGCCAAGGCCCTGGGGATCAGGAGGCAGCCCCCTGAGGGTCCAGGACCCCGCTACCCCACTCACAACTGCTGCAGGGATGGGGCAGTGCCAGGGCTGCCTTGGCAGGAGTGGCTGGGACCGCACCAGGGACCACAGGAGTTGGGTGTCGAGGTGGGGGAGGGCCAGGGCTCAGCGGGAGCCTCTGAAGCCCTGCCTGGGTCAGGGTGGCAGGCACAGCCACAGCCCTGCCTCCCAGGCCCTCAGGCACAGGCAGAGCATGGTCGACTGGGGCACACTAGGGCAAACCTGGGCACTCCTGGACCCTCCGTGCCAAGGGCATGAAACCTCCAGGCCACAAGTTCCAACAGGAGAGGTGACACGTGATCCACAAATGTAATGGGTGCATGTGGAGGTCAAGGGGCACCACTGTTGTGCTCATGACTTACTTCAGAAAAAATGAATCTAATTTTTTTTTTGCCTTTTTTTTAGGGCCACATCTGTGGCATATGGAGGTTTCCAGGCTAGGGGTCAAATCAGAGCTGCAGCTGCCAGCCTACGCCACAGCTCACAGCAACACTGGATCCTTAACCCACTGAACAAGACCAGGGATCGAACCCCAGTCCTCATGGATACTAGTCAGGTTTGTTTTCACTGAGCTGCACCAGGAACTCTGAAATGAATCCAATTTTAGAGGAAAGAAGAGATCTTCGTTTCTGGGTCTAAATTGGGTAGAAACAGCAGAGAGGCTGCATGGCTGCAGGGGCTAGGGAGGGGGGCCCCCCCACCCCAGCTCCCCCTTGTCTCCAGGCCTCCACCACCTGCAGGATGGGGCTGCAGGAGGCGGTGGTGTAGGGCAAGATGGTGGGGAAGTGGGATGAGAAGCCTGTCGTCCGGGGCCTGCCCCTGAGGCTCCCCTGGGCTGGGTCAAGAATTGGCCCTGCTGAACCAGGAGCCAGTGACCCCTGCCTCCCACCCCCGCCAGGGCACAGTCCCTCACTCACCACCCCATCCTCGGCAGGTGCATTATCCCCGACCACCAACATCACAGGGCAGCTGCAGACACAGAGGAAAAGGGCCGTCTGGCCTGGGCACTGGAGGAGGAGATGCAAAGGCAGGGCGGGCTGGAGGGGGAAGGGCACTCACCGGAGCGTCTTGGCATTGGGCACTGTTCCAGGCCGGTTAATGTCCAGGTCTCTGCGGCTGCAAGGAAGGGTGGAGGTGGGCATCCCAGGACTGGCCTCCGGGGTGGGTGCTGAGGAATGTCCCCAAGCCTGACGTGTTTCAGCCATACCCCATCTCTCTACATGGCATGTAGGGCCCAACATCCCTGGAGGTGCTGCTGGGCTGGTCCCAGAACTGGGGCTTACATTGCAGTCGTCTCAGCTATAGACAAAGCCTCAGGTGCCATTGATAAAATGGGGAGACGGGAGCCTATCCTGCATAAATAGGGGCCTAGGACTCCCCTCATGCACCTTTTTTCTAGACCCCCAACTCATGCCAGGTGGGCCTCACACCTGGCTCTCGTGATGGATGTGGACCAGCACCGCGGTTTCTGGCTCTCTGGTGTTTCTCTAGCGCCATGCACACAACAGTGCTTAAAGCATATTTGCAGGAGGAAGAGAAAGCCTGCCAGGCCAGCCAGGGGGAGGGGGGGGCCTCTGGCTACTGCCCTACAGGGCAATCCCCAGGGGGCTCCAAGGAGCATTTCGACCTCAGGGTGGGGGGCGGGGGGGGGGCAGGATGGGGCCTGCTCCCCTGAAATGCTCAAGGGAGGAGAAGGACTGGAAGGGCCCTGCTCCCCCTCTGCCCCTCGCAGAGGCTTCACAGTCTGTCTGCTCATCTACAAACTGGGAGGGTGTGTCGCCGGCCTGTCCGCCTCCGCCCGCGGGTGGCATATCGGGGTCGCCAGCTGCCTGAACGCTCCCGTCCAGTCCCCGTGCTGCCGGCTGGGCCCCGCGCCGCTCTCACCTGTTGTACATGTTCCAGAAGAGCTGCAGGTTGGCCTGGTTCACCACGTTCCCGATCTGCTGCCGGTAGCTCTGCACCAGCTCTGTGTTGCTCACCAGCTCCTCCTGGGCCCCGGGGGACAGGGACGGGCGGGGTGCGCGGAGGGGAGCCACAGACCGCCGTGGGCTCAGAGGGGACACGGCGGCCAGAGCAGTCCCTGCCCCACCCCCAGCGGTGGGAGGAAGAAGGGAGGAGGGGGGCGAACTGGGGTGGGGGGGGGTCTGCCGCCGCCGCGGAACCGCCTCAGATGCCACCGCCGTGGGGTTGCCCACGGGGACGGAGTGAGGCGGGTCAGACGCTGCTTCACCCCGCCGCCCTCTTCCTCCCGCCCGGCTGGGAGGGGGCGGAAGGCCCAGGGACCCCCGGCCCGGCGTGACGGTGGCCCCCGCCCCTTACCTGGCTGAAGAGGTGGGAGAGCACCGTGTCTGGCAACGTGCTGGTCAGGCCGGAGAGCTGCGGGCCGAGGCGAGGCCAGTGTGAGGGCCGCCCTGTACCCCTCCACCCCGGCCGGGCTGCCCTCGCTCACCTTGGTGGCCGCCCAGTCGATCCAGCCTTTGCCGTTGGGGTCGATGTTCATCAGCACCAGCCCCTCCACCAGGTCGGGGAAGATGAGCTGCCGCGAGAGGGGGACGAGGCTTGGGGGGCGGGGTGCAGGGAGCCCCCGTCTTCCCACCTCGGAAATGGACTCTAACGTTCTGGCCCTGCCCATCTCACAGGCGGGTGGGAGGGTCCGGGAAGAAGGGCATCTGTCAGGGCTTCACGGCTTCACCGGGAACTTGCCCAGCTGCCCCTTCCAGTTGCCCCGGCTCGTCCTCCTCCCCACCTGGAACCTTTCAAAATTCCTTGATTTATTTGGAATCTATGCCCATATTACTATTTTCCACCCTGTGCAACATATCTCGGAAGAGGCTGCTGTTGCCAAACTGAAGATATAAACACGTCCAATAAAATATTTTTTCTTCACTTCCGTAGAAAAAGCCCTAGTGATGTTAAGAAACTGACTTCCAAAGCCTGTTTTGTGTTAATGAAAGAGATTTGAGTTTTCTGTTCAACTGTTGGCTCGTCTTTGGGCGGAAACGGATTTGTATACAATACTTCAGTCGTGTCGGGGTGGTCTGGGGTGGCAGGGATTGATAGTGGTTAAATGCTGCAGTCAAAATGGAGCTGAATGGAGTCCCCATCGTGGTGCCGCAGAAAACAAATCTGACTAGTATCCATGAGGACGCCGGTTCGATTCCTGACCTCAATCAGTGGGTTAAGGAATCAGCATTGCCATGAACTATGGTGTAGGTCCCAGATGTGGTTGAGATCTGGTATTGCTGTGGCTGTGGTGTAGGCTGGTAGCTGTAGTTCCGATTAGACTCCTAGCCTGGGAACATTCATAGGCTACGGGTGCGGCCCTAAAAAGCAAAACCCAAAAAAAGAAAAAAGAAGAAAGAAACCATCTTGAAAATTCGTGGTCATTCCTTTTGAAGAAAGAAATACTTAAAAAAAATACTTTGTTTTTTGGTTGGTTGGTTGGTTTGGACAAGCCCATGGCATTGTTCTGGGGCCAGGGTTTGAACTTGCAGCACAGCAGTAAGCAGAGCCATAGCAGTGACAGCGCTGGATCCTTAACCTGCTGAGTCACGAGGGGACTCCAAGAAAGAAATATTTTGAATTCTTAAATTTTCGTTTTTAAAGATGGAAAGCTTGTGGGCTCCTCCTCAACATAATGTTTCTGAGATGTGACTTTCTTTAAACCTTGCAAACCTAAGTGTAAATTTTTGGTTAAAAAAAATGATTCATGTTTAAATAGCCTGTTGGGTGAATGAGTGATAATCCTTATTTACTGGCTAGAGTAATTAATTAGTTGCATAGTGTGTTGCTAACAGAAATGTTGATTTTGGATAATGGCTGAGGCAAGTTATGGCATATGGTGTTTCAAGGAGATACATGCGAAAAGCACCTTTTTTCCTTAACATTAACTCTTTACTGTATCAACACCAGCTGAATCAAATATCACAAAATAAAACCCAAAAGCTTTTTAAACACCATTTGCAAAGTGTTTTACAATATATGGACATGCTCATACTACAGTAAGGTATTAAATACTAAGTCTGATCTGATGTCCTGTATGTAATAAATGTGCATAGAAAAAAATTTTAACATATGTATATATGTGCATAGAAAAAACAGGAGGAAAATACACCAAAGTGCCCGCAGTGGTTGTCTGCAGGGTGGGTTGCCGCGTTTTTTAAAAGGGAATTTCCTTGCAGGGAAAAATGAAAAAAGGACTTTCCTAAGCGAAGAAGAAGTAAGGGGAGGAGGAGAGGAAGAACAGGGAGCACCCCTGTGGGTGGCCCCTGGGAGAGACCTGTCCTGGGATTGGGTGGGGGTGGGGAGGCTCACCGCAAACTTGGCCAGCACGTAGGCTCCAGCTCCCACTCCGATGCCAATTATGTACTTGAACCTGGGAGAGAGCATGGCTGGTCACTCGAGGGGTTTCCCATGACTGCCGTCCAGAGCCGCCCCAGCCCCAGCCCCAAGCCCCCAGCAGAGGGAACTCACCCGAAGTGCTGCACCACGCTGGGGAGCATGGCAGCCAGCTGCTCCATGGAGGGGAACTGGTACCTGCAAGCAGGGCAGGAGGTCAGGCCCAGATGCGGCTGGGGGCACAGAGCCAGGGAAAGCCAGAGGGGGCTCCAGGTACCTACCCCTGAGGAAATTGTGACGCCCCCACCTGCTGGCCGGGGGCATCCACGTGGCACACCACAAAGTGCTTGGTGATCTCCTGCATGTCCTCAAAGTTGAAGAAGGTATTGAAGCACAGCTTGTCTGCAAAGACACAGCGCTCAGCTGTGCTGAGCAGGGGCGGGAGGGAGGCCCGCGGATGCTGAGAGGGAGGTCGAGGCAGTGGTGATCAGCCTCAGGGTTCAGCGGGGAAACCAAGCCCCAAAGGGTTAAGGGCACAGAACTACGTGTGAGGGGGCCCTATGGGGAGGACGGTGGGGCAGGGGGGCTCACGGCGTTGGCAGATTCCAGGCAGAGAGGGTCGAATGAGCCTGAGCAGCACTTACGGTTGAGACCCACGTCATGGTAGGTGAGGATGGCTGGGCGGTTCCCCTTGGGGGAGCCCCGGATCACCACGTGCAGGAGGCCGTAAGGCGTCTCGATGTCGTGTTCCTGGAGAGGAGACACAGTGCCAGATACTCTGGGCATCCTTTCACCCCTCAGGGTGGGGTGTCCCCTTCTCATCACCCAAGCAGACCCCAGAGAGGACAGACCAGAGGAAGGACCCCTTCCCGAGGGTGTTCAGCACGGGGACATGAACTAGTCTGCAAAGTGGTCAAAGCTCGGGTCTCCTCTGCAAAGCAGCCAGGGGGTGAGCTGCCACTGCCCAGGCCCCGGCTTAGGCCCTGCTGCCCTCAGTTCTCCAGCATCCAGTGAGGCCTGTTTTCCCCACCTCACGGCAGCCCTTCCGGGGCAGCTCTGGCATTGCCCCAATGCTGCCATCATCACCTTCCTCCTGGACTCAGAACCCTTCAGAAGAGCTGCTGCTCCCGACAAGCATCTTGCCCACCTAGACTCCACAGCAAAGACCCAGTGCTGCCAGCCCAGCCTCTGCCCCCCACACCCTACTCCAGGCTCTCGCTCCTGCCTCTGTGACCCCTCAAAGCCTCCCTCAGGCAGGGCAGGGCCAGCCACCCACCCCCTCCCCAAAGGCCTTCTGCAGTGGCTATTCTAGAATTCTCCTGTGTTCATGCCCTTGGTTTTGCTGTTTGGGGTCGCCCGTTCTTCAGGAAGCTGGAGCTGGATGCTGCAGGTTCAAGACCCGCTCTGCCCCTTGCTGTGTGACTCTGAGCAGGGCACACACTTCTCTGTGCCTGGGCTGCCTCTTCCTGAGCCACCTCGTTGGGACTCTGTGAGCACTAGACATGCCGATATCTGCCCAGTGTGTAGCACTTGGAAAGGCCCCGGGGGCTGCTGTGTGTGGGCATCCCTGAGCCTTGGGGAGGTGTCCTGCTGGCTGGCCCCACTACAGACTGGTCACTCAGGGCTGCTCGTGGGGAGACTCCAAGAGGTTCTGTCAAAGCTGAATTAACAGCCCTGCCTTGTGCCCTGGGGTGGGTGGGTGGGGGGACCTGGGAAGCAGGGGGGTGAGGAGCGGGAGGTGGGGCTGGGGTCAAGGACAGTCAGCATGTGGCTGAGCACCTACTGTGTGCCACGTGTTGGGAAAGAGAGAAGGAGTTTTCTCCACCTTGGAGGTGGAGGACACGAGGACACTAAGATTCAGAGAGAACCTAAGTTCTTGCCTCTCACAGCAGAGGGGAGACTCAGGAGGCAGGAGACAGCTTCTTGGGTCTGGGCTCCGAGGGCCACTGTCTAGGCCTGTCTCCAGTTGTGAGTGACAAGGCAGAGCCAATCCTGTGGACAAAGGCCACACCCCAGGAGCCACCCTTCTGGGAGTCCCCCCAGGTGGGCCCAACTCCATCACAGACTCCCCATGTCCCCCCAGGGCCATCAGAACCAGAAGCACTCCCTGTTCATGGACCAGGCCCTTTCTTTTCATGTGTCTTCTTACTTACTCCCCGCAGAGGAGGAAACTGAGGTTGGGAAAGGAGAACTGACTCGCCCAAGGTCAAGCTCAGACAGGGCAAGGGGCAGGACAGGCCTTCCTAGGTGCCAGCCTCAGGCTGAATTTTCTGAGGAAAGGAGAGCTGAAGCTCCACCTAAGAGACTTCTAAGCAGGCAGCCTCTCCACAGCTGCCTGTCTCTGCTGGGGGGGGCCCTGCTGCATGCCTGCCTCCCACGCTCTCTTGGCTCTGGAAGGTAGGGTGGGGGGCAGGAGGGGTGCACGGTGCTATGGAGGGCAGGGTGGGGGGCAGGAGGCAGGCATGGTGCAAGGGACGACAGAGGAGGGGCTCACAGAGCCATGAAGGGTGGGGAACGGGGCAGGAGGGATGCACAGCGCCATGGAGGGCAGGGTGGGGAATGGGGCAGGAGGGGCGCATGGTGCTACAGAGGGCAGGGTGGGGGGGCGGGAGGGAGGGCCCATGGCATAAGAGCTGCAATGCGCTTCCTGAGGCACCCAGGCCATTTGTAGAGCCCATCAGCTCTAGCCCTGCGTGGCTCAAGTTGGGATCCAGGGCGTGGTCTTCCCAGACCTCCAATGCCCTTGAGGATGTTAGGAGGGGGTGCCTGTTCCTCCTAGTCCTGGAGTGCCCACCCAGGTCCCCATCCCTTGCCCCCGGGGTGGCGGGACTCAGCCACAGTGCTTGCCCTACTAAGGCTCAGCTCCCCGGGGACAGGAAGGGCAGGGCCTGGGTGGGTCTGGTTGCCCAGCGACCTTGGCTTAACCTTCCCGCCAACCTCCCTGCACCCCCTCTGACCCAAGACCTCAGATCCAGCTCATCCTGATAGGGGCCAAATGCCTCCGACCCTCGGAGTGCCATGCAGGGGGGGCACCCGAAGGGCTGCAGCCAGACGTGCTCTGAGCCCCAAACCCCCAGGGCCGAGCATGCTCATTGGCTCCTGGTGACGTCAGAAACTGGGCCCCAGCGTCCATGGGGGTGCCAGTGTGTGGCACTGCGGCACCAGGGAGGGGGCTCTGTCATCCCCTCTCTGCCTGTTTGGTTCCCCCTCACCTGTGACCTTGAGGGCTGCGGGTATGGGGGGGTGGGGGTGGGGGTTCGCGTTGGTCTTCAGCTTGGAAAGGGGAGGGGCCGGTTCCATTCTTCCCGTCAAGCGCATCAATAATTCAGAGGACCAGGTCTGCAGCGATGGGATGGGTAGGCGCTGACGTCGTTGCCTGGGCGCAGGGCAACCCGGGGGCCTACCGACCGGGCTGGGCAGGCAAGGCAGGCGGGGGTGGGGTGGTAGAGGGGTAAGTCTGCCCCTGCCTCTTCTTCCTGGAGTTAGAACAGCGCCGAGCCTGGGCATCTGCTGCCCCCAAGCAGGAGGAGGCGCCCTGGTCCCTCCTGGGGCCCGTAGACTTTCAGGCACATCCTTCTAGCACTGCCTTCTCACTCCCCAAAAATAAGGCACAGGGACCCCGGCCTGGAGGCCACAACCACAACTCAGACTTCCCTGCTTCTGCCTAACTGGCATCACACGTCACCCAGAAAAACCAAGACAAACCCTTCAGGGTCAGGAGGGCAGACACCTGGGTGCACAGACAACAGACGCACAGGGAACAATTTCCGCGGGGCCGAGGTGGTCACCGGCGCCAGGGCAGAGCCAGCTGGGCATGTGCCTGGCAGAGGGCACACTGTCAGTGGCATATACACACACGATGGCACCCTGGTCCACACAGGCTGACAGAGGAGCCGCAGCCCATTCAGATTTCTGCAGAGATTTCAGCCCTTCCGGCCCTCCCGCCGCAGACCCTGACCAGCAGCTACCCCCAACCACTGCTGCAGACCAGGGCCACCAGGGAGCCGGGAAGCTGCTGGCCTTGCTCAGTGACCGCCAAGGTGAGGCGACTGAAGGCAGAAGGGCCACTAGACAGAGGCAGAGGGATGCCCGGTCCTCCCCGCCCACCTCCCCGCCACCCCCGAGTCCTCACTCACCCCATCCCAGCACTCCGGCATCTTGCCGAGGGAGGCCACCCGCCTCGACCAGGAAGGGCAAACAAAGGCCTGAGTCACCAAAGCCCAGAAGGAGGGGGCAGCGCAAGTGGGAGACCAGCGGCTCTATGACGGGGCGCCGCTCCGGGCCATTTATATGCGGCGTCTGCGGCCGCGGCTGGCCCCTCCTCCCTGCGGGGTTTCCGAGCCGCCACTCGCTCGCCCGGAGCCCCAGCTCCCAGATTGGCTTTCGGGAGACACACTTGGCTCTGATTGGCTTCCGAGGTCCTCACTCACCCCAGCTGCTGCTCCTCCCACCCCCGACAACACTTCAGCCCTGATGGTCCCCAGCCCCTGCGTCGTGCCCACCTCCAGCACAGAGGCTCAGGGCAGCAGCTGCACGTGGGGTCCTAGGAAGAGGTGAGCCCACGTGCACAGCTGTGACAGGTACACAGGGGCTTCTCACAGCCAAGCACAGCCAAGCAGGGCAGGCTGGGCCACATAGGCATGTCCTAGACAGCATACCCATGACCCGTACCCTGGAGAACAGGAAGGGCCCAAGCCCAGCCTCCCCATCCCTTAGCCTTGAGGGGATATGGGCAGTCACTGCTGCCCGGATTGTGACTCTACTCCAGGGGACTGCTTCTTTTCCACCCCCAGGGGCTCCCCTAGGGCAGACTCCACTCTGCCCCCATGTACACCCCGGTGCCTGCCCACATAGTGGAAATGGGGGTTGGGGTTGTGGGGCTGAGGGCCTGGGCAGGTTGCAGGACCATGCCCCTGCAGCAAGGGGCTGGAGGCCACTGGACATGCCCTCCTCACGCTGACACACCCAGCCGGGGCTTGGCTCTTCCATCTCTGGGGAGCAGGACGCCTGAGCCGAGGCAGGCTGTCCTGAGCAGCAGGACAGGTGCTGGAGGTCATGAGGCTCGGGGTTGAGGTGAGGAGCTGGCCAAAGACATGCAGGTAAACAGGTTAGAAGGGGGAGGCAAAGGAGAGCAGAGGAGGAGAGGAAATAGGCCAGGGAGGGGAGCGGGGGTGGGGGGGCAAGGACTGAGAAGCAGGAGCAACAGAGGGAGGGGTGCTGGGCGCCTGTGCCCCCATTCGGTCGCTTTGATGAAGGAACATGCCACTCATCCCCGCCAGGGCTGACAGCCCTGCATGCTGGCTGGTTGCCCTGGGGGAAGGGGGTCACCTCCCTGTCTCTGGGTGCCTAGTGACCGGGTCAGCACCTGCCACGTGTGCTATTCCCGGCCCTGTCCTCTGCCTGGGGGGCATCGCTCACTTTCCCTGCCCCCTCTCTGACCTCTTGCAACAAGGGCCTCGGGCAGAGTGCGGGCGCCTGTGCTCTCCCCGGGCAGCAGGGTATGGAACAGGGTGTCCCCCAGCCCCTCGCATCCTGGCCACGCTCCCTGTGCCCTGCAGCCACTTGAGCACAGTTGGAGGCTCTGACCACTGAGGCGGCGTGCAAAGGCTCAGCCCTGCCTGCTGCGCTGCCTGCTGCCCTGCCCACATAATCCTGTGTTCTTCCTGAAGGGGGGTGGGGCCGGGTGGCCTCCCACCCTTTCTGCCACCAAAACCTGCTCCTCAGTGGTCCCCATCCAACCTGATGCCCACCTGAGCCTCTGAGTGGCCTTTCCCACCCTTGGACCTGGGTGACCTCGGACTCTGCCCACCCTGAGCCATGAGCCCCCCCCTGCCCCCCAATTCTGCTCAGCTCAGTGGCTTCAAGTCCACAGACTTGAGTTCAAGACCCAGCTGCCCCACCCACGAGCTGGGTAACCTTGGACAAGACTTTTTTTTTTTGCTATTTCTTGGGCCACTCCCGCAGCATATGGAGGTTCCCAGGCTAGGGGTCGAATTGGAGCTGTAGTCACTGGCCTACGCCAGAGCCACAGCAACTCGGGATCTGAACCGCATCTGCAACCTACACCAGAGCTCACAGCAACGCCGGATCGTTAACCCACTGAGCAAGGGCAGGGACCGAACCTGCAACCTCATGGTTCCTAGTCGGATTCTGAACCACTGTGCCACAACAGGAACTCTGGACAAGACTTTTTTAACTCCTCCTGTCTCCTCAACCATAAGATAGGAATTGTGCCTAGAGCTGCTAGGAGGATGAGAAAAAGCTGCCTCTGTCACTACAGATGTGACTGCAGGCCTGCCCAGGGGACAAATACCATCATCCAGGTGTCCCTCCAAACTGCTAGCCTCCTCCCTGGAGGTTCTACAGTTGTGGCTGAACAAGGCAGGCTCAGGTCCTGCTACCCAAACCCTGCTAGTCTTGGCTGTGTGACCTTGGGCAAGTTAGTCAACTGCTCTGAGCCTCCACATCTGTAAGCGGGAGAAGAGCAGTGTGGCTGCGTGCCCAGGTCTGCAAGCGGCAAGGCTAAGACATCATCCTCACAAACCTATGAGAAAGGATGGAGAATCTGAAGCAGAGAGAAGGAGATGCTCCCACACAGCCAGTAAGCAGTGGGGGCTCACCAACATCTTAGTGCTCTGGCCTGGGGCCACATTATCAAGACAAGCAAATGCTTAGTACACACCTCCCCCGGGCCAGACTCCCTCCAAAGGCTTTGCACGCCACCTCCCTTTGTCCTCCGGACACCCACGTTACAAATGAGGAAAAGGAAGCCCAGAGACATTCTGGAACCTACCCAACACCACACAGCCTGTGAGCCCAGAGTCAGCGATCACTCCCAGGCAGTCTGGCTCTGGTGGCCACCAGTCACCGTCAGCCCAGGGTCTGCGCACCTGGCCGGAGGGTACCATCCTTAACCCCGCAAACAACTAGTGGGGGCTGGGGGGGGGGGTCTCAGCTGCCTGTGTCACTCTACCAGTGAGGGAGGGAGCTGTGCTGGAGGTCACGTGGCCTGTAAGTGGTAGGACCCGGACACAGCTCTGCCTGGCTCCAGCCTGTCCTTCTGCCTCCCCCATGGCCAGACCCACTGAGGCGAGGGACTGAAGGGGATGAAATCCCTGCCGGGCTCTGGCCCAGATAAGGGCCATCCTGGTAGCTGCTTTACTAAAAAAAGAAAAAAGCAGTCTCTGTGGCGAAACCAGAGTAGACGGTAAGGTGCTTTTGAACGAATGCTGCCCGTTACCAAGCAAAGGGTCTTGAGGACCAGAATCCCACACATGTGGGACCGTCACCCTGTCCTGGGACCGGAGCAGGTGCAGAGGACCCCAGGGTGTGTATGTCTTGGGAGCTGGCAATAGCACCTCTGGCATCCTGTGAGTCTCACTCAGGGTTGGGCAGGAGCTGGCTGCTCTGGATTCTATTTCTACAGCCCCATCCTGGGGAGGAGGGGCTGCAGTTCACACATCCTGCCCTTCCTGGGAACAGGAAGGGCAGAGAGGACTCCTTGGGATGCCCGCTGATCTCCCGCTGGGCTGGGGCCACCTTGTGGACACATCCCTCCTTTCTGCCGGGCTGCTTCCCACTCCTCCAGCCCCTAGCCTGTCCTCCCCAGCTCCACAGCCCTTTGTGTTTGGAGCTCAGGCTCCCAGGAGACCAGAGCACGTGCACACAGGCTGCTCTGACACCTCTGCCTGCGTTGCCTCTGCCTGCGTCGCCTGCGTCACAGGGGCATATGACCTGGGGTCCAGATGCTCAGCTGCTCCATCCTGGCTGCAGATTTGAGTGCCAGAGGGAGGAGCCCCAGGCCGTCCCGCCTCCCTCATCACCCCTGCATCCACACCGTGAGGCTGGGGCTGTCATGGGGTTTGGAGACCGACCCATATTGGACAGTAGCCTGAGGGCCGGCGCCAGCCAGCCAGAAGGAAGGCCCCAGAAGGGTCTGACTTTGTTCAGCAGGTTTTGATGGCCAGCAGGGCCCTGGAACCCCACGAAGCTCCCACTGTGTCTGCTGTCACGCGTTTTCTGAGACCCAGAAATAAATAGCCACTCTGGGCCTTCCAGGGGAGAAACGGCTGACCAAAGTCAGAAACCATTGTTTGGAGGAAGAAAAGCAAAGAAGGATTTCAGTTTTCACAGGGAATTTGGCATCAAACTAAAGAGGACATGGTTGTCCGGGCAACCGCTGCCATGGAAACAGGAGCTATTTTGGAGCATCGACCTGGCTTTCATAGGAGGAAAGTGCTGATTCAGATGACAGTATCCTCACTCCCTCAGCCCTCCCCTCCCTTCTCTGTCCTGCCCAGGGAGAGAGGGGACATTTCTCCACTGGGCAGGGGCAGGCGAAGCCACTGTGAGCCGTGGGGGTAGTCCTGGAGGCTGCCAGCTGACCAGTCCCTGTGGCTTCAGGCTGGGGCCACACGGAAGGGCTGTGAGACCTCCTCCGAAACAGGCTGGGTCGGGGAGGGGACAGCCAGCTGTTAGTCCTCCATTTAGGGAGGTTGAGCCAAGACCTACCTTCCAGTCTGTGTCCACAGCCAAGAGGAAGGTGTCAGAGTTCTCCTAAAAAAAGGCAAACAGAGGGGGTGGCTCATTAGGCTCTGGGCTGGCCCAGCCAGGGAAGGGGGGTGGCCACAGGGCCTGCTCCTTGAGCAGCCTCACTTGCTGTTCCCATCTGTCTTTTTTGGGGTGTCTTTTTAGGGCCGCTGCATATGGAGTTTCCCAGGCTGGGTGTTGAATCGGAGCTATAGCTGCTGGCCTACGCCACAGCCACAGCCATGCAGGATTCGTAACCCACTGAGCAAGGCCAGGGATGGAACCTGTGTCCTCATGAATACTAGTCAGATTCATTTCTGCTGAGCCACGATGGGAACTCCATGTTCCCGTCGATCTTAATGTTGATGAAAGTGACCCAGGGCTTCCCGAGCGCCAGGCATCAGGCTAGTAAGTACCTGACAGCTGAGGCCACGGGCAGCTACACACATTGCTGTTACCTATTAGTTTGAAATAGGAAGACTTCCACTCTGCAGATGAGAAGCGTGAGGCTCAGAGAGGCTGAATCATGTGGCCGGAAAGTGGTGGAATGACCTCTGACCCCGAATTCCTGCTGTTCATCACTTTGCTGTCTCAACAAATGGTCTCAACCACTGGGGCACAAGGGCAGAGGCTGGTGAAGGGGGGCAGATGGGCCTGACTGTCACGCCCATTTTAGGGCTGGGGAGGCCGAGGCCTGTGCCTCCAGGGAGAAACAAGGAGCCTTTTCTGACCTGCACTAAGGTGCTGTCTGGGCCTGAGCAGTAGCTGCTCTCACCTTTCCAGACCTGCCTGCTGCTGGCTCTCAACACACGGAGGTCCCCTGCCTTCGGGCTCACTTGGCCGAAGGGTGTGAACCTCCCAGGGGCACCCATCCCTCCCCCTGGTCTGCAGGACCATGAGGGTGGGGACCGCGACTGGCTCTGCTCTCAGCATAAAGCCTGGCATGGAACATGCTCCCCAAACGCAACAGATCTGGAGGAACAAGTCTGACTTCACAAACGACAGGACTGGGGTTTAGACATAGCCGCTGTCTATGAGGTGGCAGAGATGGGGAGTGGAGGAGTTGGGGCTCAACCCCATGTGTCCGGGTTGCCAGGTTCTCCCCAGTGCAGCCCAGCAGCCTGACCCTCTGCACCCTCCCTGGGTCTCTGTCTGGGGAAGGAAACCTCATGGGGGGAAAGGGGGAGAAATCACACACATCCCGGGCCCCTGCCCCATGGCAAATGGAGTTCCTGGGCCAGGGATCCGTTACAATGACCTAAGCCACAGCTGCCGCAATGTCGGATCCTTAACCTGCTGTGCTGGGCCGGGGATAGAACCTGCGTCCCAGCACTCCCAAGACTGTGTCCTCAGGAACTCCCCTGCCCTGCCCTCTTCTGTGCTTGTTTAGAACTCTCTCTGCTCCCCTCTGCTCACCGCAGGCTGGTGACTTAGCCTCCGAGCTTCAGTGTCTGTGAGGATTAACCAGGGCGGGGGGTGCAGTTAGCCGCCACTCTGTCCTAGGTGCTTTTGCACTGGACTCTGTGCCAGGTGCTACCACACCATCTCGTGTGGTCAATGAGACGATCAGACTAGAAGCAGGATGCCAGGGCAGGGAGGGACAGAAGGGCGGGGCCGCTAAGGTGCAACAAGAAGGCAAATGAACCCACATCACAGGAGTGGGGAGGAAAAGGATGAAAAATATTTTACTCTCAAAATAAGAAGCCCATCCGCCTGCCCTCTGGCAGCTGGAGTGGCAGGGGAGGTGGAGGAAGTCAGTGGGCACTAAAGGGTCTCACACCGAAAAGGAAAGCCAGGCTTGAGTGACACCAACAACAGCTGTCCCCAGGCCTCCCCTCCTGGAGCCTCCAGCGCCTGGGGCTCGGCATGCGGAGCGGAGGAGAGCATGGGGGCTGCTCCTCGTTCCTCCAAGGAAGGGGACAGATGTGGGGGAAAGGGACGAGGTGGTTATGGAGGGGTTCTCTCAGTGGAAGACCCTGCCCAAGAGGGTGCCAGGCAAAGGGATGCGGGAGATTTTCATGAGGATGGGAAGCGTCGGAGGGGCAGAACCCCAAACTAAGAAACAGTAGGAATAACTCAGAGACCCCAGAGGCCAGGAGAAACTGCGTGAACATTCTGAGAAAGACCAAGACCAGTGGGAGAGGGGGCCCAGCCGAGAGGAGGGGGCGGCCCAGGTCGGGGAGAGCTTGGGTGAAAAGACATCCTGGACCCGAGGAGGACTGTGGCTGTAACTCTGGGGTGATGGCAGCCACTGACCAGCTGTGAAATAGAAAAGAGACGTGAGGTGTTTTATTTAGTTTGGGGTTTAGGCAACAAGGATGATTTTTCATAAAATTACAAGGGTACCTTACCGAAGCCAAGAACAATAGTTAAAAACAGGCCTCAGGAAGGATGGTGGCCAGTCATAGAAGTCCAATCTCGTTAGCCTAAGCAAAAAGGGAAATTTATCATCAGGATACTGGGATGCCTCACCAAGCCCGGGGAGGATCCGCGAACAGCTGGGACAAGGGAATGGAGCACATGAGAAAGCCAGGAATGACAAGGTGTATTTAAAAAGGCTGTAGAGAGTAAGGAGATCAGGCGGGAGGCTCCTTCAAGCAGAAAGAAGGGAGCCCCTCTCGGGGTGGCCCGCCACGGTGAGAAGGGGACGAGAACACATGAGGCCAAGGCGGCTCTCTGCACCGCCCTGTACCAGCGGGCAGCACCTGAGCAGGAGATGACGGGGGCTTGGGACAGGGGCAGGGGGAGTGGCATTAGAATAACAAGCCTACTAAGGGAGGTCCCTGGGGGCACAGTGGGTTAAGGATCCAGCATTGTCACTGCTGTGGCTCTGGTTACTGCTGTGCTGTGAGTTCCGTCCCTGATCCGGGAATTTCTGCATGCCACCAGAGTGCCGACAACAACAACAAACAAACAAACACGCCTACAAAGTGTACAGCTCACCAGCTGTTCTCTTTTTGACAGGAGCTACCGCCAGGTAATCAGATTTTATAAGTGAACTCAAGGATCTGTCTTTTTTTTTTTTTTTTGTCCTTTTGCCATTTCTTGGGCCAATCCCGTGGCATATGGATGTTCCCAGCCTAGGGGTCGAATCAGAGCTGTAGCCCCCAGCCAACACCAGAGCCACAGCAACGTGGGATCCAAGCTGCATCTGCGACCTACACCACAACTCATGGCAACGCCAGATCCTTAACCCGCTGAGCAACGGGAGGGATCAAACCCGCAACCTCATGGTTCCTAGTCGGATCCGTTAACCACTGAGCCAGGACGGGAACTCCAAGGATCTGTCTTAAAGATAAGACTTCCAGCCTCATGTGCGTGGGCCCCTGGAGCTTGGACAGTTACTCTGTCCCAACACATGGAGCTCAGTGACTCCTGGGCTCACTTCCTTCTGGAGGGAGGCTGCAGGAGCCAGGGCAGGGGACAGACAGGTATGCTGAGGAATGAGCGGGCTGGGCAGCACAACCAGCGGAGACCTGCAGCAGTGATGGCCAAGAATTCTATGAGCAGTGGACAGACGGCTTTTCTTTGCAGGGAGGAAAGAGGAAGCTGTGTGGGTGTCACCCCAACAAGAAAGCATGAGTAGAAACGACTCTGGAATTTAACATCCGGTGTCCCAACAAGGGCCCTTTGGGACAAAGTCACAACCTTGGGTGCCTTGGTCTCATTGCTCCTGGAAGCACTGCTGGTAATACTTGCCATCATAACTCAGAGGCTTGAGGAAAAGAAAGAAGCTACAGACATGAAAGGCCTGGGTAGGTGAGGAAGCATCATGCCCTGGCTGGAGGCAACAATGCCGAGCAGGGACCCCCGTGGGGCTCAAGGGCCTCCCAGAACCAAAGGTTGAATGTGGTCTCATTCCCCTGATAGCTGTGTGACCTCGGTCAAGTGAGTTTACCTTCTGTGCCTCAGCTTTCTCATCACTGAAATGGGAATAACTCTTCTAAAGAGCCTCCCAGTCACAAAGACAGCCAAAGCCACGGCGAGGTAGGCTGGATTTTAGTCGCATTGGCCCTCAGTCGGCTGGGAGCTCTCCCAAGGCGGGGACAAAGCTTTTCAGGGTGGCATGGGGATTCTCGCCATCCGCAAGACTCGAGCGAAGGCGCACGATTTCCTTCTTGGCCACGAGGTGGCGCCCTCCGCCCCCAGGACCGTGAAGGGGCGACTCACCAGCTCGGCGGCGTCCTGGCCCCGGAGCAGTGGTTTCTCCTCGGGGAATCGCAGCTCCTGCAGCCCTGCCATGGTCACGTCGTGGAGCAGGAGCCCTAGGGAGGGAGGGTGAGGATGAGGGCTGGGGCCTGGGGGGGCCGGGACGCTCTGACTTTCCCCGGCGGCCAGAGAGGACACCACCAACCCGGGCTGGGGCAGGGACACCAGGCACCGCCCCGCCCCCTCCATCCCCATTTCCCGAGCGCAGGTCCAGCGCAGCGCTTCACCCGGGCAGCAGGGCTCCGTCTGCAAGACTTGCCTGCTTGGCTCAGAGGAGGTCATTCCATTAGTTGTCCTTAAAACATGTCGCCCCCGCAGCCCCACCCCCACGAAGGAAGGAAGGGAGGGAAAAGCAAAGCAACACAATCCAGGATGATCCTTTAAATAATTTCAAATAAACTTCTTCACTTATCGAGAAGCAGAAAAGACAAGTGTAAGGAAGCCAGAGTCAGAAACAGACAGAAGCCCCCCTGCGGGGTCTGGGAGGACAGAGAAGAACAGAGCTGAGGGCTGTCCCCAGCGCCTAGGAAGCCAGGCCTGGGTGAGGACGCCTGGGAGAGGGGAGGGGGTGCCTGGCAGTGTGGCAGGCAGAGTGACGCTGAAGGAGGGGGTGCTGGTCACGAGTACCACCTGCAGGGAGGGATGACATAGTGACCCCCCAACCCAGGCCAAGGGGCCCAGGCCCTAAGGGCTGCTTGTTCCAGGAGATCCTGGGCCTCTGAACCTCTGGAGATGGGGTGGGTGTGCACAAGTGCGGGCGTCTGGAGGATCCAAACGGGTGGGGAAAGTGGGCAGGAAGAGTGTAAGGACCCACAATCTGTGTAGGCTGGCACTGCCACTTCTCACTTGGATTTCAGCATGGCACAAATCATAATGCAGCAAGGGAAAAACTAGGCAAGGATATGAACTGGAAATTCATAAAAGAATTACCATTGTCCAACACAATTGGGAAAATATTAAAGATTACTAGAAGTCAAAGAAATTCAAATTTAAAACAAGATACTCTCCCCACCCCCACCCCCCGCAATAGAACTGTCCAAGTTTGCAGTGCTGGCATAGATGCACTCAAACTGGTACTTAAAAAATTTTTTTTAATTAGTTAATTTTTTTTTTTTTAACTTATGGCATGGCGTTCCCGTCATGGCTCAGCAGAAATGAATCCAACTAGTATCCATAAGGATTGCAAGTTCAATCCCTGGCTTCACTCAGTGAGTTAAGGATTTGACCCCTAGCCTGGGAACCTCCATTTGCTGTAAGTGCAGCCCTAAAAAAAGACCAAAAAGAAGAAAAAAAAGCACCATAATTTTTTTTCCTTTTGGTATCAAATAGGAGCTGTGGCCGCCGGCCTATGCCACAGCCATAGCACCGCCAGATCCGAGCTGTGTCTGCAACCTACACCACAGCTCACGGCACCACCAGAGCCTTAACCCACTGAGGCCAGGGATCGAACCCTCGTCCTCATGGATACTAGTTGGGTTCATTAACCACTGAGCCACGATGGGAACTCCCATGGCGCTTTTCTTATACTGTTTGTGGGTGTATAAATTGTTAGGTCTTTCTGGAGGGCTGTTTTGCAGAATGAATTCAAATAATTTAAAAGGTTCATATCAGAGTTCCCGTTGTGGCTCAGTGGTTAAAGAATCTGACTAGGAACCATGGGGTTGTGAGTTCGATCCCTGGCCTCGCTCAGTGGTTTAAGGATCCAGCATTGCCGTGAGCTGTGGTGTAGGTTGCAGACGCGGCTCGGATCCCAAGTTGCTGTGGCTCTGGCGTAGGCCGGTGGCTACAGCTCTGATTCAGCCCCTAGCCTGGGAACCTCCATATGCCATGGGAGCGGCCCTAGAAATGGGAAAAAGACCAAAATAAATAAATAAATAAAATAAAATAAAATAAAAGGTTCATACTCTTGGATTCAGCAATCCTCTTCCTGGGATAAATTTTCTGAGAAAACCAGAGAGGGCACCTAATGATTTATCTGTAAGAACACTCACCACAGTGCCATTTAAAATAGAGGAGGAAAAAAAAAAAACTAAAAAAAGCTAAATGTCCATAAATAGGGTGAATAGCTTGTAAAAGATTATTTAATAACATGGGAAAATGCCTGTGTCCTAAAGCTCACAAAGCTGTTATAAAACATAGAGTGTTACCCAAATTACGAGAAACATGAACAGTTCCCAGCAAAGAGCCTGGAAGGATTTTGTCAAGTTAACAGGCATTATTCTTGGATAAAGGACTGAAGATTAGGGTCTACAGCTTGAAATCAGGAAAAAACAACATTTTAAAAAGACTACTTGAAGATCATTAACAATTCCTTGTTCTCGCAAAGCATTTCACATTTCCCAGCTTGCAACTTACTTTTTTCCCTGCTATTTGATTTCACCCTGATGGGAAGTGAGATGAGGTCACCAAGGCTGAGAGAGTGTCCATGACAGGCCCAGACGGGGCCAGGCCTGCAAACGGGGTCTCTGGATGCCGAGTCTTAGAACAGGGCTTGTTCTGTAACACCCTGGCCACCTGACCTGGAAGAATGGATTCTCATCCTTCTTTCCATCCTCCCTGCCACCCTTCCTCCCTTCTTTCTCAATTCTATCTTTAGTCTTTCTTAAGGGTGAAGCCCTTAGACTTTCCCTTCTGCCCAGAAAGGCTGACCATCCCACTAGCTGGTTGGTCAGAAGATACCCCCCTCCATTCCTATGAATGCCCCAATCACCGGGGAGTCAGTACAGTGTTTGCCTGGGACCCAAGGGCACAGGGCCTGGGTTGGAATCCATTTCTTTTCTTTTTCTTTTTTTTTCATTTCTGGCCACCCCTTGGCATATGGAATTCCTGCGCCAGGGATGAGATCCCAGAGCCAAGCTACAGTCTTGACCTCAGCCACAGCTGCAGCAATGCCAGATCTCCAACCCACCGTGCCAGGCCAGAGATGGAACCTTTGTTCCAGAGCTCCCAAGACACTGCTGATTCCATTGTGCCACAGTGGAAGCTCCAGACCCTGTTTCTGGGGCCCGGTGCTCCTGAGACGAGGCTGCAGCTCCAGATCTTCCCTGGGTTTCCATCCCGTCAGGAGCAAGAACCTCCCCCCCCCTCCCCCCCCCCGAGAATGTTACAAAGATGCTCCCTCGTGACCACAGTGGGAAGCAGTCCCCACCTGAGTCTAGTTTGCAGGTGAGATGTGCTGAGGCTGGGCTGGGAGCTGCTGGCCACCCAGGCCTCCTGCAAAATTCACCAAAAGCTGCACAGCCACCCTGGGAGAGCCTCATCCCCAGCATGAACAGGCCAGGCAGGGCGGCCCCTGCCCGACCAGAAGCCCAGGTCCCTGCACCCTCGTGCCACCCTGGAGCTCTCTGTTCCCAGTGGTTTCCAGGGAAACCAGCTAACACAATGCAGATGGGCCGTATTTTTAGAAAGGCATCCTCTCCCCTCTCCCCCACTTTCTCCTCCATCCTTTCTGATGTGGGCACGCTCCACACTCAGCCATCCATCCAGGCGGGGAGCTGACAGAAGGAACCCCACCTTGGAAAACTCTCCCTCCATTAGGGCTGTTTTAGCCGCCAGCCTCCCTGAACACCCAGCTCGATTAGACGCCTTGGCAGCACTGGGGTGTCCCCGCCCTCACCCAGGCCTGTTATGAAACCACCTCGGAGACCATCCTCCCCAAGGACAGTGCTATTAAAAGGGCTGAGAGTGGGCAGGGCAGGGACAGATGGCCTGTGATGGAGGGGGTGGTGGGGAAGGGGGCTGGAGAGAGAAAAGCCTTAAAATCCGGAGAATTGAGGAAGTCTTAGCCCGTGGCAAACAGACAGGCACAGGCCAGGGCCCAGAACAGAGGCCAGAGCAGAGGGTCCCGCAGGATGGTGGCAGAAAACTTCTTCCTGAGAAAGTTAGGATTAAAAAAAAAAAAAAAAAAAGCAGCTAATGATGGAGAAAATGAGATTCCTTATTAAAGCAATACACTGTATACCTTAAATTTATATAATGTTACATGTCAGCTGTATCTCCAAAAGATTGGAAAAAGCTTTTAAAAAGAGAGTGAGGAGTTCCCATCCTGGCGCAGTGGAAACAAATCTGAGTAGGAATCATGAGGTTGTGGGTTCGATCCCTGGGCTCACTCAGTGGGTTAAGGATCTGGTGTTGCCGTGAGCTGTGGTGTAGGTCACAGATGCGGCTCGGATCTGGCGTTGCTGTGGCTGTGGTGTAGGCTGGCAGCTACAGCTCTGATTAGACCCCTAGCCTGGGAACCTCCATATGCCGCGGGTACAGGTCTAAAAAGCAAAAAAATAAAACTTAAAAAAAGAGAGTGAGATTCCTATCAACTTCCCACAGGGAAGCCTGTGTCCGGTCTGTTAGGAGTCAGGGAGCACAGAGCAGATGGGGTGGCAGACCCCAGCGGTCTGTGAAGCAACAGCAATGTCGCTAAGAGCAGGTGCGTGACTTGTGTTCCAGCCCAGGCACCTGACATTCTCCCACCCACACCAGCCAGTGCCAGGAGAAGAAGCTCGAGGGCTCAGGGACCCCAGACCTCAGGAGTTCAAATCCAGGTGCACTATGTAGAGGACTTAGAGCCGTCCTGGTAGCGGCCCCCTCCTGTCACTCTCCCCGTCCTGATCCTGACCCCAGAGGGTGGGACAGCACTGGGTGTGGGGCTGCGATGGGGACCAAACCCTCCCTCAGCACAGCCACCTCATAGATGAGACAAAAGGTGCAAGGAGGCGGTGAAGCTCCAGGTCCCCCTACAGCCTGTGCCCTTACACGGATCCTGCTTCCCCAAGTGGATGGCCAAACAGGAGGAGGCAGGGGACACCGTCTTTCTTTTCTGGCTCAGCTTCCATTTCTGCTCTCTAGTTATACCCCCTTGATTTACGGCCATGTCTGCTTTTTCCTTGATTTGGGCCTATGAATACCTATCTCCCCACAAAACCACTGCCACCTTGCATCCGTGCGTGCACACGAGACATACACACACACACATTCCCACTGTGCTTAAGGCAACCACATTTGGCCTCTGACACTCATAGCTAAAGATCCAGCGGACTCAGTAGGCCTATTCGCCCCGTAGGAAGCATGGGCCTTTGTTCATGCTGTTCCTTCTGCCTGAAACACCCTTCCCCATCACGTCCCCACTACAGCAACAATAATAGCAACAAATACAATTGTTAACACTTTCTGACGCTTAAAGTTTTTCTTTTTTTTTTTACCTCTCTCTTAACTTTTTATTTTATTTTTTTATTACTCAAATGAATTTATCACATCTGTAGTTATATAATGATCATAACACTCCAATTTCACAGGATAGCCATCCCATAACCCAAGCACATCCCCCCACCCGCCTTAAAGTTTTTCTTGAATGAGATGGAATGAACGAGTAAATGATTCTTCACTCAGCCTGCAAAGTATTGAAAGACTGATAACATTCAGTGTTGTGAGGTTGTGGGGAAACCAGCAGACCCTCATACACTGTTGGCTGGACGGCAGTGGGTGGGTCCAACTTTATTTGGACGGCAACTTGGTAGTTTGTGAAAATGCAAAGGCCTGTCAGCTCTGTGATTCTGTCTCTAGGTATGAATCCCAAAGAGGCTGTGCACTGGGACACTGGCTGCGGCACTATGTGCAACAGAAAAACAGTGAAAAAACCCCAAATAAATACCAGGAGAATGGTTAAATACCATGGAGCATCTGCACCCTGCAGCACCATGCAGCTGTTTTAAAAATGAGGCAGCTCCACTCAAACAGAGAAGGAAAGCATTCTAAAATAGGCAGGTATGGAGTTCCTGTTGCAGCGCAGCAGAAATGAATCCAACTAGCATCCGTGAGGATGCGGGTTCGACCCCTGGCCTCCCTCAGTGGGCTAAGGATCTGGTGTTGCTGTGAGCTGTGGTACAGGTTGCAGACTTGGCTCAGATCTGGCGTTGCTGTGGTTGTGGTGTAGACAGGCAGCTGTAGCTCTGATTGGACCCCCAGCCTAGGAACCACCATATGCCACGGGTGCAGCCATGAAAAGCAAAAAGCAGAAAAAAAAAAGAGGTCCTCCAGGTGCATCAGGGTAACTGCAACAACGCTCTCCTGTGGGGAAGGATATATGAGTTTGGAAGGGTCTAAAGGGAGATTTTGATTCTACACCACAGATCTTAGCAAATCTAAGATACCATCCATCATAGCTGACACTAACGTTTTACATACCAAGAGAAGAAAACACTGCCGATCAAATTACGACATAATTCTGCCCTCTGCCTTTTAACTTTTTATTTTGAAATAATTTCAGTTTAGAGGAAAAAAAATCAAAGAAAAAACAAAGCACAGAAACTTGTCACATACCATTCCCTTGGCTTATCCTGATGTCGTCATGCTACAGAACCTTAATACAATTAGAGACACCAGGAAAGAAACGAGTGATCCAATAGGGTTATGCCATCTATAGCCCTTAGATGAAATTTCACCAGCTCTCCCAGCAGGCTCTCAATCCAGGATGCCACACTGTACTTAGCTGTCATGCAGTCTCCTCCAGGCGAGGGCAGGTCCTTCGTCTGTCTTTCATGATGTTGACGCTTTGGAAAGATACGGATTAGTTAAATCTGTAGAATGTCCTTCAGTTTGGGTTTGTCTGATGTTGCTGTTGCTGTTTTGGCCATGCCCATGGCATCTGGAAGTTCCCAGGCCAGGGACTGAACCCGCGCCACAGCAGTGACCCAAGCCACCGCAGTGACAATGCCTGATCCTTGAACCGGTGCAGCACAAAGGAATTTCCTGTGGTGCTTTCTTATGATTAGACCAAGGTTACGCATTTGTAGCAAGTATACAGCAGAGGAGCCCTTGTCATTGCACCATTCCATGGAGTACATGATATCAATCTGCCTTATTACTGATTTCTAAATAGCATTCTCCAGCAAAAAGAACCAGGTCTCCTTGGAGAAGTGGTTGACTCCAAGGCTGAGGCAGAAAAATGACGAGAAGCGTCCAGAACATCACATGGGGCTAGAAAATGAGAAACCACTCCAAAAAATAATGGGCCTGTGGTGAAAGGACCTTATTACCGGGGATGTTAAGCTTGATCACCCGATTTAGGTGCTGTCTGCCAGGTTCTCCAATGTAGAGTTACTATTCTTCCCTTGGTAATTAATATGTATCTTGCGGGGAGATACTTCGAGACTAGGCAAGCATCCTGTTTCCATCATATTTCGCCCACTAATTTCAGCAACCGTCCATGATGCTGGCCTATAAATACAACTGTGGTATTTGCTTAATGACAACGTCCTGTTTTCATCATCTCTTCTACATTAATTGGAATTCTCCTAGAACAAAAAGAGCTCTCTTTTCTTCTCCATTTACTTATGTATTTAATTGCTTATTTTGTTCTATGGGTTATAATCCATTTCTATTATTATCTTTTTGTTCTGACTGTGCCAGATTTGGCCATCGGGAGTTCCTTCAAGCTGGCTCCTGGGTCCTTTCACCATATGCCCATTATTTTTTGGAGTGGTTTCTCATTTTCTAGCCCCACATGATGTTCGGGACGCTTCTCGTATTTTTTCTGCCTCAACCTTGGACTCAAGCACTTCTCCAGGGACACCTGGTTCTTTTTGCTGGAGAATGCTATTTAGAAATCAGTATCTGGCACTAGGTTTGTTCATTGTTACTGGGGTGTCATTGCTCTGGGCCATTTCAGTAGCCGAGCAAGACCTACTTAAGTGCACACACGCACACCCACCTATACCCATGCATCTGTATATATGTTAAGAATCCTGAATTTAAACTTACACCTCTAATGATATTTTTATTTATTTTTACAGCTGCACCTGTGGCATATGTAAGTTCCCAGGGCAGGGGTCAAACTGGAGCCACATCTGGGGCCTATGCTACAGCCATAGCAACACCAGATCCGAGCCACACCTGCAACCTACACCACAGCTCATGGCAATGCCAGATCCTTAACCCACTGAGTGAGGCCAGGGATTGAACCTGCATCTTCATGGAGACTCCTTGGGTCCTTAACCTGAGCTACAATGGGAATTCCTATATCTCTAATTCTAATTTGACACCACACAGTTTATTCTAACCTCCCCCTTTCTTTCTAATTTTTTTCATTCACAATGAGAAACCTGGCTCTCTTTATTCTCAATATTTTTGTTTATTTGTTCATTCCTAGGATGTGCACAAAGAAATTTCAGAACTGCTACCCATATAATGGTTTTTTAAAAATGACCTAATGAATTTTATTACATTTATAGGTGTACAATGATCATCACAACCAAATTTTACAGGATTTCCATCCCAAACCCCCAGCACATCCCCCCACCCCCCAACCTGTTTCCTTTGGAAACCACAAGTTTTTCAAAGTCTGTGAGTCAGTATCTGTTCTGCCAAGAAGTTCATTGTGTGCTTTTTTTAGATTCCACATGTAAGTGATAGCATTGATGTTGGTGTCTCATTGTCTGACTGACTTCACTTAGCAAACTAATTTCTAGGTCCATCCATGTTGCTGCAAATGCTGTTATTTTGTTCCTTTTACTGGCTGAGTAATATTCCATTGTGTATATGTACCACATCTTCTTGATCCACTCCTCTGTTGATGGACATTTAGGTTTTTTCCATGTCTTGGCTATTGAAAATGGTGCTGCAATGAACACTGGAGTGCATGTGTCTTTGCGAGTCATGGTTTTCTCTGGATAGATGCCCAGGAGTGGGATTGCTGGATCAAATCGTAGTTCTATGTTTAGTTTTCTGAGGAATCTCCATACTGTTTTCCACAGTGGTTGTGCCAATTTACATTCCCACCAACAGTGTAATAGAGTTCCTTTTTCTCTGCACCCTCTCCAGCACTTCTTGTTTGTAGACTTTTTGATGGTGGCCATTCTGGCTGGTGTAAGGTGGTACGTCATAGTAGTTTTGATTTGCATTTCTCTAATAACGAGTGATGTTGAACATCTTTTCATGTGTTTTTTGGCCATGTGTATGTCTTCTTTGGAGAATTGTTTGTTTAGATCTTCTGCCCATTTTTTGATGGCAGTTTGTTTTTTTTTGGTATTGAGCTGTAGGAGGTGTTTATAAATTTTGGAGATTAATCCCTTGTCAATCGACTCATTTGCAAAGATTTTCTCCCATTTGGTGGGTTGTCTTTTCGTTTATAATGGGCTTTTATCATTTGGAACTTTTGGCACTTTGTTTCTTTTAATACTTTATTCTCTTAGAATTAGACCCCGATTTTTTAAAGCATCTATTACTGTTGTAAATTTTATGTATGTATTTATTTATTTATCTATTTATGTATATATGTATTGTCTTTTTGCCTTTTTTAGGGCCACTTCAAGCAGCATATGGAGGTTCCCAGGCTAGGGGTCTAATCGGAGCTGTAGCCACCGGCCTACACCACAGCCACAGCAATGCGGGATCCGAGCTGCGTCTTCGACCTACACCATAGCTCACGGCAACGCCAGATCCTTAACCCATTGAGCAAGGCCAGGGATCGAACCTGCAACCTCATGGTTCCTAGTTGGATTTGTTAACCACTGAGCTACGACGGGAACGCCGTAAACTCTTTTTAAAAATTGAAGTATAGTTGCTATACAACACTTGGAAATTCTTAACAAAGGAAAATACAAGTGAAATAAACTGTTCAAGGTCTTCCTAAAATTTCTTCACATTCTGGGTCCGATGCCTCCAAATCACCCTGTCTTGACACCGTTGCTGGCTGGGCTTTTCCAAGAAGTCTCGGCATCTCTGGCATCGAGAACATCAGCAGCATTTCCCAAGAGGGCTCCACTACCGACTCCAGGATTTCCTTCCAGGTTGCAAATTCTAGGTACATATGATGGCAAGGACAGCAACCCCAGTGCCCACCTCACCAAGAGAGACTTGTTTTAGCGATGTTATGAAAAAATGTGCATCTATGAGTTGCCATAAATAGCTCTGTTATAAAATTTTCTTTGGTTGAGGCAGGGCACCAGGGTGTGAACTCTGTTTCTATACACACCGTGGCTGCAGGTATTCAACACAGATGCAATAACCTCTAATCCCCAGACCAAGGGCAAGGACAGAAGGAAATGGAAGCCCAATAGCACTCTCCATGTGAGCACATTCCGTATGGAGTCAGTCAAAAGTCCTACTGTGGCAGAGATCGGTAACTGTCGGCCAACATGTCCTCCTCTTTCTCCTTAATAATAGATCCCCCAATTTTAGATAATTAGACAATGGGAATAAAGCCCACTTTATGACCATGTGACAATAACCAGCCAGTTAGATGTAAATGGGAGCGTGTTACTTTGAGGTAGCGATCTTAAAGGGAGGAGACATGCTGGTTGGAATACAGATGTGATGGCAGGAGCTTCATCAGCCATTTTGGACCTTGAGGCAGGATACTAAAGGTGGCAGAGGGACAATACAGACGGAGTCTTGGTTCCTGAGAGTGATGAAGCCATGATTTTGGATGGCCTATCTCCAGACTCTGCTTATTAACGTGGGAAATACCTTTTACCTGTTTGATCTATTTTTTTATTAAAGTATAGTTGATTTACAATACTGTGTTAGTTTCAGATATTTCAACGTGATTGTTTTATATTTATTTACTTCAGATTATTTTCCATTATGGGTTATTATAAGATAGTAAGTATAGTTCCTTGGGCTATACAGTAGGTCCTTGTTATTTACCTGTTTTCAATACAGTCGAGTGTTATCTGTTAAGCCCATATGTCTAGTTTAGCCCTTTTCCCCTTCCCCTTTGGGTATCGTCAGTTTCTTCTCTGTCTGTGAGTTTGTTTTCTGTCTACAAGTCTGTTTCTGCTGTTTATTTATTTATTTTTTAAAGGTCCCATCTTTATGTATTTATTTATTTATTTTTTGTCTTTTTTTTAGGGTCACACCTGTGGCATATGGCGGTTTCCAGGCTAGGGGTCAAATCGGAGCTGCAGCTCCCGGCCTACATCACAGCCACAGCAACGAGGAATCTGAGCCACGTCTGCGATCTACACCACAGCCACGGCAACGCTGGATGCTTAACCCGCTGAGGGAGGCCAGGGATCGAACCCGCGTCCTGATGGATGCTAATCGGGTTTGTGAACCACTGAGCCATGACGAGAACTCCGAGTCTGTTTCTGTTGTTTAACCAATTACTATCCTGGTTTTTCTGTCACATGCTATTGAAGCTAATCTAACCTTAGGACATTTTTCTTGGAGACGCTGCCCAACAAGCGAAAGGAATTCAAAGAAAAGGGACAGGATAGGGCGTGCCCAAGGGGAAACAGGGAAATGCCAGGGCTGATGCTGAGCCTGCAGCCTCCTCTCTGCGGGGGGAGGCACGGCCCAGGCAGCGAATGAGCCAGCCCCTCCCAGCCCGCCTCTCACAAGCTCACAGCAACCGCATGGACCCAGTAACCATGACCCACATTCAAAAGTTTAAAAGCTCAGTTTGGCACTTTTTGCCTCAAAGTCTCAAGTTTCTTTAACATGGATGCCTCAACTCAGTCCTCTCGCTTTGCCTAATTTGGCAGCTACCCCAGAATCAAAGCAGGCTTGTCCTGCATCTCTGTGCAAGACTCTGAGGGGTAGGCCAAGGAGACAAGGCCCCTCCGGCCAGGAGGCCTGCAGGGTGGCCTGCAGGAAAGACAGTCAGGAGGAGCAGCTTTCCTACTGGCTATTATTTCCCCCCCACGACAGAAAGCCTCCTCCGCCTCTGAACTGCCCCAGGTATTGGTTTTTTGAAGAACCACACTCAGCTGGCAGAGAAGCAGCCACTGCAAGCAGCTCTCAGAATCCTCCTGCCTCACACACAATGTCTGCAGAAGGGGGGCCTGTGTCAGGGCCGCTCAATCCCAGACATTTCTTCTTCTCTTTTTTTTTGCTTTTTGGGCCACACCCGGGGTATGCGGAGGTTCCCAGGCTAGGGGTTGAATCGGAGCTGTAGCCACCAGCCTACACCACAGCCACAGCAATGCAGGATCTGAGCCCACCTGCGACCTACACCACAGCTCACCGCAACGCCAGATCCTTAACCCACTGAGTGAAGGCAGGGATCGAACCCGCAATCTCATGGTTCCTAGTCGGATTCGTTTCTGCTGCACCACAACAGGAACTCCCTGGCCATTTCTTCTTGTAACAGCTCCTGGTTGTGGAAATGGCACCTCTGCCCCATCCTCAGTCCATGTGGTTCAGACAGGGGTGACCACACCCCCAGGGGCGGCCGTGTGGCCCAGGCCTAAGGCCTTTGTTCATTCACTCACTCATTCATTCTTTCCCCAGATACTGACGGAGCACCTACTATGTGCCAGGCACTGTTCTAGGCACCAGAGCAAACGACGGTCATTACAGACAAAAAACCCTACCTTTGTGAAACTGTCTGGGTGTGGTGGGCGAACAACCAACAAATCTAAGTAACCACCCAAGGTCAGACACACTAGGTTCACAGAGGAAGCCAGGTCAGGGGAGGAGCTGCGACCTGAAACAGGGTGTAAGAGGGGGCCTCCCTGAGACGGTGACAAGAGCAAAGACCTGGACTAGGTGAGGGAGGGGGCCTTGTGGATGCCTGGAAGGGCAGAGGGAACAGCAAGCACTAAGGCTGTGAGGCAGGTGTTTGCCTGGCGTGTTGAGATGGGCTTAAGTCCTCAGATTCTGGTATGTTCTGAGGGTAGAACCAGTGGGAGCCACCAATGGATCAAGGGTGAGGTATGAGAGAGAGAGGAGTCAAGGGTGACTTGGATTTTGTCCTGAGCCACTGGAGGGAGAGAGGTGTCATTCAGGAGTCTGGGAGACCTTGGGAAGAAAAGGTTGGGGGGAAGGTTTGGTTGGTTTAGACCCGAGTCACGTGGGGCTGCAAATGGCAGGTGTTTATAAGAGTCTGCACTTGAGGGGAGAGCCAGGACTGGAGACATCACCGCGGAGACGGTGTCTGAACGTGGGAGACAAACGGGAGGGAGCTCCCATTGAGCTAGGGAGGTCCTGTCTCAGAATGAGCCCCAGAGACAGGAATGAGGAGAAGGCAGCGCAGGAGAGGGTGAGGTAGGAGGTGTGGAAACTGAGTGGACAGAGCACATGACTCGGCCTCAGAGACAGTTCAGGGAGGGACAGTCCAGGGCAAGACCTTTACTGGAGTCCTTGGGGAAGAGCAGCTCTTTGCCGGGGTTATCAGGGGGATGGCCTGTGAGCCGGCAGCCATCTTGGCATCATGAGGAAAGGTCTGAATTGAGAGTCAGACCCACACGTCAAGGACCAAACTGACCCAAAGAATGGAACTGACAGGAGTGAGAGACAGATCCTGATGGCCTTGCGTGGCCCTACCTCCAATGGGCTGCACAGACCTCCTGGATTCTCCTCTTTGTGTCAAAGTTCAGTTTCTGTCCCTTGCAACCAAGACACCTAACATAACGGCTAAGGTCTTTTCTCCTGCTTGGTCCAGAGGGGCCAAGAGAAAGCCAGCACCCCAGCCATCCATCTGGCAATGACACACTAGCAGCCAGGCCCAGGTGGGAGGCCAGAGGGCTTGTGGGCTCGGAGGCAGGGCTTCCCCACCCACTCGAATGGCAATACCATGGCCCACTCTAGCAGTTTGGGTCTTTTCCAACTTCTGTCAGATGAATCTAAAGCCGTGATGGTAAAAAGGAGCCCCGGAACATCCTGGGGCCTATGGTCCTCCTGGATGACCACTACAGAATGAAGGGACCGCTGGCCACCCCGACCACTGCTCCTTTCTGCCCTGTCCCCATATGCTGGGTTCCCAGCAAACACTCTGGAGCTGGCAAGAGCTTTGGGAGCAGTGGGCTTGGAGCCCTTCCTTGACGGATGAGGAACAGGTGTGTGCCACCACCCGATGTGCCAGCCTCTATGGCGGCTGAGGCACCACATGTGACGGGCATACACCCCAGCTCTGGTTTCCTGGTGCTGCTATAACCATAGTGGCTCCAAAGAAGACATTTTTTTTTCCTTTGGCTGCGCCCACAGCATGTGGAAGTTCCTGGGCCAGGGACTGAACCTGTGCCACAGCCGTGGCAATGCCGGATCCTTAACCACTAGGCCACAATCAGCGGCCACAATCAGTGGCCCTGAGCCAAAGTCAAGGTGTGGGCAGGACCACGCTCCCTCTGGAGGTTTGGGGGAGACTCTCTCCTCCTGCCTTTTCCAGCTTCCTCAAGGGTGTTCCTTGCATTCGTTGACTTGTGGCCCCTTCCTCCATTCTCAGGGCCAGCAGGGAAAGCAAGGAAGCACCTTGCTGCAGAGACCACGTCACTTCTTTGGTCTGTGCTCCCATCCCCCATCTGCCCCCCTTTCCAGGGATACGCGTGGTTGCGCAGTTGCATTTAGGGCTCACCTGGGCCATCCCCCCATCTCAAGATCCTTAACGACAACTGTAAAGTCTCTTCTGTCGCAGGTTCTAGGAATTAGGATTGGAATCCGTTTGGAGGCCAGACTTCAGCCTAACACGCATGTACGCACACACACACTCACCCCACAGCCTTGCACCCCGTCTGTGTGTTATTCACTTTGCCTGCAACGACTCCCTCCTCCCGGTACGTAGGAAAAGCCAGCTTCAACGTCTGCCCTGCATGAGTCCTCTTCCCTTGGGTTTTCCAGGAACGTGCTCTCCCCACCTCACTGGACCCCCACGTCCCTTGAGAATTCCCGCAGGACTGGCTTCACCAGAACCCCAGCGCTTAGCACCTACCCCTATGCGTTTGTTCATTTTTCATTTTTAAAAATAGAACTTGACTATCAGGCGACAGACATTCACCAGCAAAAGTCAGAAAAACAGAAGGTCAAAAGAAGTAAAAAAAATCACACTCCATCCCAGGAACCAGAGGAAACCACTGGTGACATTTCTGCTTATATCTTTTCATTTTCAGTGCTCATCTATCCACTGAAAAAGAGGTGAAGTTTTTGTGTTTTTTTTTTTTTAAACAAAAAACACTGTTTTGAACCATCTTTTGAACTCTGGAGTCAGACATCCTGATTCAAATTTCAGCCAGCCACTTGCCATCTGTGTGACCCGAAGCAAGTTACTTAACTTCTCTGGGCTTCAGTTTCCTTATCTGTTAAAAGAAGGAAATAATAGCACCTCCCTCCTATGGTTGGTTCAATGATGAATTAACACATAGGAAGCCCGGAGGACTGTGCCTGGCACGTGACAAATGCCGTGTAAGTGTGAGCTGCCATCACGTTATTACATGTCTAGAAGGAGACATCTGTTCAGGTGCCTCATAAACTTTGGCAGCGTAATTCACCGCTGCCTGGGGTTCCCTAGTGGGAATGAACTCCTGTTTCTTTCAAATCCCCTCCTATTAGGTATTTAGGTTGTTTCCAGGTTTTTTTTCCTCTTCTATAAACAACTACCGGATAATATCCTTGAACGAACACCTCTTTATTTGTTCCTAAAAATTCAACTGCTGAGTCACAGATGATACATATTTTTAAGCTTTGGATACATCACTGCCAACCTGCCCTTCATAAAAGTTGCACCAGTGACTGGCGTGGCCATCTCCCCACACCCTCCCCTCCTCCAGCAGACACGCCTGTGCCCTCACACCTATCTCACAGCGCCCTGGGGAAGCCGTGACAGTTGCTTAAATGGATGAACTGGAAAGGAGGATTCGGGAGCCCCTTTGCAGCCTCCTGGGGGTAAATTCTATGCCTCAGTTTCCCTCACATAAAAATATATGGGTCAACACACCTCCTAACAATCAGACACGCATTCCATGCATTAAAATAGTACCAAAAGTCCAGACTCAACTGGCCAAAGTTTGGCTTTTTAATCATACATCCAGTATATATTTTTTAAATTTCCCACGTCCAATACCGAGGCTCCCAGGGGACCATTTCAGAGCCCAAACCTGCCGTTTTACAGCTCTGACTCCAAACTGTGTTGGAGGCACAGTGCTAGAGCACAAATGCACAAAAACCACCACCTTCCTATTTGCAAGCAGACAAATGTCCCACTTTCCTCCGTCAGACTAAGAAATGCTACAAAAGGCAGGGAGAGTCTGCCCTCTGTGGACGGCAGAGAGCTCGCGGGGGCGGAGGGTGGGGGGACAGTGTCCTGGGCTCCTTCTCACCACACTAACGACGTGGGGCCTTTGTTCCCACTTGACTGATGAGGTGACTGCAGCTCAGACACGTTAACAATATGCTCAGGGGCTGAGAAGCGGAGAGGAGAACCTGAAATTCACATCCTCGGATTCCCAAATCCCTGCCCTCCCTGCCCCGAGGGCTCTGCGAGGGCTGAAACTTGTGCTGGTTGCCCGAGCCCTGGTCACCCGTGAAGGAACAGCCCTTTCTTCTCTCTGGAACAAAAAGACATGCCTGGGCTGCGCGTGACAACTTCTGGGCATCCTTCCAGCCCCGTAAGCGAGGGGTGCCTGGCTTTCCTCACCTGTTGTCAGAGCTAGTGGGAACCAACCCCAGATGTCATGCCCCACCTTGTCGCAGGTGACAGGAACCTGAGGCCGAAGCTGGGGCCCCCAAGGGCACATCTCAGGGAGGCCTGGATTGTGTGGAGAAAGCAGAGGAGGAGCTGGAACTTCCCAGAGGAAGGGGATCCAGTGACTGGAGCAAATGGGGGGAAGGGAGGAGACCCCAGGACACTGAGGACAGCAGGCCTATGACTGCCGTTTCCTGCCAGGCGCTACACTCTGGTGGCACAACCAGGTTGGTACCACGACGAGCCCATTTTGCAGATGAGGAAAGTGAAGTATAGAACAGCCAAGAGATGGGCCTGGAGCCAGGCAGTGGACATGCATAGGGCAGCTCAGGGCTCAGGACGGAGGTTTGAAACCCAGCCCTACCTCTTCTCAGCTGTACTTCTCAGAGCCTGACCTCATTGGCAAACCGAGCATGATAATAAAACAGGAAAATGTGAACACTATAAACAGCTAAATAAACGTGAGTTTAACAAGAAGGTTTGGTGAGATAATTTCCTAATGCTGATGTGGGGGTGGGGAGTTGGAGACCTCTAAGAAACCATCCTGGAGATGCTATTGAGGCTGGACTCAGTCACCAATTATTGAGCACTTGCTGTATACCATGACACTAAATCGGCCACACCCTGAGACCTGCTCATCATTCAATGTCAAGATCTCAGGATGTGGAGTTCCCGTCGTGGCAAGGCAGAAATGAATCCGACTAGGAACCATGAGGTTGCAGGTTCGATCGCTGGCCTTGCTCCGTGGGTTAAGGATCTGGCGTGGCCATGAGCTATGGTATAGGTCGCAGATGCGGCTCAGATCTGGTGTTGCTGTGGCTGTGGTGTAGGCCGGAAGCTGTGGCTCCAATTTGACCCCTAGCCTGGGAACTTCCATACGCCACGGGTGCAGCTCTTAAAAAAAAAAAAAAAAAAAAAAAAAGATCTCAGGATGCATGTGACAGGGTTGAAGTGGGTGGGGACAGATTTAAACTTCCTAGTGGCCAACCAGTCAGGGCAGGTGGAGTCCTCCCTCCATCCTAGGGACAGCCATGACCAAGGAATCTGAGGGGAGGTGTGGCCCAAGAGGCAACCACCAAGGCCAGGCCCCATCTGAGTGTGTCACTTATGCCATCTCGGTGAGCCTCACGCCAGCTCTCGGAGGGAGGGGTCAACAGTTCCATCTCTAAGATGAGAAAGCTGACATCAGAGAGGTTAGGCCACCTCTGTGAAATCACACAGCTGGCAGTAGCAAGGCTGGGATTTGAACCCAGATCCAAGGGACGAGCAAGAGGATGGGAACCAGCTGGAGAAAGCGGGGAAGGCTGCAAAGACCCCTGAGGGGATGCACAGTAGGAGCCTGAGACGAATGACAGTGACTGAGAGAGTCCTGCTGCAGCCTGGCCAGGGCCTTAGAGAGTCGCCAGAACAGGAGGAGCCTGTCTGATGAGGGAGGAGGGGCCTTGACTCCTGTGCCCAGAATATGAGGGTACAGTGGACCCCACTGGAGCGCCCCCCCCCCGCACGTGTCTCCCACGAACACCCCTCCTCCAGGCCCTTCTGGGGTTGGGAGAGGAGAAGGGGAAGCATCCAGGAGCTCCATCCTGCATGCAGGGCTCTAAAAACCCCTGGGGTGGCGAAAACTTTCCCTCCGGGAGATCAGCAAGTTCAGCCACCCCTCAGTCGTGTGGTCTTTGCAGTCAAGTGAGCCTCAAGTGAGCTCTACAGGGAAAGGATTGGAGGCCATGCCGGCCCCGTGGCTAACTGGGCTCAGATCTGGCACTTCTGAGCACCTGGCCAGTGTTTCCAAAGCTCCAGGAACACTGCCCACCTTCCCATCTCTGAGAGCCTGGCCTGAGCCCAGGGGTGGCCGCTGTTACTTTAACTCACAGCCAGAAACTTCACCCCACCCCCCACCCCATCACACAGAGTCCAGCCCCTCCAGCCTCTGCTTGCCTCACACCACATCACTCCCAGTCCAAGCCTCTCTCACGTCCCAGAGCCTCTGCATGTGCCGGTTCTTCCGTCCTTCAGCCTGTAATGCCACCTCCCTCTCCATTAATAGAAATTCTGTCTTTTAGGGTCCAGTTCAGAAGCTGCCGTGTGCTCACATCTATTTGCTCCCCTTCTGTTCCCCCACTCAGACTCCGACCTGCTTCCTGGGTGCATCCCCACACTGCCGTCCCCTTTCCTGTCTTGAAACAGGGCTCCTGGGCCCTGTTCCCTTGCACCAGGTGGGAATGTGCTCCAGGTCAGGGACCAAACTGCCCCGGTGCACAGTTACCAGAATCCACGTGTCCATCCAGCACACACTGATCGAGCACCTCCACAGCCCAGGACCCGGTGGGATCTCGACTTCCCGACTGTTTCCCTTTCCTAGCTCCCATCCTCCTGTCTAGGTCTGTCCACGCCTCTTCCCGGGCACGGGGGGCGGGGGGGAACCACAGAGGCCACCTGTACCATCCGCCCTTCCCGCCTGGGAGAGCATCTCCACCCTCCAGACCCCTTGTCCTCTGTCCTGCCTCGTGTCTGGGCAGACCCAGGACCCTGCAGCACAGCATCCTGGGTATGGCTTCCAGCAGGATGTCTGGCCACTTCAGAGGAGTCCAAAGGCTGAAGGTCCCCAGTCATCAGGGACCAATCTGGCTTGCAACTCTCCTGGCTCCTTGGCCTCTACTCCCAGGAAGTAACTTCTCCTCGGGAGAGGCGCTTGGATTGTCACAGGGAGCAGGAAATGAGAGGTGCACAGCAGAGGTCCTGTTGGGAGTCCAGGGAGCTCCTTTCTTGGGGGGCACCAAGCCACACTGATTGAAGGGCAGGCGCTCTAAGATTCCTTTCCCCTTTCTGGGATTTGAATAGAGCTTGGCTAGTCGGAGACCCCAGGGGCTCCTCCCTTGACCCTCGCTCTGCCTCCCAATTGCTCTACCACCAGGACACCGGGACTCAGAGAGCAAAGCCGGGCAAGGCACCGCCCAAGTCCTCTCCCCAGGCTGGGCTCCGCTCGGGAACCTGCAGCGCAGAAGCTAGGAATTAGCTGGTATTCGCAAAAACCCTCCTCTTGCTCGAACCTGAACCCCCTCAAAACCTCGCTCCGCACCCTGCTCCAGCTACAACTCCAAAAGTAGCGGGTGGCGAGGGCCGCGCCAAGGGGCGCCGGCGGGGAAGGGCCAGCGGTACCTGTCAGCAGCTCGATCTTGTGTCCTAGCACCTTCATCTCGGCGCCCGGCGCTGCCCGGCTCGGGGCTACGGCGTCTGGGAAGTGCGCTCGGCCGAGCTGGGGAGAGGAGCGCCGGAGGCGAGGGGGGCAGCAGGAGCGAGGAGCGCAGCAGGAGGAGCAGCCGGGAGCCGAGAGCGCTCTCGCCGCCCCCTACGCCGCGCTCCCCCCTCCAAACCGGTTTAAAAAAATCCACCAATTGCACCACCGCGCACCCCTAAAAGGCGACCGCCGCCACCTGGTCGGGGTGAACTCTGGGAGGCGGAAGGAGCGCGGGGGGTGGGTGCGGGTGACACTTCACAAGGCGGAGGAGGGGGCACCTGGGCCCTCCGCCCGAACAAAGAGGCCAGGCCATCACCGATGTCGCGGTTTGGGAGGCGGTAGCGAGGCCGTGGTCCTTGGGGTCCTCGAGTCTGACCGGGAAAGCGAGGAGGATGAGCTCGGGCGGGGTGGAGTGGGGTGGGGAGGGGGTACCGCCCTCGTAGGTGAAGCGTGGCCCAGGGACAAGGCGGCAGGCCCGTGGGTCTAGGTCGTGGGCAGGGGCTGCGCGGGGGTGGGGAGCTGGCCGCGGGCCGCAGTGGCTGTGGGATCAGGGGAAGATGGGCCCAGGGGCGCCTCCAACTCACCGAGGGTGATGCGAGCAAGTCAGACGCGCAGGCGGGGAGCCGGGCCTCGGCGCCGCAGCCGCCAACGCTCGCGTGCAGGTGCAGGCAGCCCGGGGCCCCTCCACAGAGCCTCCACTGCCGGGGGCGGAGGCCGGGCCGGGGGTGGTGCGCCGCGGGGGGCGTGCCCACGTGGGCGCCGGGGACGTGGGCGCTGGGCCCGGCCTGGGGGCTGGACCCGGGAGGCGGGCCTGGGCGCTCAGCCTCCGCCTCCCTCCCGCCGCGGGTGGAGTGCCCAGTGGGTGGGCAGGCGAGCGGGAAGCGGCGGCTCCGAAGCCTAGCCGAGACCCCGGGCCGATCAACCCGCTCCTCACCTGGTGGAGGCGTCGGGAGAAGGGTCCCAGCCGCTCGGAGGGTGTCGGGTGCGGTGGGAGGCGCCGCCCGCCCCGCCAGTCCCCGGTAGCCGCGCGCGTCGTCGTGCTCTCGAGGGAGGGGGTGGCCCTCTGTCTCAGTCTTTGTTTAGATTCCCGAGGGGAACCTCAGCCCGGAGGAGACTGCACTCTCCTCCTCCTCTGCCCCTGGTGCCAGCTGGGAACCCCTGGGGAAATGCTCCGGGGTGGGGGGGGAGGTCAGGAAGCGCCAGGTGCTCAGGCAGCATGTCTCCCATTTTTAGAGCCCAAGAGTTTCCTTGGCGAGCTCATGCAGGAGTGACTCCGCCCAAAGGTGTTCTGGGTACCCCCTCCCCCGAAATGTGGCGAGGTCCCTGCTCCCCTCCATTCACCCTCCGTTATCGGAGCGAGCAGGAAAGGGAACTAGGGACCCGCATCGTCCTCGGGCTCACTCCCATCCGGCCCAGTGCTGTTGCTGTCACCCGAAAAGTGTGAGAGCGCCTGGCTGGAATCTTAGTGGGGAGAACGGAAATGTGAGGACCCGAAAAATTTTACTTGGGCAAAGACAGCTCAAGAGGAGGGCTGCTGGACACCGAGGCTGTCTTCAGGCCCTGCCACTGACCTTAGGCGGGGTTCTGCCACTCCTGATTCCAGCCTTTCCTGTGCTGAGTGACTGCGTCCGACCAGGACATCTGGGCCGTCCCGCATGGCCAGTGGGCTGAGCGGTCAAGAGGCTCTTGTCTCTTCCCCCTTCACTGGACTTTTACCTGGGCTGGTTTGGGGTGAGGTCCCAGATTTTCCTCAGCCCCAGCTTTCCCTGGAAGCTGCCATGACCTTGAATTAACTAATGTTTAGGAAGCTGGTAAAATTTGGTGGGTGGGGATGGGTTGCACATTCCTGCTTGGAGGCAGCAAGCTTGGGTTCTCCTTACAACTCTGGGACTCACTTTGGGGAAATCTTGCCTCTCAATGTCCTCCTTTGTAAAGGAGATGATGAGGAGAGGCCAGTGGTGACAGACTGAACGTCTATGTCCAAAACGTCCAGGAAACTGTGGTTCTATGTATATGAGTCTGGAGCCGGTCCTTAGGAGCACAGGCTGGTTCTCCAATTTCCTGGCTGTGTGACATCCAGCAACTTACTTATCCTCTCTGGGCTTTCATGTCATACTCCATAAAACTGGGATGCTGCTGACCTCGGGGAGGGGGGGCAGTGCCTAAGAATTAAATGATGGCCCCAAATACTTAGAATAGGGCCAGACATATGGTTGAAGCGCTCAATAAATAATCCCCCGTGATTACTGATAAACCTGTTATGACTGCATTCGATTCTTTCAAGCTCTTCTGAATTTCACCCTTTCCAGTAATTTCAGAGCTAGCCATTGAACAAAACTAATTGTTGGTGTTCTCGTAACATATTTGATGAAGCCTAGCCTGTTCTGAATTTCTTGGAGGAACACAGGTCCCAGGAGGATGGAAAAAGCTGCCTAATAAGAGCTTTGACACTGTGACACGTCTGTATGCAGGATGATGTCTGCCGTGGACTTGAACTAACGAGGACACATCCATGTGGATCAGATAATTCATGAACCCCCAAGTAGGCATTCAGGGGGGTTAGACTGAGGATGTGAACTCCTAAAAAAGTAGACTCAAGAGATGATGAAGCAATATGATTGTAAGAGCCCTGCCCTCGCAGGGTGCTACGGCATCAAGCAAAGGTGCTTAAGGGATAGGCAGGGAGTGGGGTGCTGGCCTCTTCTGGAGGAGAAATCTACTCTGTCTGGTTTAAGCAGGACAGGGCTTTCTTTAAAAAGGATGGGCAGCCCTCAGGACCTCAGGAGCTAGTCCAACCCGGCAGCACTGGTCTGGTGTTAAAACCATTACTACCATCCCCTGGCACAGATGCTGCAGCCAGCACCACTCCTGGGCAGAGACACGGGATGGATGCTGGCATCAGGACCACGGCTGCCTCTGAAGCTAGAGGTGCTGCTGCTGCCACATTGTCATCAGAATGGATTTGGTGTGGTCTTGGCTTGCTCGTTGCTACCAGTTTCTAATTCACAGTCAAGAATGGGAGGTCTGATTGGAGGTGCCCTTCTCAGGGAGTCTGTTGAAGCTGCAAGGGAGGCTGGGAAAAGGTGTTTTCTGTTGCTCGGGGTGGGGTGGGGTGGGGTTGGGGGATGGACCCTGCCTCATGGGAAGAGCTTGTCAGTGAACAAACTAGTGACTGGTGCACACTTCAGATAATAATGGACTTGTTGGGAAACTGCTATGAATGACACACATGGGCACTTAACTCGGAGCCTGGCATGGGGATAACACCCCATCCCGGGTCGCTGAGATTCATATCATGCTGCAAATCTACAGTGTCAAGCGGTGATGCTCCTACATCCTTTAGTCTTTGATTTTTCTGCAGGTGAAAGACAAAAGGACCTTGAGAACAGTATGGCTTGCTGCCCTTCCAGATGCAGAGGCAGCTCTGGTCCCGTTGCCAGGAGGACAGGTGACTGGGTTTTTCCACTGTGGTGATGAATTGGGCTGAGTCACCATCCCTCTCCAGTCCCCTCGTGACCATGACTGGGAGCAAGTGAAAAGAACCAGCAGGTGGGGTCAGGGGTACAGAGGAGCCTGGGGCCATGGAAGCTGCCTCTCTTGGCAGGCGGAGGGTAAGCAGGAACTGTCACCCCTCCCCAGCTCACACTCCCCACTCCCTAATGATGAGTCAAATGGCCTCAGGAAGAGAAGAGAGGATCCTTTTTCTACTTTTATAGGCTTGGTTGAGTGTCTCTTTGGTGGCAAGCTCTATGCTGAGTGCACCAGAGAACCAGAGCAGACCAGGCACTGACCTTGCCTTTCAGGTTTGGGCACGATGGAGGAAACCACGTTGGAGTTCCTGAATCAGGGTACTGGGCAGATGCTGCTAAAATGTGTAGTCGAGGTTCCCTCGCTGTACAGTGGGGGCCTGGAGGGGTCAGTGAGGGCTGCATGGAGTTAGAGGCATCTGAGCCTGCAGAGAAGGGGAAGAGGGGAAGGTCAGCAGACGGCGATAGAAAAGGGGGGTTGATGATAGAGGAAAAGCAGCAGCATCCATCCATCCATCCATCCATGCTACATGGGGTCAGCCAGGCCCCATGCTAAGCTCAGAGGGGCACAGAGCAGAGCATGCCACAGCCCTGCTCTCTCACAGGAGCTCCTGTGCAGATGATAAGGAAGCTGGAATGAGCAGGTGGGCAGGGGCGAGTATCTCATCTCAACCTGTCAGTGGAATTTCACCAGTCACCAAATTATTGTTCCCTGCTCCTGGGCCACCCTGGACCACTCACTGGCTTTGTGCCACTCCATTTTTCTCATAACATGTAAAGCCCCTCCACCTGTAGCGCCCACCTCTTGCTCCCCAGGAAACTCTAGACACCCCAGTCCAGGAGGACAGCAGGATCTCCTCCAGGTCCCTTCAGGAATGCCCTGCCACCTGCCCTGGAAGCTTCACCAGACAGTTTTCTGGGTTTTGGGGTTTTGTTTTTACAGCTGCACCTGCAGCATATGGAAGTTCTCAGGCTAGGGGTCACATATGAGCCACATCTGGAACTTACACCACGGCTTATAGCAATGCCAGATCCTTAACTCACTGAGTGAGGCCAGGGATTGAACCTGCCTCCTCATGGACACCATGTAGGGCTCTTAACCCACTGAACCACAATAGGTACTCCAGCCTGAGGTGTTTTGTTTTGTTTTGTTTTGTTTTAAATGTATTCATTGGGTGTTACCATTGAGGTAAACTGAGCTAAGGGGACACAGGGTCTCTCTTCTTTGCAACTTCTTGTAAATCTCTAATTATTTCAAGTAAAGAGTTAACAAAAACCAAACACACCCAAGGCAGTCCTGGAGGGACCTCTTTGGCCCCAGTTTCAGGAACTCACATTTTTAAGTCTTCACTTTGTCACAAAGGTCGGGGCTAAGAGTTCTATGCCTCGGTTTCCCCTGAAGGGTGGGAAGCATTCCAGGGAAAGGCAGCTCTCCTGGTGAGTGGGTGGGTGGGTGAGGGGGCTCTCCAGGCTTTTCTTGCTCCTAACTCTGCTGCTGGCCCCGATCGTGAGCTTGAGGGACCTGATCAACCCTACTGTAATAGCAGGAAGGGAGAAGCAAGAGAGCTGGGAGGGGACACAGCTTCCCTTGTGGGCCCCAGGGAGCCCTGGGAATCTGCAGAAGGAAGACAAAAAGCTAAGATTTGCTCTTTGGAGGAGAGCTAAGCCATTCTCCTTCCAAAAGGCACACACGTGACTGGAGAAGCCTCTGACCTCAAGTTCTGGAGAGAATGGCCCCCTTTCCGCAGGGTCGCTGTCCCAGTCCCATTCCCGGCCCGAGCTAAAGGAACGCCAGGAGCTGGGGTGCCTCCTCCCAGGGCTGGGATGGACCCTGTGCTGGGCTCCGGGCACTCGCCCCTCTGGGGGACCACCGTGTCCCCAGCACCGCGATCACAGGGTTGGGTTGAATCGGAGCTGCCAACCAAGTTTCCGGATCATAGAAACTGAGAAACTGACTTCAGACACTGTGTTGAGGGTCCCCAAGACCACCCTCAAGCTCAAGGACTTGCTAGCAGGACTCACAGAACCCAGAGAAGTCATTTCCTTCCTGGTTAGGTGACGGCAGTAAAAGGACAGATCAAATCAAAGAAGAGAATGGTGCACGGGCAGAGGGCAGGAAACGCCGGTGCCCCCTCCCAGGGTTGTCGCCTGGGACAAGGCTTCCAGCACTGATGGGTGACCACACAAGCTGGGTACCAACGGGAGATGCTCACCTGAGCCTTGGGGTGCAGGTTTTATTGGGAGTCGGTCACATATGCACACAGCACCTCAGTGACTAACCTCAACTGCTGAGGCTCCAGGCCCCCAGAGATCAAGCGCGCAGTGTGACCAGGGTCTCAGGCATCCAGAACCAGGCTTTCACCACAGCTCACACTGTTAGTGTAAAAAATCTGGTCAGACCCTTACCGTGTGGCCCAAAGCCACAGACACACAAACACAAGACATACAAACACAGGCAGCAGGAGCATCACGGGCCAGTCCTTTCTTTGCCAAGTGCAGGACCCAACGACCCAAGGCTGCTGAGCTGACCCCTTACCGCACAGATGCCTATCGCTTACTTTGTCTCAAGCACACACACCGTGATGTCAGGCAGGAAAGGAGGCTAAACTCTCAGAACGTAACCTGGACGTCATGACGCGCTAGGCATTACTGCTCCCAAGAGAAAAGAGGCGGCCTCACATGATCAGCTTTGAAGGTGACGGAAGGGGCTGGGAGCCACCAGTATATGCTAGAAACCTGATATGTGCGTCTTTCTTGCTTGTCTGCACAGCTGTGTCCCCACGCAAGGAACAGGTGGGCTGAGAAGCTCCCTCTGGCTCCTGAACTAGATCTGGGTCAGGTGACCCTGCTGAGGGTGGGAGGGCTCGGTCTGAGACCTCCCTTAAATGTCCAAGCCAGTTTGTCCTTTCTTTTCTTGGGGCTTGCTGCTGTTGCCATTTATCTTGGGAAAGAGGAGCCTGTTCTTTTAAACAAATGCCCTGACCCTTACCCCAGGATCCAGGTGTCCCTAAGTCAGCTCTAGGGTAGACCAGATGTTCTTCTAATATTCTGCCTCAGCTCCTTCCTCACAGTCCAGCCTCCATACCTGGAGCAGAGCCATCAATGGCCTGGGCTGCTGGCCTGAGGGGGCCTTGTGATGGGGAGTCAGACAGCCTTGGGCTTCACTGTCTACTACCTGGGTGACCTTGGCTTAAATTTCACAACCTTGCAGAGTTTCCTCCTCTCTCCAACAGGTCTTATGAGAGGTTAGGGAGTTGTTCCCTGAAGAGCCCCCAGGGGCTGGCACTCAGTTGAGGCCCATTGACCAGTGGCTATTAGGACAATGAATTTTATGGTTCTAGGAAAAAATGTGGGGCAGGTGGGATCCTTGTGATGAGGACAAGGGGTGCGGTGACACATCTGCTGCCCTGGAGCTGGGTGTCTAGAAGCCAGGGGGTCTCTGGGAGACAGTGCCAATACATGTACATAGCAGGAGGAGACCTGGTGGGCTACTGGGGTATTATGCGGATCGAGAGGCCTGGTCACCACAGGGCCTTTGCACGTGCACTGTCTCTGCCCCAGGAGCCCTTCCTTCCACTTCCCTTGGCTAATTCTGCTCATCCCTGGGGGTGTCAATTTAGACTGCAGCTGACCCCCTTCCTCCATGCTCCCATCATACCCCATACTATTGGTATTAGTAATAATACCAATGATAATACCAGCGATAACAGTCTACCATTTACAAAGCCCTTACTATGTGCCAGGCGTAGGTAGCATTAAGGGCATTACCTACATATGTTATCTATCTAAGCCTCCCAACATCAGCAATTTTCTTTTTCTTTTTTTTTTTTTTTCTGTCTTTTGTCTTTTTGTTGTTGTTGTTGTTGTTGTTGCTATTTCTTGGGCCGCTCCTGCAGCATATGGAGGTTCCCAGGCTAGGGGTCGAATCGGAGCTGTAGCCACCGGCCTACGCCAGAGCCACAGCAACGCGGGATCCGAGCCGCGTCTGCAACCTACACCACAGCTCACGGCAACGCCGGATTGTTAACCCACTGAGCAAGGCCAGGGACCGAACCCGCAACCTCATGGTTCCTAGTCGGATTCGTTAACCACTGCGCCATGATGGGAACTCCTTATTTTTCTGATCTTACAAAGGAAGAAACAGGTTCAGAAAAGTGAAGTAAATGGCTCCCCTGTACAGTGGTTGTCCATGAGCTGGTTCATCTCCCGCCCTGGATGATGAGCTTCCTGAGGGCAGGGTTGGGCCTTGTTGGCTATTGAGCCTTAGTATCCAGGACTGGGCCTGGTACTTAGGACGGGCTCAGGAGGTGAGAGCCCTGCACCACTATTTGTTAAATAAATGAATGAGTGAGTGAGTGAGTGCTTGCCAAGTACCGATGCAGCACTTGGCTCACAGCGAGGGCTCTGTGGTGGCAGACTAATGCCTCCCCTCAAATGCATCCGTGTTCCGATCCCTGCAGCCCCTGACTGTGTTACATGACTTGGCAGAGGGGAATGAAGTTTGCAGAGGAAGTAAAGTTACTCATCAGCTGACTTGAAAACAGGGAGATTTATCTTGGATTATCTGGGTGGGCCCAGTGTGATCCCACGGGTCCTTAAAAGCGGGACAGGGAGGCAGGAGAGAACCCGAGAGACAGCAGCCTGCAGACTTGGCGGCTGGCGCTGCTGGCTGGAGGATGGAGGATCGGCCCGTGTGCCCAGGAAAGCACGGGCTCCAGAAGCTGGAAAAAGCAAGGAGGTGGATTCCCCTTTAGAACCTCCAAAAAGAAGGCAGCCCCGCCAACACCTTGATTTTTAGCACAAGTGAGACCCATTCAAGACTTTGGGTCTCCAGACCTATGAGAAAATGGATGTGTGTGGTTTTAAGCCACTAATGTGGTAATTTTTCACACCAGCAATAAAAAAAATAGTACTGTGCCCAGAGCCCAATGCTGAGGATCACACTTAGTGGTCACTTTTTAAATGACTGTTGAGGAGTTCCTGTCATGGCTCAGTGGTTAACGGATCCGACTAGGAACAATGAGGTTGCGGGTTCGATCCCCGGCCTCGCTCAGTGAGTTAAGGATCGGGCATTGCCATGAGCTGTGGTGTAGGTCACAGACACGGCTCGGATCCCGCATTGCTGTGGCTCTGGTGTTGGACAGTGGCTACAGCTCTGATTCAACCCCTAGCCTGGGAACCTCCATCCGCTGTGGGAGCAGCCCAAGAAATGGCGAAAAGACAAAAAAAAAAAAAAAAAAAAAAAAAAAAAAAAAAAAAAAAGACTATTGAGTTGAATTGGATTGTTACATTGACTATCAGCAAAGATACCTAAGAAAAAACTGCTTCTGGAGTTCCCACTGTGGTGCAATGGGATGGGCAGTGATGTAGGAGCACTGGGGCATAGGTTCGATCCCTGGCCTGGTGCAGTGGGTTAAGGATCTGCCATGGCTGCAGGTGTGGCTTAGGTCATGACTGCAGCTTGGATCTGATCCCTGGCCGGGGAACTCCATAGGCTGCATGGCAGTCAAAAATGAGAAAAAAAAAAAAATTTACGAAAGAAGAAAAGAAAAAAGTGCTTTTGTGTATTTTGGAGGCATTGCCTGAGGGGCCTAACTGGGAGGTCTCCAGCCTCAGGATGGGTTCGAGATTGATCCTGAGACCAGGCCACGGGTTCAGCAGGCTGGGCGGAGTGAGGCCACAGAGAAGGACAGGAGGGGCCTTCTGGGGGCAGGGAGCCCCAGGGGGTGAGTGAGCAGTGCTGCTGGGCAGGCGGGGTCAGGAGCCTGGACTGTCCAGCCCTGGTACACACCTGCTGCTTCCATAAGCTTGAGGGAGGCCACATGCTGACAGCTCTCAGTCAGCTCGGGCTGCTGTAACAAAACGCCCTAACTGGGTGGCTTATAAACTGTTCTAGAGGCTGGAAGTTTGAGATCAGGGTGCCAGCATGGCCAGGTCCTGGCAAGGACCCTCTTCCCGGCTGCACAAAAATGGCTATTTTCTCACTGTGTCCTCACATGGGGGAGAGCAGAGAGAGCCCCCTGGGATCCTTTCATAAGGGCACTAATCCCATTTATGAACACCCCACCCTCATAACCTAATCACCCAAAGGCCCCCAACTCCTGATACCATCACATTGTGGGGGAGGGGCATTAGGGCTTCAACATGCGAGTTTGGGCGACACAAACATTTTGTCCATTAACCAGCCCTGCTGTGTAAGAACCACGATGATGCCAACCCACCAGAGGAGGGGTAGCCAGCTCTTGTGTCCTCCTCCACTGTGCTAGGCCCTGCTCCAAGCATCCTTAACCTACTCAGTCCTCATAACGACTCCATATGATGCGTGCCATCGTTATCCCCATTTTTCAGATTAGGAAACTGAGGCCTGGAAAGGTAAGGTCACAGCCAGTAATCAGGATTGAAAAAAGGCAGCAGGGCTCCAGAGTCTCTTCTTACCCCCTGCGTCTCCTGCCTCCAGATGGAGTAAAGGTTATAAAGACCACCACCTCGGAGCTCCCTTCGTGGCTCAGTGGTTAACGAATCTGACTAGGAACCATGAGGTTGTGGGTTCGATCCCTGGCCTTGCTCAGTGGGTTAAGGATCCCAGGTTGCCGTGAGCTGTGGTAAAAGTTGCAGATGTGGCTCAGATCCTACGTTGCTGTGGCTGTGGTGTAGGCTGGAGGCTACAGCTCCGATTGGACCCCTAGCCTGGGAACCTCCATGTGCCGTGTGTGCAGCCCTAGAAAAAGATAAAAAACAAACAAAAAACCCCTCCACCTCATCTGGGTAAGCCCTTTCTGTCCACACTCATCCTCCCACTAGCAGGATATTATGATCAGCGCCCCGGGCTTGCATTTTGGGAAACAGGATTCAGGAGACCGAGGTCGCTTCAGTCCTTCAAAGCAAGGGTTGGATTCCTTCCTGGGTCTCCTGGTCCCAAACCCCAGAGTGTCTTCCAAGGGCTGCCCCCACCTCACCCGGATGCATTATTTATGGCCCATTACTTACCTCCTGCAGGGGCCCAGATGCTGCCTGCCAGAGCTGTGACCTTGCTGTGTCCCCTGGAGAGGACCAAGGGCAGCTCCTTCCCCCTCATCCTCACTCTCCTCGCTACCCTCCCCCTCACAGCCTCTTTGGGCATCGCCAGGCTCCTGGGGTGTGGCACAGCCTGTCCCCTCTCCCCACCCACGAGAGCCACGCTGTGAGCAGTTTCCTCTTTGCCAAGCCAGCCGACACAGGCAGCAAGCTCCTGGCTTCCTGCGCAGGGCAGTGGCAGTCGAAACGTCCAAACTCACCATCCCCTTAATGACCTGCCTTGCGTTGCCAGCGTGTGTGCACGGGGTGGTTGGTGTGCGTGCAAATGTTATCTATGTGAGGTGTGTGGGGGGGTGTGGATGGAAGTGCTCACACTTGAACACCATTACAGTGCCTCTTCTGGGTCTTGCAGCCAAAAGCTAAAAGCCAAAAGTCACTGCAGGGACTGGGAAGGGGTGCTTAGGTCAAGAGTTAGGGTTGGGAGCAGGAACCCCCCAGCACCCCTGGAGCCCACAGCTTTGGAGCTGTGTGACATTGAACAAGTTGCTTCATCTCTCTGTGCCTTATCTGCCTCCTCTTTACTTCCCTGAATTGAGGATCACATGAGACAATGCCTGTGAGGGACGGCAAACACCGCTAAACATCTTTTGACCAGGCATCCTATCCTGCCTCCTGCTAGGCTGCTAGGCACAGAGGGCGGGTTTGGATCACAAAGTCCTGGGAGGAAGGACGTTTGGGAGGGTGGGCAGAGGAGAAGCCAAGGGCCTGCCGACCCAACTAATTGGTGTCTAGGCAGCAGCTGGGTTACCTTCACCCCAGTTTCCGTGTCAGCAAAATGGGCTATCAGTAGTTGCTTAACAGCATGGCTAGCACCATGGAATTCTGGAAAGGGAGAACGAAAGCTCCAGGAAATTACAGAAATCGCTCCTTGGACTGAATGTTCTCCCTTTCCCTCGGCATTTAAGGCTTTTGGCACAGTTTAGCACATAAAACCAGAGGGCAGGCATTTCTGTTTCTCTTCCTCGCTTTCAAACTCAAAACTCCAGGTCCTGAGTGATTAGTTGAAGGCTCTCAGAATCCCCTGCAGACCCTGTGACCCACAAAGCCCCTGAGCCATGACCTCCAGGATCCGGGTTAGGAGGTACCAGAGGCACCAAAGAATCTGTGTCTTCAATACGCTTCCTCAGTGATTCCACAGGGGGTGGCCCACCGTGAGAAATTAGAGAGCAAGAACCCTACTGGGGATTGTTCCAGAAGCTCATGGAACAAGTCCTTTCAGAGTCCTGGTGCCCAGGCTTCTGGTCCCCTATCCTAGGAACCTGAAAATGGAACACATGGGCTTCCCCGAACCTCACCACCTCCCACTTCCTCCAGTTAAGCATCGTTGGTTTCTGTAGCTTGATCAGTTTCCAATCACCAGCTTGACCGGGACCAGTGACAGGTGGATGCCCCTTCTTGGAAGTGCAGGGAAGTGAGCAAAGGTGGATCACGGCCAAGTCCTAGCCAGACTTGGGAACCTGACTTGAAGAGACCACCCTGGTGGCAATGAGTCAACTGAGGTGTCTGTGTCTTCAGTGTCTGGTGAGCCCCGAGGGCCAGCATCCTCATCATTACATCAGGTACCTGCTCCAGCCAGTGAGTGCTTGGGAAATGCTGGAGGCTGGGAGGGGGTGTGAGTAAATGCACCTAGAGACCTTCTGGTCCCACAGCTCTACTTATTCCAGGTGTGAGAGACTGGAGTTATTACTCACCAGGTACTCACTGCCCCCCTTCCCCCCTTCAGGTGAGTGTACCTGTCTGCCCCCCTCAATGACTGCAGGCTTGGCCAAATGACTTGTTTTGGCCATTGAACTGCCAGTAGAGGCCTCACATGTGCTTTTTTAGGTCAGGTGGGCTCTGGTACTCCTGCTTGTTGAATTGAGAAGAGCATACACTGGGCAGCTGCTACCTACAGACCCTGGGCCACAGAATGAGATGCAGGGAGCAGGGAACATGCCTGACCATACCCCGTGGACTGGGGCAGAACTGCTCCAGCCAGGCTGCAGACCCCTGAGCAAGAAAAACAAACTGGTAAGCTCCAGGATTTGCAGATGGTTTGTTATGCAGCATTACCACAGCCATAGCTGACAAGCTCACCAGGATCCATCTATTTTTTTTCGGAGCTAAGGCTAACTTTGCCTGCTTTAATCTTGCTGTGTGATTCTTTGCCTATGGTGAATCAGCCAGTCTGGTTCTAAGGTTCTGAGTCATTTTGGTGACGTTTGGTCCTGTCCTACTCCAGAATCATCTATGAACCTCTTCCATCTCATTCATCCTAGGAGTGACCATGGTATTCACCTGCAAGACTTAACTGCCAACCGCCGACTGCTAATCCCTCTGAAATGTTCTATGTATTTGCCACTGCAATTCTATGAAGTAGGAATTGAGATTAACCCCCTTTTATAGATGAGAAGACCAATGCTTGGGGAAACTCACTAGCAACCTTACAGCTAGTAACTGGTGGACCAAAGATGCTAGTCTGAATTGCCAAGCTTGTGCTTTTCACCCTCTTCCCAAGAGCCCCCTTCTATTGGTGGAAATGCCTGTTTTCCTGGGACAGCCCCCTCCCCAAGCCCTCTTTTCCACACAACCTTCTCCAGTATCCCTGCAGCCACTTCCCACTTACGGTGAACATACTTGATCCCTGCTGCCTAGAATTAATTATTTCAAAAAGACATTTGGAGATTCTGATCTGTTGGGTCTAATGCGTTCCTTTTGGCTAATTTAATAGTTCTGTCTTTCCATTCTATAAAGCCACCATCACTCTAATAGCAAAACCAGACAAAGATACTACCAAAAAAGAAAATTATAGGCAAATATCTTTGATGGATATAAATGCAAAAACCCACAACCAAAGTTTAGCCAACTGAATCCAACAACATATAAAAGATCATACGCCACAACCAAGTGGGATTTATCCCAAGTCAACAAGGATGGTTCAACATACACAAATCCATGTCATATACCACGTTAACAAAAGCAAAGTCAAAAACCACATGATCATCTCAACAGATGCAGAAAAAGCATTCGACAAAATTCAACATCCATTCATGATAAAACACTCTTAGCAAAATGAGTATAGAGGGAACATATCTCAACATAATAAAAGCTATTTATGACAAACCCACAGCCAATATAATACTTAACAAAGAAATGCTGAAAGCATTCCCTCTAAAATCTGGAACAAGACAAAGATGCCCCACTCTCACCACTTTTATTCCACATAGTATTAAAAGTCCTAGCCACAGCAATCAGACAAGAATTAAAAGATATCCAAAAGGGAAGAGAAGAAGTAAAATCATCACTATATGCAGATGACATGACACTATATATAGAAAACCCTAAGGACTCCACACAAAAACTACTCGAACTGATAAACGAATCAAGCAAAGTAGTAAGATATAAGGTTAACATACAGAAATCGGCTGCAGGAGTTCCCGTTGTGGCTCAATGTTAATGAACCTGACCAGTATCCATGAGGACATGGGTTTGATCCCAGGCCTTGCTCAGTGGGTTAAGGATCTGGCATGGCTGTGAGCTGTGGTATAGGTCACAGATGTGGCTCAGATGCCACGTTGCTGTGGCTGTGGCACAGGTCGGCAGCAACAGCTCTGACCCAACCCCTAGCCTGGGAACCTCCATATGCCATGGGTGTGGCCCTAAAAAGACAAAAAAAAAAAAAAAAAAAAAAAAAGAAAAAAAAGAAAAGACAAAGAAATCAGTTGCACTTCTGTATACTAACAATGATATATCAGAAAAGGAATGTAAAAAAAAAACCTTTTAAAATGTACCCCACAAAATTAAATACCTAGGAATAAACCTGACCAAGGAAGTGAAAGACATGCTGAGAACTATAAAATATTACTAAAGGAAATTAAAGAGTTTGCAAGAAATGGAAATGTATCCTGTGCTCTTGGATTGGAAGAATTAATATTGTTAAACGGCCATACTACCCAAAGCAATCTACAGATTTACTGTGATTTCTATCAAATTTCCCATGACATTTTTCACAGAACTAGAATAACCCCAAATTTACATGGAATCAAAAAAGACCCAGAGTTGCCAAAGCAATTCTGAGGGGGGAAGATGAAGTAGGAGACATAACTCTCCTGGACTTCAGACAATATTACAAAGCTACAGTAATCACGAGAGTGTGGTACTAGTATAAAACCAGACATACAGATCAATGGAACAGAACAGGGAGCACAGAAATAAACCCAGACAGTTATGGTCAATTAATGTTCAAGGAGGCAAGAATAAAAAAATGAGGAAAAGACAGACTCTTCCGCAAGTAGTGCTGGGAAAATTGGACAGCTACATGTAAACCGATGAGATTACAACACATCCTCACACCATGCACAAAAATAAACTCAAAATGGTTTAAAGACTTTTTTTTTAGGGCTGCACCGACAGCATATGGAAGTTCCCAGGCTTGGGGTTGAATTGGAGCTGCAACTGCTTGCCTGAGCCACAACAACAGCAACGTAGGATCTGAGCAAAGTTTGTGACCTACACCATGGCTCATGGCAACACTGCATCTTTAACCCACTGAGCAAGGCCAGGGATTGAACCTGCATCCTCATGGATGCTAGTCAGATTCATTTCCACTGAGCCACAAGGGGAACTCTGGTTTAAATTTTAAACATAAGACATGGAGTCTTATGCAACAGAAAGCATAAAAAAGGTGAAAAGACAACCTACAGAATAGGAGAAAATAGTTAACCCACTGCACCTGACAACCTGCAATGCCAAAGAGGAATCCCAAACAAATAATACAGTTAATAGATGCAAACCACTGCGTTTGGAGTGGATAAGCAATGAGATCCTGCTGTATAGCACAGGGAACTATATCTAGTCACTTGTGATGGAACATGATGGAGGATAATGTAAGAAAAAGAACATATATCTGGGTCACTTTTCTGTACAGTAGAAAACTGACAGAACACTGTAAACCAACTGTATTGGGAAAAAATCATTAAAAAAAAAAGCTAAGTGAAACAAAACAAAATAATAATATAGATCAACTTATTTACAAAACAGAAAATAGACTTCCAGACATAGCTAACAAATTTATAGTTACCAAAGGAGGAAGGGGAGGGATAAATCAGGAATTAATAGATACATACTGCTATATATAAAAGGGAAAAACAAGGATTTACTTTTATATTTTTATTTTTTGTCTTTTGTCTTTTTAGGGCCACACCCGTGGCACATGGAGGTTCCCAGGCCTAAGGTTCTAATCGGAGCTATAGCTGCTGGCCTACAACAGAGCCATAGCAATGTGGGATCCGAGCCATGTCTGTGACCTACACCAGAGCTCACAGCAACGCCGGATCCCCAACCCACTGAGTGAGGCCAGGGATTGAACCCGCAACTTCATGGTTCCTAGTCCGATTCGTTTCAGCTGCACCACGACAGCTGGGAACTCCACAAGGATTTACTATATAGCACATGGTACTGTATTCACTATCTTGTAATAACCTATAAGGGAAAAGAATCTGAAGCCATACACCTAAAACTAATACAATATTGCAAATCAACTAAAGCTTAATAAACAAAATTTTTTAAAAAGAAAAAAATTATTACCCAGGTATAGTTATCTATCTATTCGCCCTGCCATTCATCATTCCATCTTTATTTATTTTTTTTTTTGTCTTTTGTCTTTTTGTTGTTGTTGTTGTTGTTGTTGCTATTTCTTGGGCCGCTCCTGCGGCATATGGAGGTTCCCAGGCTAGGGGTCGAATCGGAGCTGTAGCCACCGGCCTACGCCAGAGCCACAGCAACGCGGGATCCGAGCCGCGTCTGCAACCTACACCACAGCTCATGGCAACGCCGGATCGTTAACCCACTGAGCAAGGGCAGGGACTGAACCCGCAACCTCATGGTTCCTACTCGGATTCGTTAACCACTGCACCACGACGGGAACTCCCCATCTTTATTTTTTAATGTATTTCATAGTATAAGCATCAGTGCGTGCCCTACCTACTTTAGCACAGGGCTCATTCAATATTCATTTTTTTCAGTTTTCAATCAAAATTTATGTAAAATGAAATGCAAAAATCCTACGTGTACCTTTGCTGAATTTTGACAGATATATATATATATACTCTTGTCACCCAAATTGCAATCAAAACACGAGACATCACCATCACCCTAGAAAATTCCTTCATGGCCATCTGCAGGTGACCCCCACCGCCGCCTTCCAAGGGACAACCACTGTTGTGAGTTTTCCCACTATTTTCTTCAGCATTCCTGACACTGTGGTCCAAGTAACTCTTTGTTGTTGGGGGCTGTCCTGTGCATTACTTAGCCTGTCTTAGGATCTTTTTCCACTTAATATGTTTAGGAGATTTATGCATGTTATTTTGTACATGGTTGTTTTTTTTTTTTTTTAACTGCCAAGCAGTATTCCATCATAAACCACAGTTTGCTTACCCATTCTCCTGCTGATGGATACTTGGGTCATCTCTAGGTGTTGGTTAGTCTGAAACAAGCTGCTATGAACATTTTGTTTTTTCAATTAGAATTTATTTTTTTATGGTTGATTTACAATGTTCTGTCAATTTCTGCTCTACAGCAAAGTGACTCAGTTACACATATACATCCAATCTTTTTGTCATATTATCTTCTATTATGTTCTATCACAAGTGACTATGAACATTCTTAGACAATTTTTTTTGGTGAACATCTTTGCAATTTTAAAAAATTTCTCCTGGCTAAAGATATAAGACGACTTTACAGTAATCTCCCCAGGGCAGGTACTAACTCAAAGAGCCCCTACACCCCAGAGTCCACTGAAATGATTTGGACTAGCCCATCCTAAGTCTGCTTATCTCGCCTCGCTGGTACCTTCCCACAGAAAGCACAGGAAAGGTTTCTACCCATGTTTTCCTCCCGCTTCCTCTGCGTCCTGGGCTGACTGTGGAGCTTCCCCAAGTGGCTCTGTGAGGCGTGGCGTGGTGACCCCACCTCTTGGGATCTGTGAATCACAAACCATCTTTTCAGTGGCAAATGTCTCTTGATCTCCTGGCCTTACCATACCAGAAGAATAAAGTCCACTTTTTTTTTTTTTTTGTCTTTTTTAGGGCCTCATCTGCAGCATATGGAAGTTCCCAGGCTAAGGGTTGAATCGGAGCTGCAGCTGCCCGCCAATGCCACAGTCACAGCAACACGTGCCGCACCTGCCACCTGCACCACAGCTCATGGCAGCACTGGATCCTTAACCCACTGAGGGAGGCCAGGGATCGAACCCATGTCCTCATGGATACTAGTTGGTTTCATGACCACAGAGCCACGACGAGAATGACAATAAAGTCTACCTTTTAAAACAATCGGCAAAAAAAATGGTATCTTTCTTTTCATCACCCTCTGACTCCAATTTAGCATCTCCCTTAATATGGTTGTAGGCAGCAAACCACAGTTAATCTCAGCTGCATCTGTGCATCTACTGCGTTAGAAATCACGGATATTTTCGCGTCACATGACAGTTGTCACAGACAATTTGAAACATTGGTTTTGTTCATCACTGCTTTGAAATTATAATACTAATAAGCTTGTAACAAAATGAGGAGTTCAACAGTGGGGCTCTGAGCAACCCAGACTAGGCTCCAAGCACATCAAAAGAAAAGAGGTAATTAATTTACTCACTGGCCTGAGAAGTCTGGGGATACAGCTATTTCAGGCTTGGCTAAGCCAAGGACTCACCTGCTCTCAGGCCTCGGTTTCTCCCCATCTCTGGCTCTTGCTTCTGCTGTGTTTGCTTCACTTTCAGGCTCCGTCCAGTGGCCGGATGGAGACAGGGCTTCCTGTCCCTACTTCCTGTCTGGTTTCAGGTCCAAAAGGAATTCGTGGGTATCTAGGGTTGTGACCAGGGCCCTGACTTGGTCCTACACCTGCTCCTATCGCGCCTGTAGAGTGGGAGCAAGTGACTGGCTTGGGGCATGGGGGGGGGACCCCCACTCTTTCCAGGAACTGGGCCTGGCATCTCAACCACAGGGAAGGTTTTCTAGAGGACCAAAGGGGCATAGTTATCATAGGGGCTGAAAATGGATGTTGGGAAAAAAACAAACAGGTGTTCTTGGCTTCATGTAGATGCCAAATGGAGGAACGAGGGTTGGGTGATTCTAGCGCTTGACTTCTGAACTTCCTTGGTCTGTGTCCTGTCTGTATCCCAGAGCTTCCTACAGCAGGCAAACAGCAGATGCTTAATACTTGTGCATTAAGGGAATTTCCTGTTGCTGTGCTCTGCACACTTGCTGTTGGGAGACCTTATTTCTCTGGACAAGAATGCATTGCCTATTCTCTCTCTTTTTCTTTTTTTTTTTTGCTTTTTAGGGCTGCACCCGTGGCATATGGAGGTTCCCAGGTCCAATCAGAGCTACAGCTGCCAGCCTGCACCACAGTTCACAGCAACACTGGATCCTTAACCCACTGAGCAAGGCCAGGGATCCAACCTGCCTCTTCATGGATCCTCGTTGGGCTGAGCCCTAGTCTCAGGTCTGAGCCCCTCCCAGTCTCTTCCAGCACACCTCAGTCTGAAGTGCAACATCAGAAGAGAATCCAGCCTATTGTGTTATGAACACACAGAAACACAAACATACACGTTCCCTGTGAGTTCCTGACACATCCCTTTCACCTGGGTTGGGGGAGGGGCCAGAGGCCCCTGGGGTCCTGGGAGCCATGCAGAGATCTCCCCTGGAGTGGGTACAGGGGAAGAGTGGCCTGGCACAGACCCCGGCCAGCTCAGGGCTGCATACCAAGGCTGGTTCCCAGGGGCAGATGAAGGAGGCAGAAGGGCAATGCAGGGATAGTCACCAGCCCGCGAAGATCCTGACAGTGGTGGGGGCAGCTCCCCGGCTGACCAGTGCCCGGTCCTGAACCTAATGATGGAAGTGAACCAGAGGCTTCAGAAGCACCATCTGGTACTGCGCCTGGAGCGGCACCTTCCTTGTCAGCTGAGGCTGCTGTAACAAAATGCCACAGACTGGGGAGCTCCCTGTCCGCACGCGGTGGATGAGTCAATGTTCAGTGGATGTGGCAGAGTGTGACCAAGAGGTCACTGGAGTGGCAGAGAGGGAGCGCTGGGGATTGTGTAGCCCCTTCTCCAGCTGCCCTGGTAACACACCAGGAGCCCTGGCTCTCAATGTGGAGGAGTTCTCACTTCCCATGGGCTGCCTGAACCCCAAACTCCGGACATGTCTTCATGGGAGGTGCTAGCGAGTCGAGTTCACACCACTTGTATGCTGATCGGGGGGAGGGGTGCTGGACTAGAGGGAAAGCAGCCCTGAGGGTGAGCTGATCCCAAGGCCAGAGTCTTGTCAGCCTGGCTCACTTGCCTGAGCCCACAAGGCCAACATCATAGAACGATCAGGACTTACTCTAGAGCCCTGACCTGCATCCACCCTTGCTTCAGAATAGACAGCACAGATATTATGGAAATTGTCACTTTTTTGTAACCTCACGCCAACAGCCTGCGGGGAAGGACCCACTCGGATTTACCCCCTCTTGGTCACTGTGGCCCTGTGAAGTCCTGGGGGTCCAGAGGGAGTCTCCTGTTCTTAGGACAAGTGGAGAGCGGCACAAAACCAGGAGCAGGTTGGGCTGGCTCTCCTTCCCCGGGACCTGCAGCCAGCTCCATGCTCTCCCCACAGGGCGAGGGCAGCCTGGCCGACTCCCCTGGGTATTGCTGACGCTTTCCTGGGCTGCAGGGAGACTTGGTGTCTCCACACAGCACGTCCCACTGGGAATGGGGGCTATTTACGGCTCTGAGAGCTCTGGCCAATTCCAGGTCTGGAGCACCGATTCCCAGGGCTGGGCTCGGCCATTCGGATTCAGGGTGCACAGCCCCACGGAGGCACCTAGGCCTGGCGTCTAAATCCCAGCCCTGTACAAACCAGTCTGGGGAGATCTTTAATGAGTGACTTCATCTGCCTGGTCCTAGGTTTTCTCATCTGTAAAATGGAGATATAAGACCATCACCGACATCTCAGGGTGACTGTGAGGCTTATAGAGGACAAAATACATGGAACCCCCCATGGCTCCAACAGCCACGTGGTCCAGTCCTGGGGCAGGGTCTCAAGGAAACACAACTCACTGAAATTCCAACAAGCGCTATGTCTTTGAGCACAAAGAGGGTCCAGCTTACAGATGGCACAGGTACTTTTGGTCAAGTGACCTTCCTCTAATGTCACACAGCTCCCCTGAGATGCTCACTTTCCTTTCCAGAAAACTTCTCAGGCAGTGACGGTGCCGTCCACGGAGAGCGTGGGAGGAAAGGGAGCGAGTGATGCCTGGCCCCTCACCAGCAGGCCTGGGACAGCAGGACACTCACTCTAATACTTCTGGTCCTGTCATTCGCAGGCCATTTCACAAGGTGGCATTTCTAGACCTGCCCAATGGGAAGGCTCCCTGTGGTTTTCCATCTAGGCTTTCAGTGGGCTTGGAAAATGCTTCTAGCCAAGGATAAAAGAACCTGGAATGAAGCAACTGGGGTTCCTCCACTGCCCCTGTGGAACCAATTAGCCCAAGTGGTCACACAAAAGCAGGACGTGATGGTTCTGGGTATTTGCCAGGCAATAGATTTAGATACGTCTGCAAACCTTTACTCAAGTGAGCAAAGAGTTAGAGCAAGCAGGCCAGTGGCAACACTTTGGAACCAGAAACACCCAAACACGTGGGCTCTCAGGCAGCGAGGCCCCAGGAATGGTGCAGCCACACCCTCCACACCCGAGAGCTGTTGGGAGGGCGGGGCTGGTGTGCCGGGGGCTGCCCAGGACACCACTGTGTACAGGGCCCCGTGACACACTGGGAATGCAGGGAGGTGGGGAAAGCTTGTCCTAATTAACCAGAGCTCCTCTCGGGGTAGAAGGAGAGTTTGCGAAGACCCTTGGAGTGAGGGTGGCATAAATACTACAAGTAGTAACACCTGCTAACTGGATCCCGAGGCATGTGGCTGAGGGATTCCAGTGCTTATTTTGCCGAGTCGAGGAAGCAAGTTTGGGTCTGAGACGGGCTCTCTACACAGCACCGAGGCTGGACCCTGTTCCTTCTATGATTCCTTCCAGGACCTCCACGCAGGGTCAGCCAGGATTACTAATTAGAGAGCTGTCTGTCCAGATGCCCTCATACCTCAGCTCTCAGAGCATCCCTGGACCTTTGCTACCTGCATCATTCTGTCTCCTGGTAGGAGGTTCCTCTGACAGTTGAATCGTGTCCCTACAAGAGAAGTTGAAGTCCTAACCCTTGGCACCTGTGGACGTGACTTTATCTGGAGACAGGCTCTTTACAGAGGTACTCAAGGTCAGAGGTCAATAAAGTGGGCCCTGACCCAATAGGACTGATGTTCTTAGAAGAGGGGACATTGGGGCACAGAGACAGACGCACACAGAAGAAGATGACGCAGCGACACGCAGAGAACAGCGCGTGACAATGGAGGCAGAGCCGGGCATGATGCCCTGCAAGCCCGGGAAGGCCGGGAGGCCCCCCCCCCCCCGCCCGCCCCGATGCTGGGAGGGGCAGGAAGGATGGTCCCCGGAGCCTGTAGAGAGAACCTGGCCCTGCTGACACCTAGATTTCAGACCTCCTGCCTCCAGCACTTTCAAACAAGAAATGTTCACTGTTCTAAGCCACTCAGTGTGTGGTACTATGTTACAGCAGCCCTAGGAAACCAACCCAGCGCTTCCCACACAAGCATGTGTGGGCCTTGTGTGGAAGCACGTTTCCTGGTCTGGCCTGTCACACCCACCATTGGCTGGAGTGAAAAATGGCCACAGAGCCTTTCCATGGGGATATTCCACAAAGCACAACTGAAGAGAACGCTCATGTCTACACGGCCTTGGTTGTTGATCGGTCAAGAGGAGCTGGGATGCAATAGGCTCCCTCGAAACTCCAACTCGCTTTGGGTTTGTGAAACAACCCAACCCCAGTCAGACAGTGAAGACCCAAGGCATCAGCCATCCTTGAGAGCTTCCTCGGCCGAGTATGGGGACAGCCCCAGGGAGCCGGCAGGAGGTACTCGTGGCTCCCAGGGTGCCTCCTCTTGGCCAGCAGTTGGATGGCCTGGCCAGTCTGGCACTAATGACAAATTCCCAACATAAATTCAGTCCCTGCTCTGAGCTGGGCTCCCCTGTGGAGTTTTCTCCTATAAATGATATTGTAGATATTTAAAGCCCTGAAGCTGAGCCATTTTCGCTATGGAAGCTTTTACCTCCTCTATTTATAATGTTGCCTCTGTTAGCTTCCTCCGAGATGTAAGGGGCCAAATCTACCTGCTCTTTCTATTCTCTGAAAGTACAGGGAATTGCAGTGGCAACAAAGAACTTAGTAGCTGGACTCCGGAGTTGCTGATAATTCACTGTTTAGACAACAGGAAGTTGAGAAAGGATAAAAGCAAAGTCCTGCCCTGAGGTCAAAGACAAAGTGACCTCAAGAACCAGACAGAAGAGATGTGACTGAGGTCAATTTAGGTGTTCGGTTCCTTTCTCGCTTAATGAGCAGAGCCTCATGTGCAGGGTCTAGAGCAGTGGGTCATTCTGGGATTGACTTTGTGAGGAGCAGAGGCACACGGGGACTTGTCTGGGGGGCCATGACTAGGACAGAAACCCTGGGCATATGAGACACAGGAAGTGAATTGAGAAAATGAGTTTATACTTTGACCGAGCCCTCTCTGGGTATCTTGCTGCATTAGATTTCTATTTCTGCTCTAACAAATTACTATGAACCAACCAGGTGATTTAAAACAACCCAAGGTGAAAGGATTCTGGAAAGATGGTGGGTTGGGAAGTACCAGGAATCTGTCTCTCCACCTGGACAACAACGGTCCCAGCAGCATCTGTCTGTTGCAAGTACTTTGGACCTCTGGGGTCTGTTGAAGGCTTGCAACTTCCAGGGGAAGGCATTGGCAGGAAAATCGTGGTGACTTTTGGTCCGTTTCAGCTCTCAGCATAGCAGTTACCCATTGTCCCTCCCCGAGGTAGGCAATGCTGCACTTGTACCTGGAACAGCTTGCACTCCATTTGTGGGAGCCTGGGTGTGCAAAAAAAGGATTCTATGCTCCAAAGATTGCCCATCGCTGCTTCTGATCACCGAGGTGCCAAGAAGCGGGCAGCATTGTTGCTGTCCCACCCCCTCCAGGTGAAGTGACCTCCAGGGCATTTAAAGGGTGGGTGCCTTTATCACCTCTCTTCATTTTTGTCTTTTTTCCCCCTTTTGCAGGCCAAACATTAATGACTAGGATACTATATTGGGGTCCTTGAGAAAAATGATTTATATAGATTGATATCTCCATATAGGTATCTCTCACTCTCTCGCCATATACTATATACATAAATAAAATTTTGTTATAGCAGTCAGGTCATGTCGTGGAGGCTGAGAAGTCACATGATCTTCCATCTGCAAGCTGAAGAAGCAGGAAGGCCAGTGGCGTAATTCAGTAAGAGGCAGAAGGCCTGTGAACCAGGGGTGAGGGGCTGCTGGCGTAAGAAACAGGAGCTCTTGACTTCTCTGAGGGCAGCAGAAGATGAATGTCCCAGCTTGAATAGCAAGGTAATTTGCCCTTCCTCTGCCTTTTTGTTCTGTCCAGACCTTTAATGGATAGGCTGGGGCCTGCCCACATTGGTGAAGGCAGATCTTTTTTTACTCAGTCTATTGATTTTCTTCTAGTCTCTTCGCTAACTTCTGGAAACACACTGACAAACACATCCAGCAAAAAATTTTTACCAGCTGCCTGGACATTCCTTAGTCAAGTTGACACAAAATTAACCACCACAAAACAATTGCATATATGGGCGAAGTTACAAAAGGACTCTGCATGCCCAAGGGCAGGCTCAGAGAAGACCCAAGACCTTAAATTATGCCTCGGGTTGATCCTTGGTACATAGATACCCTAGAGCAATGGGGGGAAACCCCCACTTTAAACAAAAACAACCAAAACCAGAAATCTCTGGGAAAGAGGGAGAATCTGATCTCCATAATTACATGATTAAATCCAAATGTTCACATTTTCTCCAAAAAATTACAAGGCATATGAAGCAACAAAAAAGTATGACCCATTCAAAATAAAAACAGGAACTGTCTCTGAAAGACACCTGATGGCAAATACAGTAGACAAAAAAAAAAAAAAAAAAACTGTTTTAAAACAACTGTCCTAAAGATGCTCAAAGAACTAAAGGAAAATTTGGAGGAAGTTGAGATAATGATGTATGAATTCAAGTGGAAATATCAATAGTGAGATAGACACTCCAAAAAGAAAACCTAAAAAGAAACCGAAAAGAAGTTCTGCAGATGAAAAGCCTAATAATTGAAATGAAAAGTTGGGAGTTCCCATCAGGGCTCAGTGGTTAGAGAATCTAATATCCATGAGGTTGCGGGTTCCATCGCTGGGCTCGCCCAGTGGGTTAAGGATCCGGTGTTGCTGTGAGCCATGGTGCAGGCCAGCAACTGTAGCTCTGATTTGACCCCTAGCCTGGGAACCTCCATATGCCTTGGATGTGGCCCCCAAACACACACACACGCACACGAAGAAAAATTAACTAGAGGGGATTCAAAGCAAATGTGAACATTAGAATAAGTGAACCAGAAGACAGGACAATGGAAATAACCAAGTCTGAGGAATAGAAAGAAGATTCGTCTTGATGCCAAATGAAAAAACAAAGATCCCAATAAAGATAAATAAATGAGCAAGTATAAAAGCTAATATTATTGTAATACTATTGTAACAATAGATTGTAAACCCACTTTGTATTCTAAATGACTTAAGAGACTAATGCATTAAAAAGAATTATTAGTTTATATTATTTTGGGGAACAAAGCATAAAGGTGTAATTTTGTGATAGCAACAACAGCAAGGATGAGGTTGGAGCTGTAAAGGAGCAGAGAACTTGTATACTGTTGAGGTTAAGCTGGTATAAATTCAAATTAGACTGTTACAATTGAATATGTGAAATGTAATCCCCATGGCACCACGAAGACAATAACTATAGATGATCGACAAGAGGGAACGAGAAAGGAATTTAAACATTTAACTGCCAAAAAAAAAAAAAAAAAGGAAAGAAAGAAAACCCTAAATATTAAGGAAAGCACTAACACAGGAAGTAAAAAACAAAGCTGTAAAATGTATAGGAAATTTATGACAGAAGTCTCCTTACCAATAATTACTCCTAAGTGTAAATGGATTAATCTCCCCAATCAAAAGACAGATTGGCAAAGCGGATAAAAAAATGATCCAGGAAATTCCTTTGTGGCACAGCAGGTTAGGATCTGATGTTGCCATACCTGTGGCACAGGTCACAACCATGGCATGGATTCAGTCCCTTGCCCAGTAACTTCCACATGGCATGGGTGTGGCCCAAAAAACCAAACATGATCCAATTATATGCTATCCACAAGAGACTCACTTTAGATCAAAAGGCACAAATAGGTTCAAAGTGAAAGAATGCAAAATGATATTCCATGTAAATGGTAATCAAAAGAGAGCAGAGGTGGCTAAACTAATATTGGACAAAATAGACTTTAAATCAAAAAAGTTTACAAGAGCAGAAGACCTAACTAGACATTTCTCCAAAGAAGACATACTGATAGCCGACAGAAGTATGAAATAATGCTCAATATCACTCATTTTTAGAGAAATGCAAATCAAAACTATGATGAAGTACCAACTCATACCAGTCAGAAGGACTATCATTAACAAGTCAACAAATAACAAATGCTGGAGAGAGTGTGGAGAAAAGGGTGCCTTCCTCTACTGTTAGTGGGAATGTACATTGGTACAACCATTATGGAAAACAGTATGGAGGTATCTCAGGAAACTAAATATGGAGCTACCATATGATCCAGCAATTCCACTCCTGGTCATATACCTGGACAAAACTTTCATTGAAAAAGATACATGCACCCCTATGTTCATAGCAGCACAGTTCACAATAGCCAAGACATGGAAACAACCTAAATGTCCATCAACAGATGAATGGATTAAAAATATGTGGTACATATATACAATGGAATATTACTCAGCCATAAAAAGGCAAACTAATGCCATTTGTAGCAATATGGATGGATCTAGAGACTCTTATACTACGTAAAGCCAGAAAGAAAAAGACAAATACCATATGATATCACTTATTTGTGGAATCTAAAATATGGAACAGATGATCCTATCTAGAAATAATAAGCAAATAAAAAACAGAAACAGATCATGGCCAAGAAGAACAGACTTTGGGTTCCTGGGGTGGGGGGGAGTGGGATGGATGGGCATTTTGGGGGTTTTTGAGATGCAAACTGTTATATTTGGAATGGATGGGCAATGGGATCCTACTGTATAGCACAGGAAAATGTGTGTGACTGGGTCACTTTATGGTACAACAGAACTTGACAAAACATTGTAAATCAGCTATACTTTAAAAATAAAATTCAAAAAAATAAGATACGGAGTATTTCAGAAGCACAGTGCTGGGAGTTCCCGTTGTGGCGCAGTGGTTAACGAATCCGACTAGGAACCATGAGGTGGCAGGTTCGGTCCCTGCCCTTGCTCAGTGGGTTAACGATCCGGTGTTGCCGTGAGCTGTGGTGTAGGTCGCAGACGCGGCTCGGATCCTGCGTTGCTGTGGCTCTGGTGTAGGCCGGCGGCTACATCTCCGATTAGACCCCTAGCCTGGGAACCTCCATATGCCACAGGAGCGGCCCAAGAAATAGCAAAAAGACAAAAAAAAAAAAAAAAAAAAAAAAAAGAAGCACAGTGCTTTGTAATTGATCTATGTAAAACTTCTGGAAGATTTCAAAATAAAGTACCTATAGATACAAAAAAAAGTTTACAAGAGACAAAGTAGGACAAATATTTATATATTAGCTACGGAGTACAGCACATAGTGTGGAATCAGTTCCCAGACCAGGGATTGAACCCGGGCCTCAGGGGTGACCATGCCAAATCATAACCACTAGACCACCAGGGAACTCCCAAAGTAGGACACTGTATGTTAATAGAAGTTAAATATATCTTCTTGCTGTAACATAAGCATTTATGTATCTAATGAGAGATAATTGAGTAAATGAAGCAAAAATAGAACTGAGGAGAGAAATACTGGGTAGAACAGGCAGACAGAAGAAAATAGATACATGGAATCTGAAAAAAGGACAGAATGAACTTCTTTGCAGAACAGACACTGACTCACAGACATTGAAAGACTTAACGGTTTCCAAAAGAGACAGTTTTGGGGGTAGGGGGATGCGATGGGTTGTGGGGTGGAAATCCTGTAAAATTGGATTGTGATGATCACTGTACAACTATAAATGTAATAAATTCATTGAGTAATAAAAAAAGAAAAAGGAAAAAAAAGAAAATAGATACAATAAGCCAACTGTATATAACATAGCATACCATACCCACCACCAATGGCATACACATTCTTCTTATGCACACAGAGCCATTTTCCAGGTTAGATCATATGTTACGGCATAAAAATTAAGTCCCAGTAGATTTAAAAAGAACTACCATAGGAGTTCCCATTGCAGTGCAGCAGAAACGAATCTGATAGCAACCATGAAGTGGCGGGTTTGATCCCTGGCCTCGCTCAGTGGGTTAAGGATCCAGCATTGCCATGAGCTGTGGTGTAGGTCATAGACACGTGGCTCAGATCCTCTTGCTATGGCTGTGGTTGTGGCTGGCAGCTGTAGTTCCATTCGACCCCTAGCCTGGGAACCTCCCTATGCTTCCGATGTGGCCCTAAAAAGCAAAAACAACACAACACAACACAAAACAAAAAAAACAGTTATCATACAAAGTATTTTCTCCGACCACAATGCGATGACGTTAAAAATCACTAACAGAAGGCAAGTTGGAAAATTTTATATTGAAATTAAACAATATACTCTTAAACCACCAATAGATCAAAGAAGAAATCATAAGGTAAATTAGAAACTCCTTAGTTTTAATGAAAACAGAAACACAAGATCCCAAAACTATAATGAAGCAAAAGCAGTCCTAAAGGTAGAAATACATAGCTATAAACACTTGAATTTAAAACCAAGATCTCAAATCAAAGAGTCTAGCTTTATATCTTAAGAAACCTGGAAAAGAACAAATTAAATCCAAAGCTAGCAGAAGGAAGGAAATTAAGATTGAGAATGGAAAAGTAGAGAAAAAGCAATAGAATTAAAAAGGTTCTTTGAAGACAAATACCACATGAACCTATCTACAAAAAAGAAACAGACTCACAGACACAGACTATGGTTGCCAAGGGGGACAGGGAGGGAGTGGGATGGACAGGGAGTTTGGAATTAGTAGATTCGAACTATTCCACTTAGAATGGATAAGCAATGAGGTCTTACTGTACAGCACAGGGAACTATATCCAGTCTCTTAAGATAGAACACGATGGATGATAATATAAGAAAGGGAATGTTTACATATGTATGACTGGGTCACTTTGTTTTACAGCAGAAACTGGCACATTGTAAATCAACTATACTCTAATTAAAAATATATATAAAGCTGGTTCGTTGAAAAGATCAACAAAATTCACCAAACTTTAGTTATATGGACTGAAAAAAAAGACTCAAATTACTAAAATCAGAAACGAAAGTGGGGGGCATTACTATCATTTGTACATAAATAGAGGATAAGAATACTAGAAACAATTGTATGTCAACAAATTGGATGACCTAGATGAAATGCCAAAATTCCTAGAAACAGAAGACCTACCAAGCCTGAGTCCTGAAGAAATAGAAAATCTGAACAGACCTATAATTAGCAAGGAGAAAGAATCAGTAATCAAAAAATCTCCCAAAGCAGAGCCCAAGATCTGATGGTTTCACTGGTGAATTCTACCAAACATTTAAAGAATAAACATCAATCCTCTTCAACCTTTTCCAAAACATTGAGAAGGAGGGAACTCTTCCTAAGTCATTGCATGAGGCCAGCATCACTTGGATACTGAAGTCCAAGACACTACAAGCAAACAAAACAAAACAAACCAATTTCCATTATGTACATTGATGGGAAAATCCTTAACAAAATTCTATAAAACAGAATTAGGCAGCACAGTACAAGGACTATATACCCTGACCAAGTGGAATTTATTCCTGGACTGAAAGGATGCTTCAACATAAAACTGATCAATGCAATATACCACATTAACAGAATGAAGGAGGTAAAAGCCACATGATCATCTCAATTGCTCTCAAAGAAGCATTTGACAAAACTCAACACCTTTTATTTTTTTGCTTTTTTAGGGCCGCTCTTCCAGCATAGGGAGATTCCCAGGCTAGGGGTCGAATCGGAGCTACAGCTGCCAGCCAAGCCATGGCCACAGCAACACCAGATCCGAGCAGCGTCTGTGACCTACACCAGAGCTCACGGCAACGCCTGATCCTTAACCCACTGAGCGAGGCCAGGGATCGAACCCATAACCTCATTGTTCTTAGGTTCGTTTCCGCTGCACCACGATGGGGACTCCTTTCTTTCTTTTTTTGTTTTTTGTCTTTTTAGGGCTGCACCCGGGGCATATAGAGGTTCCCAGGCTAGGGGTTAAATCAGAGCTGCAGCTGCCAGCCTACACCACAGCCACAGCAATGCAGAATCCTTAACCCACTGAGCAAGGCCAGGGATGGAACCTGTGTCCTCATGGATGCTAATCAGGTTCGTTAACCGCTGAGCCACTACAGGAACTCCCAACACCTTTTCATTATTTAAAAAAAAAAAAAAAAAAAAGCCAACTCAACAAGCTAGGAAAAGGAAAGGAACACAATAAAACATAGTAAAAGCCCTAAGTATGGAAAACCCATAGCAGATATCATGCTCAACGGTCAAATACTGAAATCTTTGAAACATTTTCCTCTAAGATGAACAAGACAAGGATGCCCATGTTTGTCACTTTTTTTTTTCTTTTTTCGGTGCACCTGTGGCATATCAAACTTCCCAGACTAGGGGTTGAACTGGAGCTGCAGCTGAGGCCTATGCCACAGCCACTGCAATGGCAACATCTGACCTGAGCCACATCTGCTACCTATGCTGCAGCTTGCAGCAATGCTGGATCCTTAACCCACTGAGGGAAGCCAGGGCTCGAACCCACATCTTCACGGACACTATGTTGAGTTCCTAACCTGCTAAGCCACAACAGTAACTCCTGACACAAAAATCTTTTCAAAAATGATGCTAGGAGTTCCCTGGTGGCTTAGCAGATTAAGGACCTGATATTGTCACAGCTGTAGCTCTAGTTACTGCTGTGGTGTGGGTTTGATCCCTGGCCTAGGAACTTCTGCATGCCGTGGAAGCTAAGTCCAAAAAAAAAAAAAAAAAAAACTCGGAAAACTGAATATCCACATGCAGAACAATGAAGCTGGACTCTTACTTAATATCAAGCACAAAAAGTAACTCAAAATGTATCAGGACCTAAATGCCAGACTTGAAATTACACAATTCTTGGAATAAAATAGGAAAACAACTTCGTGACATCATATTTGGCAATGATTTTTTGAATATGACACCAAAGGTACAGGTAACAAAAAAACAGATTGGACTTTATCAATATTAAAAAATGTGTGCATTAAAAGATAGTATCAGCAGGGTAAAAGGCAACAGAATGGGAGAAACTATTTAAAAATCATATAGACATGAGTTTAATAAAAAGCAAAATAAACAAATGGAACTTAATTAAACTTAAAGGCTTTTGGACAGCTAAGGAATCCACTGACAAAATGAAAAGACAACATACTGAGTGGGAGAGAGTACTTGCAAATGATATGACTGATAAAGGATTAATATCCAACGTATATAAACAGCTCATATAAACCCACATCAAAAAGACAATCATTAAAAAATGGGCCAGGAGTTCCCGTCAAGGCACAGTAGTTAACGAATCCGACTAGGAACCATGAGGTTTCGGGTTCGGTCCCTGCCCTTGCTCAGTGGGTTAACGATCCGGCGTTGCCGTGAGCTGTGGTGTAGGTTGCAGATGCGGCTCGGATCCCGCGTTGCTGTGGCTCTGGCGTAGGCCGGTGGCTACAGCTCTGATTTGACCCCTAGCCTGGGAACCTCCATATGCTGCGGGAGCGGCCCAAAGAAATAGCAAAAAGACAAAAACAAAACAAAACAAAAATCTGACCTTGTTCAAAAACAAAAAAAAAACAAAAAAAAAACAAAAAAAACCCCACAATGCGGGACCACCTCACACCTGTCAGAATGGCTTTCATGGAAAAGAACATGAACAATGAATGTTGGCAAGAACCTGGCAAAAAGGGAACCCTCCTACCCTGTTGGTGGGAATGTGTATTAGTACAGCCACTGTGAAAAACAGTATGGAGGTTTCTCATAAAACTAAAAAAAGAAATAGAACTACCATATGGCCAAGCAGTTCCACTCCTGGGTATATATTCAAAGAAAACAAAAACACTAATTCCAAAAGACACAGGCACCCCAACATTTGTAGCAGCATTATTTACCGTTGACAAGATAAGGAAGCCACCTGAGTGTCCATCAACAGATGAAAAGATAAAGAAGATATGGTGCGTATATATACAATGGAATACTACTCAGTCATAAAAAGAAGGAAGTTTTGCCATTTGCAGCAACATGGATGGACTCAGAGGGCATATGCTAAGTGAAATACGTCAGACAGAGGAAGACACTGTATCACATCACTTACATGTGGAATCTGAAAAAATACAACAAACAGAGAATATAACAAAGGAAAAGCAGACTCGTAGATATAAAGAACTAGTGGTTACCAGTGGGGAGGGAGGGGTGGGCAATGCAGGAGTGGGGGAGAGGGAGGTACAAATTATTAGGTGTAACACAGGCTACAAAGCTATATCACACAGCACGGGGAATACAATCAAGATTTTGTAATAAATATACATTAAAAATTATATACATTAAAAAACTCTAAAGAGAAAAGAAAAATGGGCAAAGGACTTAGATATTTCTCCCAAGATGATATACACATGGCCAGTAAGCACATGACAAGATGCTCAACATCACTAATCATTAGGGAAATGCTAATCAAAAATATAATGAGGAGTTCCCGTCGTGGCGCAGTGGTTAACGAATCCGACTAGGAACCATGAGGTTGCGGGTTCGATCCCTGCCTTTGCTCAGTGGGTTAACGATCTGGTGTTGCCGTGAGCTGTGATGTAGGTCGCAGACATGGCTCGGATCCCGCGTTGCTGTGGCTCTGGTGTAGGCTGGTGGCTACAGCTCTGATTCGACCCCTAGCCTGGGAACCTCCATATGCTGTGGGAGCGGCCCAAAGAAATAGTAAAAAGACAAAAAAAAAAAAAAATATATATATATATATATATATATATATATATATATATAATGAGATACCACCACACACTTATTAGAAAGGGTACTGCTGGAGTTCCCATTGCTGCTCAGCCGGTTAAGGACTCGACATTGTCTCTGTGAGGATGTGGGTTACATCTCTGGCCTCTCTCAGCGGGTTATGGACCCGGCATTGCTGCCAGCTGCAGCATAGCTCGAGGATGTGGCTCAGATCTGACATCGCTGTGGCTGTGACATAGTCTGGCAGCTGAGGCTCCGATTCGACCCCTAGCCTGGGAACCTCCATATGCCGCGGGTGTGGTCATAAAAAGAAAAAAAAAAAAGGGTCCTGCTTAACACACACACACACACACACACACACAAAACCAAACAGAAAACAAGTGTTGGGGAGGATGTGCAGAAATTGGAAACCTTGAGCATTGCTGGTAAGAATATGTTTAAATGGTATTGCCGCTACTGAAAACTGTATGAAGGTTTCTCAAAAACTTCAAATAGAATTACCATTTGATCCAGCAATTTCACTTCTGGATATACACCCAAAAGAGCTGAGAGGAGGATCTCACAGAGATATTTGTACACCAATGCCATGCCCATAGCCGCATTAGTCAGAATGGCTAAAACGCAGAGGCAACCCGAATGTCCACTGATAAGATGAAGGCGTAAACAAAATTTTCAGGTAAAAAAATGTTTTCATATAGCACAGCGAAAAAGAATCTACAGCTACCAAAGTGTGTAAAACTTCTGCGGAAAGGAATTACTCTTTTTTTTTTTTTTTTTTTAGTGTTTAAAGCTTCTCTAGGATTTTATACACCAAGAGCACAGAATTTCTCGTGGATGTGTGTGTCTCCAATGGTTAATTTAGTCCTTGATGTATTTACACACTTTAGTATTCTACTTAAATCAGCTTTGACTTAGTCCATATATATATAATTTGTTTTTTAGGGCCCTACCCTCGGCATATGGCAATTCCCAGGCTTGGTAGGGGTCCAATCGGAGATACAGCTGCGGGCTTCTGCTGCAGCCACAGCAAAGCAGGATCTGAGCTGAGTCTGTGACCTACACCACAGCTAACAGCACTGCCAGATCCTTAACCCACTGAGCGAGGCCAGGGATGGAACCCACAACCTCATGGTTCCTAGTAGGATTCATTTCCGCTGCACCATGATGGGAACTCCAGCCCATTTATATATTTAAAAAATAGAAAAGCAAAGTTGAAACAGACTTGATTCTTCTGAAATCTATTATGTAAAGTCTTTTTGTTGGATTTAAACATTACAAGTTTGATCAAACTGTCAGTGAGGTCCCCCGCCCACCCCATGGCCTATGCATAAACTTGTCAGCTGATTCAAATACATCAACACATTGTCTGCCAATTTTTCTGCTTGCCATCAACTACCTTGATGATTACTGTTTTAACCACCCCTTAGCATCTCTGCTAAGAATGCCTGTCTCAGGTCTGCCTAGAAATCCACCACCACACAGTGGAATATTATTCAGCCTTAAAAAAGGAAATTCCAACATATGCTACAACAATGATGAACCTTGCAAACATTATACTAAGTGAAATACACCAGCCACAAAAAGACAAATCTATATGCTTCCACTAGGTGAGCTGTTTAGGGTAATCAAATCGAAGAGACAGAAAGCAGAAGGTTGGCTGCCAGGGGTGGAGGGGAGGGAGCGGTGGGGAGTCTCTTCTTCACAAGATAAAGTCATGGATATGGATAGTGCTGACGGAACATTATGGATGTACTTAATACCCATGAATGGTGGATTTAGAAAAGGTACAGATAGTGAAATATATATTATATGTATTTTATCACAGTAAAAAAATGGAAAAAAAACCCCATGGATTGATTATCTTACAGTTTTGGAGGTCCGAAGTTCAAAGTGGGTGGCAGGGCTGCATTCCTTCTGGCGGCTCTAAAGCAGAATCCATTTCCTTGCCTTGTCTGGCTTCTGGAGGCCGTCCGTGTTCGTTGACTTACGGCCCCTTCCAACAGTGGCATCATCCCAAATGCTGCTGCCAGCCCAACCCAGCTCCTGCTTTGCGCCTCTGCTCGGCCCCTCTGCTCTGCTCCCCGCTCCACATCTCCTCTGACTGGGAGCTTCCGGCCTCCCTCTTCCAAGGAGCCTGATGATGACATTGGGAACAGCTGACAGGAGTCTCAGGAGCCTCACCTTAATCACACCTGCCAGTCCTTTGCCCTGTAAAGAAGCAAGCTCACAGGTTCTGAGGATGAGGACGTGGGCACCTTTGGGAAGCTGTTATCCTGTTGACCGCAGTTGCCTACACAAGCGCTCACGTGAGTGTGGGAGGACGTGAACGCAAGGGCTTCAAATACTGTCAGCCCGGAGAAGCCTGGTGTCTGACAATAAGGTTGTGGTTAAAGCCCAGTGCAGCCCTTCGACAGAAGACCACGCAGCCATAGAGAGAATGAGCTGGGCGGCACGGAAGAGCGTTTGCGGGGCATTTTTGAATGAGATGAATTTTAGAAATTCTTTTTTTTTGCTTTTTTAGGGCCGTACCCACGGCATATGGAGGTTCCCAGGCTAGGGCTCAAATCGGAGCTGTAGCTGCCGGCCTACACCACAGCCACAGCAATGCAGGATCCGAGCCACGTCTATGATCTACACCGCAGCTCACTCATGGCAACCTGGGATCCTTAACCCACTGAACAAGGACAGGGATTGAACCCTCATCCTCATGGATACTAGTGGGTTCGTTTCCACTGAGCCACAATGGGAACTCTCGAATCTTAGAAATTCTTAACTCATTTGTTCAACAAATATTTTCAATGTTGATCATGTTCCCGGAGCTGGGAACACAGAACTCTTTCTGTATGAAGACTAGATGCAGGTATAGGTGTGCACGTGGGAGAAACGGTCTGAGCTGGAAAGTAAATACTGACATGTCAACAGTGGGTGTCTCAGGAGAGAAGTGCAGGGAAGTGATAGTGGTAAAGATTTGCCCTTCTTCTTGGGATGGTTTCATACAGTTTTATCTTTCAACAAGTATTTAAATTTGCTTGTTGAAGTTTGCTAAGAAATTAAGGTACAGTTATCAGGAGAGGTTATCTATTATGTCTAATCCCAACTTCATAAAGATAAAGCTGTACCATCGGCGAAACAGGAAGACGGGAGGGGAGGGGAGGGAGAGGGTGGAGACAGAGAAACACCCAGCGGGTTCGTGTTAAGGTGGAGCCGGCAAGGCTTGCGGGGCCCTTGGCCAGCAGGCGAGGCTGAGGGTGCCTCCCTCCCTGGTGGAAACCATGGCTCCTCCAGATAGTCCTCCCCCGTGGCACCCGGCCTGGCTTGCCCACTAGGCCATCAGTGACATACTGTCCACTGGCCGAGTCACAAATGGGAGCACAGGTCAAGGTGTAGATGATATGCGAGCATCCTGTTGGGGCTCAGCTTGGCCCCCACGTGGCAATGGGCACACCCACCACCCTCAGCTACACAGAGATTCATGTCCTCTCATTTGTAACCATTTCAGCTCAAAGTCCGGTCCTCCCCAAACCCCCAGAACTTCCCAGTCTATTTGAAACAGAGGCTTGGAAATTGGAGGAAGTGGGTAGAAACTCCAGGTCACCTCTTTCTGCCTGGTGGTCACAAGATGAACTTGTGGTTTGTGCCTTCTCTGCCCTGAACTGCAACCTCTGAGCTGGACTTCCCGCCTCTGCCTGTGTCTCTGGGGCTGATGCTTTGTGGTCGTGGGGTGCAGGGAAAACAGGAGGGGGTGAGGCCTGGGGTCCAGGGACCCTTGACCTTGGGCAGTGTCATCTCAGACTCATAGACCTAAATTCCCCCTGGTAAATATTGTCTCCAAATGACACACCTGGCAGGCTGTCCTGGGAACATGGCCCAGGAACAAACAAAACAAGCTTGTCTCTTTTCATTTTATTCTTAGTTCTTACTGTTCTAGGAAAACAAACAAAAAACGGCACTTGAGTATCTGAGACATACCCGTGTTTTATTCAGAAAACAAGGAATCTCTGGTTTTCTTGGTGAAACGGTGAGGGTTGGCACTTCCTCTTCATGCTCCTAAGCATGAGCTGAAACAAGAACCTAATTTCAGTTCATTCTGTCTCCTTGAACACCTGCTTCATCCTTCCTAGCAGGATGGCTGGACAGAATTGAAGCTGCTTCCAAAGCGTAGTCTAATTCACCCTGAGTTCCACCGTCCCCCTCCCACTCCGTGAATTGTCCTTTCCCCCTTCCTGCTCTGTCCTCCTCTCCTTGTCCCCCTCAGGCGCACCTGCAGGTACCTGCCCCGGCCCTTTGTACGTGTTGTTCCCTCTGCCTGCAACACTCCTCCCCCCTGTCCTTGCTTCCTCCCTCCTTCAGGTCTCCGTAGAACTGCAGCCCCCACTCCATCCCGTCCCCACCCCATCCCTGCTTCATTTTTCTCCAAAGCACTTGTCACTTTCTAATAGGTCACTTCCTTATTTTGCTTACTGTCTACACTGTTTCTAATGTTAATATGACCAGGGCAGGGATTTTTGTCCTTTTTTTTTTTTCCCCAAACCACTGGAAATCTAGTCCTAGAATAATGGTTGACTCTGAATCTTTATAGCGGAGTTTTACACTATGTACCCAGATCTTATAAATAAGCTAAAGCTTTCACGCAGCTATTCCACATCTAGGAATTTATGCCTGGGAGGTCATCACAGATGTGCAAAGATATAGTTAGAAATGTTACAAAAGCCAAACACTGGAAATAATAGGAACTGACATTTAATTAGCACTTACCATGTGCCAGACCTTGTTTTAAACATTTTATGCATATGAACTCTTTAAACACTATAACCCTCCTATTATTGTCCAGACTTTGCAAGTGAGGAAACAGGCAGAGCGACTGAAATGCATGCAATAGAGCCAGCATTTGATGGGGTGTGTCTGACTCAAGAGACCATATTCTTTCTTGGGGGGGGCTGCTCCCACGGCATATGGAGGTTCCCAGGCTACGGTCGAATCGGAGCTACAGCTGCCAGCCTACACCACAGCAACAAGGGATCCAAGCCGTGTCTTTGACCTACACCACAGCTCACGGCAATGCCAGATCCTTAAGCCGTTGATCGAGGCCAGGGATCAAACCCCCATCCTCATGGATGCTAGTCGGATTTGTTAACCACTGAGCCACGGCAGGAACTCCAAGATACCATATTCTTAACACACTGTGGGTTACATGGGCTGTGCTCCAACCACACAATAAAATCATTTAAATTTATGTAGGAGTTCCTGTCGTGGCTTAGTGGTAACAAACCCCATTGGGATCCCTGGACTCCATCAGTGGGTTAAAGTTCTAGTGTTGCCGTGAGCTATGGGGTAGGTCGCAGATATGGTATGGATCCTGCATTGCTGTGGCTGTGGCGTAGCCCAGCAGCTACAGCTCCGATAAGATCTGCAGCCTGAGAACTTCCATATGCCACAGGTGCAGCCCTAAAAAGGCAAAAGAAATTTTTATAGACAAGGGATTTTTTTGGTGGGGGAGAGGGCACTTGAAATTATATACCAATTGTCTGAAGATCCACCTTGCTGGGAAGAGAATGGCTTTATCAGGTTCTCAAAGACATCCAAGAACCAGGGTTATCGACTAATTATTCTACATGAATAGTTCAGGTGACCATATCCTACACATGGGTTATCAACTGTTTAGCACAGTCTTTTTTGGGGCAGCATCCACAGCATGTGGAAGTTCCAGGGACAGGAATTGAACCTGCGCCATAGCTGCAGCCTGGGCCACAGCAGTGAAAACACCGGATCCTTAACCCACTGCCAACCAAGGGAACTCCCAGAAAAGTCTTTTAAAAAAATTCATTTTAGCTTCTCTTCTTCTACATAATCTCTCCTCTTCTTGTCCCTAAACCACATTAACAACCTAGAATGTCACCACAGAAGACTCTTTAATGACTTGGAAAGATCTTTCAAAATATAATTAACTGAAAAAGCAGGTTTCTCAAAAGACTATACATTATGACCACATTTTCATTAAAAATTCATAGGTATGGAGTTCCCATCGTGGCTCAGTGGTTAATGAATCCGGCTGGGAACTGTGATGTTTCGGGTTCGTATCCCTGGCCTTGCTCAGTGGGTTAAGGATCCGGTGTTGCTGTGAGCTGTGGTGTAGGCTGGAAGCTACAGCTCCAATTACTCCCCTAGCCTGGGAACCTCCATATGCCATGGGAGCAGCCCTAGAAAAGGTAAAAAACAAACAAACAAAAATTTATAGGTTCATTTATACACAGTAAAAAGACTCAAAGAGATTATAAGTTAATAGCTCTCATTCCTGGGTGATGGAATTGTGAATGTTTTAAAATTTCTTTTCTGGTCTTGCTTGTATCCTTTACATTTTTTGCAAGAACATCAATTGCTTTTTGTAACTAAAGAAACTTTTTTTTATCTTTTATTTTTTTAAGAAAAAGGGAGTGGTGTTCCCGTCGTGGCTCAGTGGTTAAAGAACCCGCCTAGCATCCATGAAGATGAGGGTTTGATCCCTGGCCTCGCTCAGAGAGTTAGGGATCTGGTGTTGCTGTGAGCTGTGGTATAGTTGCAGATGCAGCTGGGATCCCACATTGCTGTGGCTGTGGTGTAGGCCGGTGGCTAGAGCTCTGATTCCACCCCTAGCCTGGGAACTTCCATATGCTGTGGGTGCAGCCCTAAAAAAGACAAAAAAGAAAAAGGGAGCTTTGGGGAAGATATTTTGGAAGTAGCTGTCAAAATTTTAAGTGTATATGCCCTTTGATCCAGCAATTCCATTTCCAGGAATCTGTTCTATAAGAAAACCTTGCATGTGAACCTGAATATACACCTAACATTTCAATAAATTGTGAAAATTACTAAACGGCCCAAATCCTCAGAGAAGGCAAGTAAATAAAATAAAATATTCAATAAAATATAACACCTCCATATTTTTAAAACTGTGCAGCTGTTAAAAAAAGAAAGAAAACACAGTAGCTAGATCTCTGACTCTCTGACAAGACAAAGAGACATTGCAGGAGTTCCTGTTGTGCCTAGCGGTAACAAACCTGACTAGTATCCATGAGGATGAGGGTTCCCGGCCCCGCTCAGTGGCTTAAGGATCCGGTGTTGCCATGAGCTGTGGTGTAGATTTTTTTTTTTTTTTGTCTTTTTGTTGTTGTTGTTGTTGCTATTTCTTGGGCCGCTCCCTCGGCATATGGAGGTTCCCAGGCTAGGGATTGAATCGGAGCTGTAGCCACCGGCCTACGCCAGAGCCACAGCAACGCGGGATCCGAGCCACGTCTGCAACCTACACCACAGCTCACGGCAGCGCCAGATCGTTAACCCACTGAGCAAGGGCAGGGACCGAACCCGCGACCTCATGGTTCCTAGTCGGATTCGTTAACCACTGCGCCACGATGGGAACTCCTGTGGTGTAGATTGAAGACACGGCTCGGATCTGGCGTGGCTGTGATATAGGCTGGCGGCTACAGCTCCGATTCAACCCCTAGCCTGGGAATTTCCATATGCTAAAAAAAGACAAAAAAAAAAAAAAAAAAGAGAGAGAGAAGTTGCAGAACAGATGTATACTAAGGTCCAACACACATAAAAGCCGTGTATAAAAGTGTAAAGGCGTGGAAAGGGGACGGGAAGGAAGCCGCCATCTGTTGGTGATGGTTCCTTGCAAGGAGGCACTGAGAGCTGGACGTGGGAAGTAACGGTGAAGCGGACTTTGCATTCTGTTCTGAGTTATCTGAATCTTTTACATGTGATTTATGTAACCAAATAAAAAGCACGCGGTTAAAACATGAGAATTCTAAAATGACAAAAGCCTCCACACTCCAAGATGCATTCTCCTTTTCCAGGGGGGCTGCTAAGGGCTCCACCTGCAAACTGCCAGGAAGTCTCAGGAAGGACCAGGGTCCCCGTTACTGTCAGGATTAGAAACAGGCTCAGTTCCCGGCCAGGGGCAGATGGTTATGTAAACAGGGTACAGCCCTGCAGCACATGCTTATGCCCTAAGCAAGAACAGTGACCACGAGGATCTTGGAGCAGTGTGGAAATGAAGGGACAGAAGCCAAGTGGGAAACTGTGCACAGCGCGCCCGCCCAGGAAAGAGGCGGAGGGCGAGCCACCGCCGCTGTTGTGAGCCAGGTGGGATTCTGTCCTCTTGGTCCAAACCTGTTTCTCCCTGGGGCTTGCTCGTTGTGGCCGCAAACCTGCATGTTCTCCCCCTCCCCTACATTTAGTCACTGCAGCCTCTGCTCCCGTCACTTCTTTCTGTCCCCACTGCTGGTCCGGGCACCATCTCCCCCTGCATGATGGCAGTAGCCTCCTCACAGGCCTCCCTGTTCCCAAAGGCCATCTCTGCCAACCTGATCTGTGCCTACACAGCAGCCAGAATGGTCTTCGAGCTTTTCAAAGGTAACTCGCATCGGTTGCTTCCCTGTTTCCTCGTTGCTTGTATAATATTACATTTGCCCTGATCTGAGCCTTTGTGGTCTGGTCCTCGATGCTGCCTACAACCACTTTTCACTTCCATCTCTTGGACTGTATTCCAGCTGCCCTGGCCTTTCTGCCCCCTTCGCCACCTGGGCCTCTGCTTACCCGGCCTCCGTGTGCCTGGCTATGCCTTACTCCCAGCCTCTCTGCCACGGTAGCCTGCTCGCCTGTGCTGGATGCCCAGCCTCCCCCACTAGCCAGCATTATTCGAGGGCTCACCGTGGGTGGGATGCTGCTCTAGGCGCTGGACAGAAAACCCATTTAGTGCTCTCAAGACCCTGTGAGGAGTTCCCGTCGTGACTCAACGGTAATGAACCCGACTAGAATCCGTAAAGATGAGGGGGTTCGATCCCTGGCCTCGCTCAGTGGGTTGAGGATGGCTGTGGCCGTGTTACTCTGGCTGTGGTGTAGGCCGGCAGCTGTAGCGCCCATTTAACCCCTAGCCTGGGAATTTCCATATGCTGCGGATGCAGCCCTAAAAAGCAAAAAAAAAAGACCCTATGAGAGCAGTATGATTAGGACTCCCATTTTACAGATGAGGAAAGTGAGGCACAGAGGTGGGCAACTTACCCCTAAGTCGGGCACCTCTGAAGTGACCAAGCTGGGATTCAAGCCCATTTCGCCTCAACCCAGGGCCTGGGCCCTACGTTATGAAATGATCCTGCCTAAAACCACTGATGAGATAAAAACTGACGCTCTCCTTTTGAAGATCTGAACTGGCTGGAGAGCAGGCCGTAGGCGTCATCGGCCTCGGTGGCGCTGAACACCCGTCTCCAAGCCTTTAGTGCCCATGGTGATTTGGGGACATGATTTGACCTGTTTTTGTTTCTTTCCTGGATAGACTAAGCCATAATTGACTTCTCAAACTGCCTTTTGTAGATTTTCAAAATATTGAATCCACGAGTCCATTTCCCTACTGTAATTCTCAGTAGGGTCTCACCGCATAAAGGGGGTCAGCCCTAGCACCAGTGCTCTGGCAGCGCCCCTGGCTGCAAAAAATAGGGGACTCAACGCCTGTTTGGGTTCTATTTTTATTAAAGTCCCATTAACTTGTTTCTCTCAGAGTAATTAAAGTGTCCAGGCCTCATGCTCTGCAGCGCTGTGGAGGAGGCGCTTTTTAAAAGTCAGCATTCTGTTCTGTTCTGTTCTGTTCTGTTCACAGGCAGAGAACTTTCCTTTCCAAAGGACCCCTGGGGGTTGACATCTCAGGCTCATTCTCAGCCCCAGGTGGGTTTTCTTAGCAGATAATTTAGGAACATTCTCTGCAGTTGATCTCAAGTTCACTGAGGTTGCAGATAATATACTTTTCCTTCTATAGGGTAGGGTTTGTTTTGGTTTGGTTTGGGTTTTGTTTTTTTGTTTTTTTTTTTGGTCTGATTTTTGTAACTCAAAACCAGTTTAATGGCTTCCAGTGAATGTTAATTTCTTCCCCACCTTGTAAGAGTCTGAGCACTGCCCCAGGGCACAGAGGCCAAGTGTGAAGTTTCACTTGGCAGAGGTGTAGAGAGGCATTTTTCTCTCTACCTTTGCACTTTGAATCAGCCACACCCGTGAGAGCCGGGCCCTGTCCTCCCTTCCATGCTGGGGTGGGTGCGACTTGCTCTCTGCCAGGCGCCCCGCCGTGGGACTCTGCGTTTTAACACTGGGCACATTCTGGAACTGGACAGCTTCAACCATTTAATAAATGGAGCATCTCCTGGGTACAAGCTTGGGGCTTGGTGCTCTGGGGGACCCAGTAGGTCTGGAGTGGGGCCCGAGAACTTGCATTTCTAACACATTCACGGTAGTGCAGATGCTGTTGGTCTGGAGACCCCGCTTTGAGAATCACTGCTGCAGGACTTTGCTTCCATGTCACTCCCCCGGGAGGCCTCCCTACGAGCCCCACCCTGACCCCAACACACACCCCCTGACTTGGGATGGTGCTTCAAGCTCTCAGGCAATTTGTACGGGCTCTTGCTTGTGATGGTCTGGTCCCTGCTTCCTTCCCCCACTTCACTGCCTGTCACTCCTCCTCGTCCTCCACGCTCCTGCCATCCAGGCCCGCTTTCCCATCCTCAGAACAGGCCAAGCCATGGACCCCACTGTTTCCTGCCCCAGGGTCGTGGCTCTTGCTCCCCTCACTCCAGGAAGGTTCTTCCCTGGGTTCCTCACCCGGCCGATTCCGCGTCCTGACTCCGAGAGGCCCGCTATGAACATGCGGGGTGAAGAAAGTCCCTGGAGCTGATTTCCCTCACCCGCCCTTTAATTCACATCACAGACCTTGTTGGAATCAGATCTAATCCACCGTGGGAATGTAAACCACAAAGGCGGGGAGGAGGGACCCTTCTGCTGCCTGCTGAGGACCCCGCACCCGGTGCTGGCGGAGGAGAGCATCACTGCAGAAGTGAAGGAATGGGGTCAGGTCCTGCTCTCAGCGAATTTGCATTGCAAGAGGCTGGAAAACCAGCCAGGCTTGCCCTGTGGGCTCCTCTTTCTGCAGACCTCCCTGCCACGGGGCCAACCATCAGCCACTGGGCACTGTTTTGAGCAAGGGGGTGGGGTGCGGTTGGAGGGAGGCAGGGGAGGTTTGTGAACAGCCCAGCTTGCAGATTAGACACATATAATCCAATCCAGAGGGCTGCGTTGTGTTCTGCCAATTGAGATACCAGATGAAGCAGGCCAAGGGCCCCTGGGGCGAGATACCAGGCAAGAGAACTTTTCAAAAATAGCAACTTGTATCTCAGGAATGAGCCTGAATTGTCAATGACAGGAGCAGTGTTCTGAAACAGAAAGCGGAGTCCTATTTATACTGCAAATCCTGGTGACGTGACATAGGCATAGCTTAGGTCAGTTTCCCCAAAAGACATGCTTAGGAGTGATGGCGTTGGTGATAGCTATAGAAGCTGTACTCGGAGGACCAAAGCCGAAGAGAAAGATGCCTGGTGGTGTGGTAGGAAGAGATGCCCATGGCTCCTGGCTGGGCTCTGCCACTTACTGGAGCCGCTAAGAGCTGCCTTCAGGATCAGCAGGATGTGTGTTCGCACCCTGGGCTCAGCACCTGTGACCTTGGGCAGCTGCTTAACGTCACTTAGCCTGTCTCTGTCTCTGGAAAAGGAGGAGAAAAAGTAATTTTGTTTTCAGGGTTGTTGTAAAGAGTACATGAGATATCAAGATAATGTGTATAAAGCTGATATTGCAGTGCCTAGCACAGAGTAAGTACTCAATACATAAAAGCTATTATTAGCTACAACACTGAGACGTTTTAATCAGGTTAGAAAAACATAAAATTTACCATCTGAACCACTTTTAGTGTACAGTTCAGCAATGTTATGTGTATTCACGTTGCTGTGCAACAAATCTCTACAACTTGCTCATCTTGCAGAACGGAAACTCCGTATCTTTGAACAACTCCCCATTCCCCCTTCCCTCAGCCACCTTTTTCTCTGTTCGCAAGAGTCTGACTGCTCTAGGTATCTCATATCAATGGAATCACACAGTATTTGTCCTCTTGTGACTGGCTTATTTCACTCAGCATAACGTTCTCAAGGTTTATCCATGTTGTAGCAGGTGTCGGAATTCACTTTTTCTTTCTTTCACTTCTTTCTTTCTTTCCTTTTTAGGGCTGCAGCTGCAGCATGTGGATGTTCCCAGGCTAGGGCTGTAATCGGAGCTGCAGCTGCTGGCCTAGGCCCCAGCCACAGCAATGCCAGATGTGAGCTGCATCTTGGACCTACATACATCGCAGCTCACGGCAACACCAGATCCTTAACCCACTGAGTGAGGTCAGGGATTGAACCCACATCTTCATGGATTCTAGTCGGATTTGTTTCCACTGAGCCACAACAGGAACTCCCTCCCTTCTTTTTAAGACTGAATATTCCATTGTACATCTATGCCCGCCTGCCTGCCTGCCTGCCTTCCCCTGTCTCTTTCACGGCCATTCAAATGGGTGTAAGGTGATATCTCATTGGTTTTGATTTGCTTTTCCCTAATGATGAGTGATGTTGAGCATCTTTTCTGTTCCACCAGCTCTATATCGTCTTTGGAGAAATGTCTCTGCAGTCCTTGCCCATTTTTAGAATGGGTTGTTTTAGGTTGTTGAGTTGTAGGAGTTCTTTATATAGTCTGAATATTAACCTCATATCAGAATATGATTTGCAAATGTTTTATCCATTCAGTACTTTGCCTTTTCATTCTGCTGACAGTTTCCTTTGATGCACAGCAGTTTTGATGTTTGATGTAGGCCCTTTGTCTCTTTGGGCTTTTGTTGCCTGTGCTTTTGGTGTCATAGCCAAGAAATCATTACCAGATCCAATGTCGTTAAGCTTTTTTCCCGGGAGTTTTATAATTTTAGGCCTATGCTTAGGTTTTTAACCCATTTTGAATTAATTTTTGTACATGGTGTTAGGTAAGGGTCCAACTTCTTCATTCTTCCGTAGTAAGAATGAACTTTTATATTAAAAATTCTCTTACCTCTTCCTGCCTATTTTCTCTTCTAGTGAAAAAAAAAAAGTAGGTTAAGAACTTTTCTATTCATCAAAAGATTCTACAAAGAAAATTAAAAGAGAAGCCACAAACTGGGGGATTTTTTGTAACACAGATAACTGATAAAAGATTTGTGTGCAGAATACTTCTATAATCAGTAGGAGAAAAGACAAACGACCTCGTAGAAAAATGGACCAGACTCATAAAAAGGAATTTCACAGAAGAGGAAGCATGAATGGACAATGAACATATAATAAAATACTCAGCCTCATTAGTGCTCAGGAAAATGCAAATCAGCATCACAATGAAGTATCATTTTATACCAATTAACTGGGCAAAAATTAAGAAATCTAATAAGGAGGACTCTTCTACATAACAGATGGGCGAGTAAATTGGTACATGTTGGCAGTATCTTGTGACGCTGAGCACTCACAGACCCTACAAGCCAGCAATTGAGCTTTTAGGTGAAATTCACCCCAGAGAAACTCTTAAATACATGATTCAGATGTGAGCACAAATGTGCATGATGACAATGTTTGCCATAGAAAAAAGGACTGGAAATGAACCAAATGTCCAATGATAAGAGAATGCTTATGGAAATTGTGGCATGTTCCCAGAATAGAGTATCATTCAGCAGTAAAAATGAACTGTAAGAACCTAGCTGAAAGTTAAAACGTAAAATTGAGTGAAAGAAGCCTGGGCGCGGCAGGGTGTTATTTTTACGGAGTTCAGAACCAAATCAAAAAACCACATTCATTAGAAATAGAAAACAAAGAGGTACTAAACCTAAAATCCGGAAGAGTGATTTCTCTGGGGGGTGGAGGCAGCAGGCATGCAGAAGGAACCAAGAAACTGACTATGTTCTAGAACTTAAGTGAGTGCAAGTTTCCTGGGTGTTCTTGTCTTTACAACATAATCTAAAATGTGTTACACGAATTCTTTTACATAGATTAAATGTAACATGGCAAAGAGTTATTCTATAGCCTGTAGACCAGTTAATCCTTGCACACCCCTTCAGCACCAAGCTTTTGGGCAGCAGCCACTAATTTAGGGAGATTGGAAGAGAAACTCTCCATTCCTCCACCGTCTGTTTATTTTGGGAAGAAGTTGGAAGGAGCAGGTGGGCATGGCCTCTGAGGCCTCCAAAAAAAATTCTGGGCACCAAACCCAGAGTAGAGGCTGGATGTTGATGAGAAGAAGCACAAAGAAAGGTCCTGTGGCCAGCAGGAGAGAGTTCGATGGGTGACCTGTAGATGGCCCAGCTCCCAGTCCACCCTTAAACTGGGAAAACTGGCCTGCGACTTCCTACCCTTTGGCCCAAGGCAGACAGGGAGTGAGTGGCCATCAGGCAGACATCTACTACCCATTACATTCCTAGAAGGGAACAGGAGTGACACTACCCAACAAAGGGGTCTCCGTGGGGGCCTGAAGACATAACTCTTTCCTGAGAGACTATTTCACAACGTACGTCCCCAAGGGACCCTGCCACACCATGTGAATGACATCAAAGGGGGTGTGTATGCTTCAGCCAGAATTAAGTAAGGCAATCCATCCATCTCCATTTAACTCAGCTAAACAGTTCTCTCAACAGATACATATACAATAAGCCAAGACATTTCCCCCACCCCCCATGGTTTCTGTTTTATTTGCAGTGGTAGAAAAGCCTTTTAAAATCACAATCGTCTTGGAGGTCCCGTTGTGGCTCAACGGAAACGAATCTGGCTAGCATCCATGAGGACGGGGGTTCGATCCCTGGCCCTGCTAAGTGGGTTAAGGATCCGGCGTTGCCATGAGCTGTGGTGTAGGTCACAGAAGCAGCTTGGATCCCGCGTTGCTGTGGCTGTGGCGTAGGCCAGGGGCTACAGCTCTGACTGGACCCCTAGCCTGGGAACCTCCATATGCCACGGGAGCAGCCCTAAAAAAGGCAAAAAGAATAAAAATTAAAATAAAAATCACAATGGTCTATGGATAGAACAGCCTTTCAAATGGAGTAAGGTTTTTCCATTTTTACTGATTTCTTTTAAGAATGCTTTAAAATACCATATGATATCACTTATATGTGGAATCTGAAATACTATACAAATGTAAACCCAGACACCTACAATGAATTCATCTTCAAGAAAGGAGGCAAGAATATAAAATGGGGAAAAGACAATCTCTTCAGCCAGTGGTACTAGGAAAACTGGACAACTGCATGTAAATTGATGAAACTAGAACACACCCTCACACCATGCACAAAAATACACTCAAAATGGTTTAAAGACTTCAACATAAGACATGACACCATAAAAATCCTTGAAGAGAACACAGGCAAATCATTCTTTGACATGGTCTCTGAAATGTTTTCTTAGGTCAGTCTTCCAAGGCAATAGAAATAAAACCAAAAAAATGAATGGGACCTAATCAAACTTACAAGCTTTTGCCGAGTGAAGGAAACCACAAACACAACTAAAAGACAACCTACTGAATGGGAGAAAAGAATTGCTTATGATGAAACTGACAAGGGTTTAAGCTCCAAAATGTACAAACGACTCATATAACTCAACAGCAACAACAAAACAACCTAATTGAAAAATGGGCAGAAGACCTAAAGTGACATTTCTCCAAAGAAGACAAATGGATGGACAGTAGGCACGTGAAAAAATGTTCAACATCGCTAATTATCAGAGAAATGAAAATTAAAACTACAGTGAGGTACCACCTCGTACCAGTCAGAATGGCCATCATTACTAAGTCTACAAATAACAAATGCTGGAGAGGGTGAGGAGGAAAAATAATCTTCCTACACTCTTGGTGGGAATGTACACTGGTACAACCACTTTGGAGAACAGCATGGAGGTTCTTCAGAAAACTAAATATAGAACTGCCATACGATCCTGCAATCCCACTCCTGGGTATATACTGGGACAAAATTATAATTCAAAGATACATGCACCCCTATGTTCATAGCAGCCCTAGTCACAATAGCTAAGACACGGAAACAACCAAAATGCCTATCAGTAGATGACCTGATTAAGACGTGGTGTATACACACACACACACACATATATACATACTGGAATACTATGCACCCATAAAAATGAAATAATGCCATTTGTAGCAACATGGATGCAACAAGAGATTATCATGCTAAGTGAAATAAGTCAGAAGAATAAAGGCAAATACTGTGTGAGATCACCTATATGTGGAATCTAAAATATGGCAAAAATGAACTTAGCTACAGAACAGAAACAGACTCAAAGACATTGAGAACAGACCCGTGGTTGCCAAGGGAGAGAAAAGGTGGGGAAGGAAGGATTGGGTCTTTGGGATTAGCAGAGGCAAACTAGTGTACACATGGGATGGATACACAACACGGTCCTGCCGTAGAGCACGGGGAACTATATTCAATATCCTGCGATAAACCATAATGAAAAAGAATATTTATATATAACTGAGTCACTCTGCTCTACAGCAGAATTTAACACACTGTTAACCCACTATATTTCAATTAAAAAATAAGTAAAATAAACAAAGTGATTTTTTTTAAAAAAGCCTTAAAAATTGGAGAGCTTGATTTGCACTGCTGACTCCACCTGAACATGATGTATTGTGTTACATGGTGAGCTCTCCCTAAAAATCTTTGAAATGATCTAGAAATTCAGCCAGTAGGATCCTGTGAAATGTTGATCAAGGGCTGAACTGGCTCAAAGCCTGAGAAAATACTTCCGGAATGCTCAGTGACTTCAAGAAGAGCATGTTACATAATTTTTATCTGGATTCTTGGATGAAGAAATGAGTGAACACAAAATGCTAAATTAGAAAATGACAGTGTCTTTTGAAGAGTTTTTTAAGTGTTTTGCTCTTGAATCTAAGAGATAGCCAAGTGCCAGGCCCTCTTGTTCCCATTAAGATAAAGCCCCACTCTGGGAACAGCCGTTGTCATCTCTCCCTCCCATGACCCCTGCAATGCTGGCTTTTTAATTTTTTCTTTTTCTTTTTGGTCTTTTTTGGGGCCTCACCCGCGGCATATGGAAGTTCCCAGGCTAGGGGTCTAATCGGAGCTACAGCTGCCGGCCTACACCACAGCCACAGCAACTTGTGATCCGAGCTGCATCTGTGACGTACACCACAGCTTATAGCCACGACGGATCCTAAACTCACTGAGCGAGGCCAGGGATCGAACCTGCGTCCTCATGAATGCTAGTGAGATTCATTTCCGCTGAGCCACGATGGGAACTCTGATGCTGGCTTTTCATACTGGTTTTGGTCTCTAGTTTTTCTTCAAGCATCAAAATGCCTCCTCACCACCCCTTTCCATCAACAAATCACACCATCTTTCTCTCCCCTCTCTCGTCTCTTGCCCCTGAATCCATAGCTTTTAGCTCATCATTTGCTTTCTGCATCTAAAGAAACAATCTTTAGGGCAGAATTTTAGTTGCCCAAAGGGATTCCTGCAAATCATGTGAGAATCAAAGAAACTTCTCTGTCAAGGGCGATACAGGAGCAGAGAATGTCATAAAGATATAATCCTCTGGGCTCTTTTTTTTTTTTTTAAACTGGCCATGGGTGGGAGATGTTTGTAAGGATTAGCTTGTTCTACATGTTCCCTTTACTGATTTTGAAGCAGGAGCAGTGCCCAGACACTCTCTTCAGAGCTGCGCTGACACTTGTTAATGATGTTGGCGTATAAAGCCATGCTCATTTTAAACTCATTTAGACACAAGGGAAAATGAGCTAGCATGTGCCAGAAGGGAAAGAGGAGGAAATCAAGTAACTGGTGTCAGAGGGAGAAAGCAACAAGTTTATGGTACAATCAAAGAGGCCTTTTCACATCAGATGCAAGTACTGGGGGGAAAAGTGAACATTTCAGGTGAAAAGCAAATACTCTCTCCCTTCTCGATTCTCTCTACGCCAGCAGCTTCCGCCTGTACAATCCCAGGTCCTTGGCTGGCCCCAGCTATGCACCACGACGCAGCAGCGAAGACTTTCCAATACGCCTGACTTCTGAAATTAATGTAGGGAGGAGTCTATTGCTGTTTTGCACTCCAAACTTGCTCTCAAAAATTATTGCTCCCCAAACGCAACGTAAAACTTGGCATTTTATTTTAGAACAGGAAAAGGACCTTAGTGGAAAATCTGGTGAAACCTAACGCCTGTGGCTTAGTCAATAGTATCTGATAAACGTACCATGATTACATAAGACATTAGGGAAAGCTAGATAAAGGATACAGGGGAACTGTCTATACTATCTTTACAACTATTCTATAAATCTGAAATGACTTCCAAATGAAAACGTTTAATGAAATGATGCCCCTTTCGTTGACTGACTCTGACAGATAGGAGACCTCTGGCTTCTGGGGCCGCCTCTTTTGTTCTGTCCTTTAGACCACGACTCAGGCACCAAGAGAGCAGAATGCTTGTCTCACGTCCTTGGCAAGCAAGTTGTGTCTGACTGTGTCTGGTTGTACGGTGTCTCCTTTGATTAACGAGGCAGAAAGGCAGAAGCCTGGAACAATCAACAAAATGAGCTCAAACAAAACCAGGCTGGGCCTGTGTGGCCTGGGTCAACCATTTGCCTCACAAGAGGGCAGCTGTATACTGACTTGCCTTTAATTCACTATACATTTTATTCACCACTCATGAATGATGGGAGGTTTATTGCCCATTCAAAATGGTAATATCAATAGTTAGAGAGTTCCAAATTTTAAGACACTTTTCTTTAGGTTCAATGCATTTAGTTCTTTTAAAAATTGTTTCTTTGTGTAATCAATATTCAAATTTCCAGTTTAATAAAACTAAACCAAAGCAAACCAAAACCCAAAAATTTCCAGTTTACCTACGGTTGAAATTAAGATTTTTGTGCGTGTGTGCTTTTTAGGGCTGCATTCGTGGCATATGGAAGTTCCCTGGCTAGGGGTCTAATCAGAGCTACAGCTGCCGGCCTACACCACAGCCACAGCAACACAGGATCCAAGCCATGTCTGTGACCTACACCATAGCTCAAGGCAACACCAGATCCTTAACCCACTGAGTGAGGCCAGGGATCGAACCCACATCCTCCTGGATCCTAGTCGAGTTCGCTGACTGCTGAGCCACCAAGGGACTCCTGAAATTAAGATTCTTGAAGTAATTCTTACAGTTTAAGCAACTATCCTATGTTTTGTGCAACAGGTTACTTCAGGGATAGAATTTTCTCTTGAAGACAAAGGTACTTCCAGAAACACGAGTACAGCCTTTGCAATTATCTTCCACAGCCAAGATCAGGGTTATAGACCATAGTTTCACTTAAACACAGTTGTTCTAAGCATAGAGATGGAAAGTACTCCTGGGATTTCTTGAAGATTGCTGGACCAGAAGAGAACAGAAAGAGCACACTGACTTCTGTATGAACTTGCATGAACTTCTCAGTATTTCTGCATTCCAATGTCACTACTTTGGACACAGTATTCCAGACACTTCTCAGGTTCCGCAATGCTGAGAGATGAACAAGACACTATAAAACGCTCAGAACTCTCTTAGGCGGCAGAAGGTGATTTTTTTTATTGAAAATAAGGGACAGATTATTTCTGCTATAGAAACAGTAAGAAAATTCAATACCCAGTCGCTGGGGTAAAGATGAACTTTTTTAACAAATGGTGCTGCTATGGCAGAGTGGCCTTTTTCTGCGAAGGGAGGGTTTTGAGCAGAGGAGTAATCTGATTTACTTTTAAATAAGACCACTCTGGCTGCTCTGGTGAGAAGAGTCTGAAGGCGAGGAGGGCGGATGAATGCAGGGAGGCAGTGGGAAAGCGACCCCAACATCCCCAACAGGAATGGAGGAGGCGGCGGCAGGGAGACAGGGAGGTCCTGCCAACCATACGGAGATGCAGAGCAAGAGCAAAAGGGCCAAGGAGGACCACTACATCTGTCCTGAGCAGTGCGGAAGGATGGAGTTGTCAGAAACAGAGATGAGAAAGATGACAGGAGGGGGAGACTGAGAGAGAGTAAGACGAGAGCCTCAGTTTTAGCCGCATGGGCTCAGACGTCCCGGTGGAAAGTCCAGCACGTGGTCGTCTGGGGTTGAAGGGAGAGGTCTGGCTGGAGATGGCATTTGGGAGCCATCAGTGTAGAGATGGTGGTATTTAAAGCCCGACACTGGAGGAAGTCAGAATGGCCAGAAGAGACCTAAGGACTGAAGCTGAAGACTTCCAAAACGCTGAGGCCACAAGAGCGGGAGGAACTGACCTGGGAGACCGAGTCTTGTCCCCTCCTCTAGGAAAGTCCAGCTTGTACCCCAGGGAAAAACCTGAAGACAGTGAGGTCTTCTGTATATAACTAAGGCCAACTTAGGCCCGAGTTACCTGGGAACAGAGCCTTTAAGGGAAAGAGCACACATTCCCCTTGACTGGAAGAGCGAGTTGGTATTTGAGCTCATTTGTTGACTTATTTTGAAAAATTCAGCTCTTTGGCAAAGGGAGCAAATCATAATCCAAGAGTGATGTGGGGGACGGCTGCAGGGGGGAGAGGGCTAGGAATTGACAGGCTCGAAGGCAAATTTGTAATTAGAAATGGGGTTCAGACGCTCCTTGTAATGTAACTCGTTCAGAACTTAAGATGGAACAAATTCTGAACGTGTGCACTCATGTATTCTTGGCATGTGGCCGCTGAGCAAAATTTTTAATAAGAAAAAAAAAAAAGGCAACAGCCTGAGGATTGACTTTGCAAACAAAGCTGTCTATGAATCCAAAAATTAAACAATATGCTCTTCTCGCTGACAATGAATTTCATTTGCAGGCCCTGACTCTACGTAAAAGCTCTGCCAGTAATGGAAGTCGTCGTTCTTTTTTAGGACACGGCACATCCCAGTGGAGAATGTCCCCGACATTTATGAGTATTGTGCAAACAAAAGAGCAGTTGCTAAAACATGGATTTATTTGGACATTACTGTCAAATACAATCAGACAAAAATTCTCTGATAGCTTTGCCTGATCATCTGCAGGACTCCAGTTACAGAAATAGAACTCGGACAGAACGTATGCAGGGGCAAAGAGGATCATTTATTTAGCACCAAAATCAAATTATAAAAACCTCAGTTCCATCTTAAAACAGGCATTTAAAAAACATTTTTGACATTCTAAGTCTGCCCCACAACATCGGCACAATTTGGAGACTGAAACCCCACCCTAATTTCCAACGACACAGGCAGTGGTGGGAAGTTGGAAGGGGAGCCAACAGTGTGGAGACGGCTGCCCCTCGAAAGGCCCAGGGGGTCCCAGGAAAGCTGTGCCCGACTCTGCCTGAGGTTTCCTCCTTGATCGCCCGGGGAAGGGTTTTGTGGTTGCTTAAATGGATTCTTAGTAACAGGTCAGGAATCTTCTCTGTCATAACATTGCGAAATTTATTGACGAGAAAAACAACGCTCACGACAGCCACGCTGCTGAGCTTCTCAAACAGCCCTCTTCATTAGGCAACCCTGAAGCTCTGATTTCAATGTCACATGGGCTGGTTACCACCCTTTAATAACTACTTTGCAGTTCCAAACGACTCCCTGACAGCTTTGCTGGGGAGGGAATGGCAGAACCTTGCCACTGCTCTAAAGATCTGAGGCAAAGCAAGCTCAGGTTAACCCTTTCCCGTCACTACAGAAGAGGAAAGCAACGTCTTCTCTTTAGTAAAAACCATGCCACTCATCAGCCTTTCCCTTTGCCTTCCTAATTCCTGGAGACAGTTTTTGGAAATTGGGGTAACTCCCCACAGGCAGGTGGTAGGGGATATTTACAGGTAGGGCCAGCATCCTGGGGGGGGCTGTCCTTTGTGGCACCATGAGGAAGATGAGGCATGGAAGCTCAAGAGAACATTCTGTGAGCAGGCGAGGAAGGCCCATTTCCACCCATGCTTTGGAGCTGGTGGAACTGGACATCTAAGGCCGTCCCCACTCCCGTGAGGAAACCCACTTCCAACTCTATTGCGACGTAGGTATTGATGATCCTTATTTGTGAAGGGCTTGGACTTCTCCCTGGCCGTGGGCCCCTGGGTCACGCAGGCCTGGGCTGGGGGTCAACAGGTGGGACACCCCCAGCATATCCTTTCCCTACCCAATGGTACCCCTCCCAACACTCCTGCAGGAGAGAAGCCGCAGGATGGGACGTGATGCTGGCCCTTTCCAAGGCGAGCTGGGCTTCATCAAGGACACACAGAGGAAGACGTCTAGAGGGAGCAGTTCTGTGTTCTTCCGGCCTTCAGTCTTCCATGTCAGGGAGTTTTCTCTTCTTGTAGTTCTGAACAAGGTTGGAAGCTGTGATCTGAGATGCCTGGCCCTTCTCCCAACACTGAAAGTCATTCAGTCCTTTCTGCCCTGTTTGAAACAAGCCTCTCTCCATTTCGTCCAGCCTGGCTACCAGTGCCGAAGTGTCTTCGTTGTAAGCGTTCTGGGCGGAGTCCATGATGCGGCGGAAGCGGCCAATAAACGTCTGAGGAAGAAGAGAGAGAGAGAGAGAGAGAGAGAGCGAGCAATCAGATACATTTTTAATCCCTGGACGTCCACACTGCGTGAAAGGGAAAGATCTGGTTTAGGACTTGGTCTGAGTCTCCACTGCTGCTCAGGCAAGTTACTGCGAGTGGCCGAGTCTCGGTCTCCTTGTCTGGACTGTGATGAAAATCCACTGAAGCAACATGTGTAGAGCACCCGGCAAATGGCGAGCTCCTCAGAAAGCACTCCCCGTTATTATTAGAAACAAAGGCCATAAAAATGTATTGTGGGGAGTTCCCGCTATGGCTCAACGGGATCGGGGGCATCTTGGGAGCGTTGGGATGCAGGTTTGATCCCTGGCCGGCACAGTGGGTTAAGGATCCTGCATTGCCCAGCTGAACCCAGGATGCAATTGCAGCTTGGATCTGATCCCTGGCCCAGGAACTCCATGTGCCTTGGGACGGCCAAAAAAGAAAAAAAAACCTACTGTGGTCACGTGCAAACAGGTTTCAACCAGAAAAGCCTCCTGATTTAACTGAATGCAGTTTCTACTTTTTTTCCCTTCCATCTGAGGGCAGGAGGGAGACATAGGGTCTGCGAGTGTCATTTTATCACAGGGCTCTGAGTCCACGCCACAAGCCTTTGCTGCAGTTTCTTCAACTGCCTCCTGGTGGCGTCATCTTCTGTGTAAACAACCTTAATCTACAACACGTCAAAGCAGTGATGCAAAATGAAAACATGTCACACCCTAAAAAGGGCAGTCTTCCAATTCTAAAACATGCTCTCGTGACATCCTAAGACAGACGGATCCTCCTTTTCAGCTTTCTGCTCAAAAGAGTTTCATCAACTCCAACTGTCTGCAGTCGAGGTATTGAGGTCTTTGTCTGAAAGGACAGCAACAAAGTTTTCCTTTGCTGCCCACATTAAAAGCAGCACTGGGACATGTTAGGCCAAACAGCCCTGGAGGCTGAGGGAGGGTGTCTCCACAGTCCAGGGAGCAAACATGTTTTGAGCCAGCACTTCTTGTAAAGCTAGAAACAGGGAAGTAAAACCTGAGCTGGAAAGGATGGTTTCTTCTAATATTAACAGAGTAAAAATAACCTTGGAACATTCAAGTCAGATTATACTGTAAAGGATGGTGACACATGAATAACACTGCTTTGTCCATGCAAAACAGTGGTCACAGTTTAGTAAGTGACACTGCATAATCTCACGACACCTTTATAATTTTGGCATTATCATCATCTCCATCTTACAGGTGCAGAGTTGATGCCTAGAGGACTCAAGGAGCTTGTCTGAGTCACACAGCTAGTTCGTGGCCAAGACAGGATGTGACCCCAGAACAGGGGAGAGGAACAAGGAACCAAATGATGGGTGTATCTCCAACAGGAATCCTCAGGCCTGTCCTGAGGCCGGGCTGGGACTATGTATTTAGGTGTCTGTCACCTGTAATCAACCATCACCCCTTTCTAATGGCCAGGACTTCCTGTTGGCCCCAATTCTTAGCAAGCACATATGAAGAGGGGCAGACAAGGAGTTCCCACTGTGGCTCAGCAGAAACAAACCCAACTAGGATCCATGAGGACCCAGGTTCCATCGCTGGCCTCGCTCAGTGGGTTAAGGATCTGGTGTTGCTGTGAGCTGTGGTGTAGGTGGCAGACGAGGCTCGGATCCCGAGTTGCTGGGGCTGTGGTGCAGGCCAGCCGCAACAGCTCCGATTCAACCCCTAGCCTGGGAACTTTCATATGCCACGCGTGTGGCCCTAACACACACACACACACACACAAAGTGCCGGACAAGTCACACGTTAAGTGCATATATGATTGGCAAACACAGTCTAACTGCAGGCTGGCCTGGAATAATAATAAACTGATGATATAAATCATACACTTTCCCGGGTAAGAGTCTGGTGGCTGCCTCGGCTGGCTCCCGAGACGTGTGCAATGCCACAGGTTTTCACAGCCATGACTTGCCTGCAGGAGAGCCTGGGAGATGTCTGCATTCTCTGGGCTGTCAAAATGCAGGAGCTGGGAGCCGAACCCGTAGAAGTGAGGCCCCATTTTGTGGAGGTCCACCACGTTGGCATCTGCACCGAACACCGTCCTCCAACCCTCCTGGTAGATCTTGGGAAGTTCCACCGAAAGGATCCGCCGCTTGTTGTCGAAAAGTCCTTTTGCTAGCCACAAAGGGAGCTCAAGCTTGGAGCCCTGCACGGGACAGGATCGTAGACTTTAAACACATATAACACGGGAGGGAGACGTGCCTGACAAAAAGGAAACGGCCGTGGCCTGAGGGAATATCAGTGCTGCTTGAGGCGAGGGATGGTCAAACGCAGACAATGTAGCTGTGACTTGAAGAAACGAACTGTGTGGGCTGATGCTGGCATGTGCTAGGTAGAGGGTGCCTACATAACCAGCTCCCAGTTAGCACCTTGGAGGCTGACTCTCCAATGAGCTTCCCTGGGAGACAATATTTCATGCATGTTCATTGTTAGAATTAAGCGTGTCCTGCATCCAGCCCCGTCCACTGGGACAGGACTCTTGGAAACTTGTCTGGTTTTCTGCAAACGGCATCTCATGCACCCTTTCTCTTTGCTGATTGTGCTCTGCATTCTTTCATCGTATTCACATTTAAACATTAAGTATGACTATCTGATGTGTCTTGTGAGTCCTCTTAGTGAATCATCAAACCTGGAATTGGGATCCTTTGGGATCCCTTGTACAGACAGAAATGGAGAATCTATCATCAGAAGACTCAGAAATCAAGAAGCAAGAGGAGATCCTGCTGTGGCTCAGTGGGTTAAGAACCCAACACAGTGTCTGCGAAGATACGGGTTCAATACCTGGCCTTGCTCAGTGGGTTAAGGATCCAGCATTGTTGCAAGCTGCAGCGTAGGTTGCATGTGCGGCTTGGATCTTGTGTGGCTGTGTCTTGGCATAGGCAGCTGTAGCTCTGATTCAACTGCTAGCCTGGGAACTTCCATATGCATCAGGTGCAGCCCTAAAAAGAAAAATAAATAAATCAATAGAATAAAAATTAAAAAAAGAAAGAAGCATTACTAGAGAAAAGAGGGACATTTGACAATAACAAAAGGGTCATTAAATTCACAAGAAAAATATAAATATCTGTCTAAACTGACAGAAGTCTTAAGAGGAAACTGAAAAATCTGTACCTATAGTGGGAGACGTTAACATATCTCTTGAGATAAATAAGAAGTAGCAAACAAAACTCAGTGAGAAAACAGACAATCTCAACAAAATAAATAACCAACTCGACCTCATTTATAGGTAGAGATCACGTACTGTGGACCATGACCTCAGAGTATGCAGCTTTTCAAGTGCATATAGGTTAAACTGATCTCATGCTGGGGCTTAAAGCAAGTGTTAACTTTTGAAAAACTGAAATGATTCAGACTACATTCTTCGACCACTGGGAATTAAGCCAGAAATCAAACCCAAAAATGTACAGAGCAAAATCCCCAAATGTTTGGACCTAAGCACCAGTCTTCTAAATAATCCATGGGTCAAAGAAGAAATCACAATGAAAAATCAGATTAAATGAAAATCAGATTAAAACTTGTGAAATGTAGTTAAAGCTGTGCTTAGGAGAAATGCCCAGCATAAAGTTGAAAAATCAATGACCTACGTACCCATCTCAAAATGTTAGGAGAACAAAGAAAATTAAGTCCAAAGAAAGTAGAAGGAAAGTACTTTAATTAAGATAAGAACTTAATGACCTAAAAGTACAAATGAGAAAGTTGACAGAGCCATTACTTAGTTCTTTTAAAAGCCTAATGCAAGAGTTCCCATCGTGGAGCCCGGAAATGAATCCGACTGGGAACCATGAGGTTGCAGGTTCCATTCCTGGCCTCGCTCAGTGGGTTAAGGATCTGGCATTGCCGTGAGCTGTGGTGTAGGTCGCAGACGTTGCTTGGATCTGGCATTACTGTGGCTGTGGTAGGCCAGCAGCTGTAGCTATGATTAGACCCCTTGCCTGGGGACCTCCATATGCTGTGAGTACGGCCCTAAAAAGACAAAAAAAAAAAAGACAAAAAAAAAAAAAAAGGGACTAATACAGTTGGTAAACTCCCAGTAAGACTAATTAAGAAAAAGATCACGGGAGTCCCCACTATGGCTCAGTGGTAATGACTCTGACTAGTATTCATGAGGATGCGGGTTGATCCTTGGCCTCGCTCAGTGGGTTAAGGATCCAGTATTGCTGTGAGCTGTGGTGCAGGTTGGGGCTTGGATCCCCCATTGCTGTGGCTGTGGCGTAGTCCAGGGGGTACACGTCCGATTCAATCCCTAATCTGGGAACTTCCATAAGCCTCAGGTGCAGCCCTAAAAACACCAAAAAAAAAAGAGAGAGAGAGAGAGAGATCATAATTTCTCAATAGAAAGAATAAAAATCCAGACATAGTTATAATTCTACAGATGTTTAAAAAATAGTAAAAGGCGGAGTTCCCATCCTGGCACAGTAGCTAACGAGTGGTTAGTGGATCCAACTGGGAACCATGAGGTTTTGAGTTCGATCCCTGGCCTTGCTCAATGGGGTAAGGATCCAGCGTAGCCGTGAGCTGTGGTGTAGGCCACAGACGTGGCTCAGATCCCGCGTTGCTGTGGCTCTGGCGTAGGCCGGTGGCTACAGCTCCGATTAAACCCCTAACCTGGGAACCTCCATATGCCGTGGGAAGCAGCCCTAGAAAAGGCAAAAAAGACAAAAAGACAAAAAGACAAAAAAAAAAAAAGAATAGCAAAAGGCTATAATTAAAAAAAAAAAAAAGAGTAAAAGGATGTTCTGAGCAACATTATACCACTATATTTAAACATTTAAATATTCAAATTCCTAGCAGGAGGAAAACCAACATATCAAAAGTAACACAAGAATAGAAAATCTGAATAGTCCTATATCTAAGAATGAAATTAAATATGTGACGTTTTACTCAAATTTCCCATGCAGAAGAATCCTAAATAATTTATGCAGACACTCTGCCCTCAAGGAATGGAGCATAATTCCCCACTCCTTAAGCATAGCTGCACATAACAACTTCCTTCCAGAGAGAACAGTGTGGAAAGGGTGAAAAGAGTAATTTACAGTGAAGAATCCTGACAAACCCACCTCAGCTAAGTGATCAAGGTTCCTATCACCATGATAAGTCATGCTGATGGTGTATACACCCTGGTAAAAGGGCACTTGACCTCTATGCTCTATGGTCTTCCTCCTCAAAACACTGTCTAATTATGAGAAAACCATCAGACAAATCCCAAATGAGGAACATACTCTACCAAAAAGTGGGTCAGCACTTCACAAAATTCCTGATCATTAAAACCAAGGAAGGTCTGATAAACTATCAAAGCCATGAGGAGCCTAAGGACCCATGGCTACTAAATGCAATGTGCTGTCCTGGATGGGATCCTGAAACAGAAATAGGGCGTTAGGTAAAAAAGAAGGAAATACGAATAAAGTACGTAGGGCACATCTCTGTCTACCAGTGCGCAAGAGAATTAAACCCTTCACTATCATATTGAGTTTTCCGTCAATAAAGAATGTCTAAATTCTTTTTTACAATGAAGATAAACTTTAAAACATTATTTAGAAACACGGAGGTGAATCTTGAAGAAACTCTGAAAAACATAGACTGTGGAGATGGGAAGGGACATAGCAAGGCAAGGCCTGCTATGTTTTGTTATAAATCTTTTGGTACTATTGACTTTTTAAACTTTGCATATGTCCTACTTTGAAAAAAATTAAAACAGACCAAACAAAAACACCCTTCTAAACAAAACTCAGGTTAAATAGGAAATCAAAAATAACCATTACAAGCCAAGTTCCTGGGACAAACTCGTATTTGAAGTCATGCAGTCTTAGGTTCGAATCCAAGCTCACCGCTTATGAGTCCCTGGCCAAGTTACCCAACCTTTCTGAGCTTCAATTTCCTCCCATGTAACAACACTTAACAGTAGGGTTGTTGAAAAATTAAAGGCTAATACACGGAAAACTATACTCCCCCTGCCCTATCCATGCTGGCAATAAAACTCAGTAAATGGTAGGTGATACTGTCATCGTTATGCAGGAATGAAATTAGCAACTTGGGGCTCCCCGATATTATTTGCTCCTACAGAAGCAAAAACTTTTGTTTTAAGGCAAAAGTGGTCAGAACCATTGGTCCTCAAGTATTCAGTCGGTGCCAATTCTAAAGCAAGAACACATGCCGGGGAGAGAAGACACTGCTGAATTTGGTTGGTTTCAAAACTGAGTGTGGGAGGGAGCTCAACGACTCAGTGTAAATTTCGTTTCCGTAAGGGTCGCGGAGAGTAGGTAGGGAGAAAGACTCTAGAGCGCGGGGAATCGGCGGACAGAACTCCTTTAGCGCACTTCCGGGCCCCTCCTTAAAACTACAGATCCCAGGAGGCAGGGCGCCCGGTCATGCGGCCCCAGGGCCGCAAGGCCCACTGGGAGTGGTAGTCTTTTGGTTAGGGGATCCGCGCCAAAGGCTTACCTGTGGGATCGTGTTGTCTGTCTCGGCCCCTCCGCTCCGGTCCAGGAAGAAAGTGCCGAGGCGCGGCATGGGGATCTCAGTGCGCACCGGGAGCTTTTCGTGGGACATCAGGATATCGTCCAGGGAAAGAAAGTTCTCCTCAGGCCCCAGCGCACCAGACTCCACCCGGAAATAAGCCTCGGACATGGCGGCGGCTGGAGCTCCTCTGCTTCCACTCTCGTTGTTCTGGAGACCTCGGGGAGTCAGGGATGTAGAAGGAGGAGGAGGTGGCGGTGGCTGAGGCTGGTCAGGATTTTGAAGGTTGAGGAGGTCCTTGCGGCCACCTGGTAGGATTCAAACTCTTTTCCCGCGCCCGGGGTTGGGCCAGACAGAAGCAGTCGATCTAGGCGGGTCTTCCCAGGAAGAAGCAATCGACAAAATCTGCGGATTTGGTTTTGCGCAACTCCGTGGTGAGGGAGCAGTAGGTGGATCCGCACTAAGTTTTCTTCCCGCAGTGTAGCCCAGGGTGAGAACTTCAAAGAGAAGCAGGAAATGCCTTTGAAGCTGCAAGAAGCGTCTGCACTAGACTGAGTTATGTGGTCTTTTAAATGTTTACATGAAATTAAAAACACTTTGCAGTACATTTAGGGGCTTAAAAAAGACCATTGCGCCCTTCCTCTCAGGCCTGATCCAGTCTGGCTTAATTATTACAGTTTGTCAGTCTCTGAGAATCTCTGTTAATCTTGAAACATTAAAAACAAAGCAACACTCTAACACTAGCCCCTGACAGTCATTACAGACTTTTCGGAGGAGGTATAGTAGGGTAGATGGGGGGGTGGGTGGGTGGAGGAGCACACGTGGCTTGCAGAGGTCGTCAGTCTATGTCAGGACCTCCCGGTTCACCTTACCATCAACGGCTAACTCCATTTGTGGCTTTTATTTTAAATCCTTAAAAGAAGAAATCTGATGGGCAGTTCATCTCTTTTTGAGGCAGGCCACAATGGTCATAGGTGGCAAGACATTCCATAGATTGGGTGCCTGTCAGGTGCCATCACTGCTCTGGTGGGAAGGGGATGTGATACCAGACTTGGGGGCGTTAGTCAGGGCTATGGATGGTGGCAGTGTTGAGAGAGGCACTACAAAACTTACTTCATAAATCAGGACATTCTGGGCTATAGAGCCATGAGCAGAGGGTTCATGGAAAAGGAATGTGTATTCATCATGTTTTTTATTTTCTGTCCTTTATGAAGCTTTGATATCTTGGGGCCTTGCAGCTCGGGTAGGAACTGTTCCTCCCAGGGTGAGCTAATTCCTAGAGTCGCAAACAACTTGCCTGTGAACATGCCTTCCATGTACAAACTAACTGATCCAGAGCCCATATCCCAAGCCTTTATCTAACTCCCACATACCAAACCAGTATTTCCCCGCCCTAAATCACCCCAGGGCCAAGAACTGGACAGATGGAGACCAGCCTTATTCAAACTATCCAATCCTAAATTTGTTTAAACCTGCCTACTCTGCCTCACCCATTTCTTCCCACAGAAACTACACTAAAGGCTCTGGGAGTGTTTTCAGGGTCCTTCAGTAAAGGGGTGTCCTCCCCTCCCTCCTTCTGCCTCCTGGCAGGCCCGTCAGGTACTTCCCTGTGTGACCCTACATGACATGATATGCTCCTTTCTCTTGGGAAGGGTGAGCATTGAAACTTCTTTCAGTGGCACAGACCACTCTGTCATCACTCAGTGATCTCTGTAAGTTAAAGCCTGGGCATCGGCAAGACAAGAGGCAGTGGGGGAGGCGGGCAAATCGTGGGAAGCCTTGAGAGCTCTTCTAAGGGGGTTAGCCTATTCCATAGGAAATGGGAGGAAAAGTGTAAGGTTTTTGAGCCACTGATACCATATATCTGAGCTTTAAGTAGAGAATTCTGGCAGTGGGTGAACAGGGAGCGATTAGACACAGGGAACCCCGTTTAGAAGCCGTTCAGTGAGCCGTAACTGGCAAGTAAATGGATATAGAAAAGAAGGATCGAGAAGGTCAGAGATGATTGAGGTTTTTAACTTAGTTGATTAGGTGGATGGAGGTGTCACAAATAGATGTGCAGAGTACAGGAATATGGGCAGCTGGAGGCAGAAGATGAGTCTGGTTTGGCACTCATGGAGTCTAGGAGCCACTGAAGGGGCTGGGCTGCAGCCCAGTGGAGAAACCAGCCTTGAATTTTTAGTTCTCTATTTTGTGGGAGTTACCCAAGAGTCTTTTTCTGTATCATATTTTCAATGTTTAGTTTGCTCTCCTATTCAATACAAAAATAAACCTAATTTATAGCCAAAACTTATAATGCCTCTGATGAAATGGATCTAGAGTACGGGACATAGTTTGGATGGAAATATAAGTTAATTTGTCTAATTGAAGGCAATGTGTGTTATTTGCTGACAAGGATAGTAAGCTATTTTTGATGTCGAGACGGTTGAGATGGATGCTTCATGATCTATCAGTGCCAAAGGAAGGCATTATTTTTGTTCAGAGACTAGAATATTGGCTTAAACTCAAATACCACAGTTATTCTGATACTAAGGTAACAGGCCAATGTTTGAGATAAAATCAGAGTACCTTATTTTTCTAATTTATTGTCACGGCTCATTGTGAAACTCTTATTCATCGCTTTGATGTTTTTACCCTACTTAATGTTGTCTCCTCGACCTAATAAGTGAATAAGCTAAAAAAAATGAAATGAGTGTAAGTCTGAGCGTATGATGCTAAGCATTTGCACTAATTCATTGACATAAGTGGCACATAGTTTATCAAGTAGAGATCGGTTTACAGCCTAAATTATAAAAGCCAGTAATGCTTCTTTTTTCTATGAAAGCTGGTGTTCCTTAGTACCTAGCCAACCAATCTATGCACCAGAATTACACCAAAGAGAATTTCCGTATATTTATAATCTTCAGACTATATTCAGTAAATGTGCAATATATGGAATTTCAGTCTTCTGAAAAGTGTCCACTGAATCCCTGAAAAAAGAGAGTAGCTTTTCCTCGCCAGTCATTTCAAGATTGCGCAATTTTAGACCTGTGGAACTGTGCAGCATAAAGCAAAACCACCAGCAGCTTTAAATTTGTTTTGAATCCCAGTGCTTTCTAAAGTTCTTCCATTGGGGAAGAATTTCTCACAGTGGGGAGGCTGTGATGCCAGTGACAGAAATGCAGATCCAGGGTGTGGGGAAGGGCACATGAGGGGTGGGGCAGGAAAGAAAGAAATGCATTGGACTCTACCCTCCCAGTCACCTGCTCGGCCAGAAGTTTTAGGCTGTTCCTTGATCCCTCACTTGGTCCATCAGCAAACACTGGCTCTACTTTCATAGTTTTTCCAGAATCTGACCACTGCCCATCATGCTGGTCCAGGCCACCATCATCTCTGGCTGGCAGTTACTGGTGCTTCCTATCTAGCCTTGCTTCTGTCTATGACCTCTTTATCGTTCCTTCAAAACCTCAGGCACTCTCATTCCGCTGGGCTTTCCACTGTCTCTTCTACTCCCTAGAATGTCTTTCGCTCGGATTTCCACATGGCTGGTCCTGTTCAGGTGTTTCCTCAGAAGTCACCTTGAATAAATGAAGCAGTCTCAACAAGGCCTTCCCTAGCCCCCCATCCACAATTTATTTTATTTATTTATTTTTGCCTTTTGAGGGCCGAACCCCTGGTTCATGGAGGTTCTCAGGCTAGGGGTCGAATCGAAGTTGTTAGCTGCCAGCCTACACCACAGCCACAACAATGTGGGATCCGAGCCATGTCTATGGCCTTAACCTTAGCCGTGTCTATGCTCCTTAACCCACTGAGGGAGGCCAGGAATTGAACCCGCATCCTCACGGATGCTAGTCAAACTTGTTTCTGCTGAGCCACACTGGGAACTCCCAATTTTTATGTGTGTGTTTGTCTTTTCATTTATTTATTTTTTGGGTTTTTTTTGTTTGTTTTTTGTTTTGTTTTGTTTTGTTTGTTTGTCTTTTTAGAGCCACACCTGCAGCACATGGAAATTCCCAGCCTAGGGGTCGAATCGATGCTGCAGCTGCTGGCCTATGCCACAGCCACACCAGATCTGAGCTGCGTCTGTGACCTACACCACAGCTCACAGCAATGCCAGATCCTTAACCCACTGAGTGAGGCCAAGGATCAAACCTGCATCCTCATGGATACTAGTCGGGTTCTTTACCACTGAGCCATGACAGGAACTCTTTCATCTACAATTTTAATCTCCCCCACTGACACCCAGTATTTCCCTCCCTTTTCCCCTCAGCACTGACTTCTAATGTCCTGTGTATTTTACTTATTCATTTTGCTTATTGTCACCCCTATTAGAACATGAGCTCCGTGAGGACAGGGATTTTATTTTGCTATATCCTCACTGCCTAGTGTGTGGTAGGCACTTCATAAGTATTTATTGAATGAATTTGTGGTTATTTGTAGTAGTGATATTTTCTTTTAAAACATAAAATAAAAACAATGGATCAGTTTTAAGTAACTAATAGTACAAGTGGGGCAGCTATTACAACAGTCACAAGCGGTAGCAGTAAAACATTGAAAACATTGACTGAAGTGCTTAAAAATACTTTGCCAAGGTACAGGTTCAGTCACATTTAACATTTCTAAATCCTTGAGCTTCAGTTATTATTAATGCCATGATGAAAACTCATTGACTGGGCTCTGCTCACTTAAATTCGTTAATGTTTGGTGGAATAGTATTGAGTTGGATCTTTATACCAACTGTAAAAACTGGAATGCTTGGAGTTCCCGCTGTGGTGCAGTGGGTTAAGGATCTGGTGTTGTCACTGCATCGGCTGGGGTCACAGCTGTGCCACAGTTTCAGTCCCTGGCCCAGGAACTTTCCATGCTGAAGGTGCAGACAGAAAAAAAAAAAAAGGAGATAAGATTTAAAATGGCTTAGTCTCTCACCCATGACACATTTCTAACAGCCATTTATTCTTAATTGCTATGTTACTTCTGGGATCCGACAAGCCTGGGTCAAACTTCCATCACTTTAATTGGCTCCGTGACTCAGGCGAATTATCTATTGGAAGCTTAGATTTTGCATCTATGAAATGGGGATTCTATGATACCAGCTCAAGAGTTTTGGTGAATTCATTTGGAATGAATGAGCCAGTTTATGAAGAGCACTTAGCTCAGGGCCTGGCCCCTGTAAGGGCTCATTAAACATCCTCCTTATCAGCATTATTTGTACCGTGTTTATTCATTGCTGTATCTTTTTTTTTTTTTTTTTTTTTTTTTTGGTCTTTTTGTCTTTGTAGAGCCGCACCCGCAGCATGTGGAGTTTCCCAGGCTAGGGGTCTAATTGGAGCTGTAGCTGCTGCCCTACGCCATAGCCACAGCAAGGCAGGATCCAAACTGCGTCTGCAACCTACACCACAGCTCCTGGCAAAGCCAGATCTTTAACCCACTGAGCAAGGCCAGGGATTGAACGTGCAACCTCATGGTTCCTAGTCAGATTCATTCCCACTGTACCACGACGGGAACTCCTCATTGCTGTATCCTTAACATCTCAAACAGTACCTGGCGCCTAGCAAAAGCACTCAGTGAACTTTTGTGAAATAACTATCATCATTCACTATTGTCGTCATTGATCAGGGCTTGGCTACATTTGCCTCCAGCCCTAATTCAAGTTTCTAAATGCCCTTGACGATGATAAATTATTATCTTTCTACTTTTCCATGCAAACATTCAGTTAGAATTTCTTTCTGAGGAGTTCAAAGCCTTAAAATTTTTTAATTTTGAAATTACAGTATTATGTTTGCAACCTTATTATGTAAGGTTAATGGATTTAAATCACCAGAGTTCATTTTTACATAATGTAAGTGTTCTTTTCAGTTGAGCTATTTCTTGAGCACTGCTTCAAAACGCCTTCAATGAGATCAAAATAAATTGATGGGCATGATGCGACCTTCTGTGTGGGTAGTGCTGATTTTAGATTCTTCCCACAGTCTTCAGCAGAAATCGTAAATCCATCTTATATATTCAGAGATTTTGTCTCTGTGTGTGTCACCCTCATAACTTGGCAAAGGAGCAGATATAGCATCATTATAATAGGGGTAATTCATTTAATCCAACTTTTCCTTTTCTGTGCTCTCAGCTCCATAAAAATACCCTTTCCTCCCATTCATATATATATATATATATATATATATATATATATATATATATATACCTTTTTCTGCTAATTTATTATATAATTTAAGCCATGGTCTGATAGCCAGAGTTTCTCCCAGTTCAGGTGGAGTGGAGTTCGTCTGAGGAGAATATGGGGGAAGAACAGCTGTCATTTATTCATCAAGATGTTCAGATGCCTATTAGATGCCCTGGGGCTGCTGATGTGAACATGTAGAATAAAATGACATGTTCTGGGTTGTGAAGGAGATTGGTGCCCAGTAAAGGGAACAGGAGCATGAGGTGATAAGATAGATCTGTGTCTGAAATCTCGTGGAAGTTCAGAAGGAGTGATGGATTTTGACCTGGACAGAACAGGGGTTTACAAAGGCTCTGCCAAGGAAGAGGCGCCAGAATGGGGCCTCTGAGAGTGAGTAGGACTTTTCTTACAGGCCCACCAATGCAAGGAAGGATCATCCTAGACCCAAGGATCAACTCTGAGTAAAGATGTGTGATTGTGGAAGTTCAGAATCAAATTTTTCTTCTTTTGAACAGGTGCCTCCTTTTGCCTTGCATATGCTGGCTAGTGCCTCTGCCAGCTGTCTGCTTACCTGAATTTTCACATGGAAAGTAACAGAAAAATCTAATTCAAACCTGCCTAGGTGACAAGAGATTCTAGACTCCAAAACTGGAGCGCAGGACTTCATGATTGGTTGGTCCAACAGCCCAAGGAGGTCACTAAGAATCTATCTTTGCTTTGCTCTGCACATGCTCATGTTCAGCTATGGCTATTCCCCTGAGGTCACAAGATGTTTACCACTTAAGTTACCAAGGACCTTTGTTCTTGTCCAAGCAAGGAGAGCATTCAGTCCCAACAGAGTCCTGACATTCACCATCACTGATAGGTTTAGATCATAAGCTCACTCCTGAGCCAAGAACTATAAGATCCAGAACTAATTAGTTAAGTCACTCAAGGCCCATCTTTAAAGGTGGCATGGGGTCAGGGTCCCTAAAACACATGGGCTGCACAACAGGGGAGACTGGAGGCCAACTGCTGACAATCTAGATGCTTTTAGGAAGGAGGATGCTGGGAGAGAACAAATACTGTCCACCACAGTCACTATCCAAGGGAAGAATTCAGTATCACTTCCTCTCTCACCTCCCCATATCTAGCCTTTCAATAGATCCTGCTGATTCTTTTTGTCATACTTTTGTCTCCAAAATTACCTTTGTTCAAGCCTTCGTCATTGCTCACCTGTATCCTCAAAATGCCTCCTGACTGGTTTTCCTCTGCCTCTGTGCTCTCCTTCCTCCTAAGTTCCTTCGCACTTTCCCATAGTGATCCTTTTACCCCAAAGATCTGATCCTGTTACTCCCTTGCCTACAACCCAATGCTCCCATGGGTTATTGAATAAATTCTAAACTTCCTGATAAGTCATATGTGTTTTCCATGACCTGTGTATTTGTTTGCTAAGGCCACCATCCCAAAATACAGCAGACTTGGCGGGCTTAAGCAACAGGTCTCCTCACAATTCTGAGGCTGAAAGTCCAAGATCAAGGTGTCACTGGGATTGGCATCTCTTGGGGCCTCTCCCCTGGGCTTGCAGAAGGCTGCTTTCCTGCTGTATTATCACATGGCCTTTCCTCTGTGCATGCGTATCCCTGATGTTTCCTTCCCAGAAGGACACCAGTCATCCTGGATTAGGGTCTCTCCCTTATGAACCCATTTTACCCTAATTACCTTTTCAAAGACTATATTTCCAAATACAGTTGTGCTGTGGACTTAGCACTTCAATATATAAATTCAGAGGAGGGGCACAATGCAGTCTGTAATAATATGCTTTCCATCTTCATCCTCTGATACTTGCTCATCGTTACCCTACAATGAACCTTCCCAAAAAGCAAAGATTGGCTGGAGATGTCTGATTGAACACAACCACACATACCACCCTCCTTCCTGCCTCCCCTCTCCTGAAATGCCACCTTCTGTCTCTTGGTGGGTATTTTATATCTCTACATGAAACCCATAAAAACACAGGAAAGCTATAAAGAGTGCCACCAGAAGAGCAGGTTATACATGCATTCCTTGTGATATAGAAAGCAGATGGGATCAGATTGATAGAAAAACTGGAGCAAAGAAAAACACAGCTCAAACAGGGATAGAAAAAAATACTACCAAGAAAACTAGAGCATTTCAGGGATATTCTAAGCTCAGGCAACAGATACCTGGAGCAGGAGGAGGTACTGGGGGGAGAGATGAACATCTGTGTTCATGAGAGCAAGTCGGGGCTTGCTTCTCCAGCACAGGGTAGAATCGAGAGGATGTCAGCAAGATGAGCTCGGCCCCTGTGCGAGGATGATGTGAACTTGTGAAGTGGCACAGATTTTTGGAAGGCCCCCCAAAGTACATGCTCATCACAAAGAGGAAGACACACTTTTACAATGGAAAGAGCTGATGGTCACCACCCTACGGAAGTGATCAGACCTGACACGCTCATGGCAGGACAACCTGACACTATATGCCTAGCGACGTCAGGCGGTAGAATGTATGCTGAATCACCTGTGAAGCATTCTTGCCCAAACAGTAAACCTGAATCCAATCGAGCCTCTAGACGTAACTTTATGAGAAATATGGGAGTGAGAGAGGAGGGTTTGAGGAAGAGTTAAATAATACCCAGAGGGAACAAGTAGACAAAATCAGAATGTGGAGCATCCTAAGAGGGCATCACTAGTAAAATATTATCCCAGGGGATCTGGTGCCTTGAGTGCAAGGCAGAAGTTTATGTCTCAGACTTAAGATGGTGCTTCAGAGCCCTCTCGGTTGTGCCAGAATCTCTCTGAGACTCTTAAGGGCCTGCCTCATCGCTCCTCTCAGCTAGATATCAGGGCCTCTGAGGCGTCTAGGGGGAAGTCCACTAGCAGCTTCACAGGGAACCCAAGATTAAACAAAAAGGCATCTCTCCGAGAGCTTGATCCGGATGTAATGGGACAGGACTCTGGAGGACTCTTGGAAAAGGATGTGTTTGTTTTCCATGTGAGCCGCAGTACAGATGGTCTTCATCTTATGATGGTTCTACTTACAACTTTTCAACTTTGCCACAGTGCAAAAATGGCACACATTCAGTAGAAATCATAAGTAAGTTTTGAATTTCAACCTTTTCCCAGGCTGGTGGTAGGTGGTAAGATACTCTCTCCTGATGCTGGGCAGTGGCAGCCCCAGCTCCCCACCAGCCACACCATCACAAGGGTAAACCACCCATACACAGACAGCCACTCTGTTTTCCACTTCCAGTGTTGTTTTCAAGAAGTTACATGAGGAGTTCCCATCATGGCGCAGTGGTTAACAAATCCGACTAGGAACCATGAGGTTGTGGGTTCGATCCCTGGCCTTGCTCATTGGGTTGGGGATCCAGCGTTGCCGTGAGCTGTGGTGTAGGTTGCAGACATGGCTCGGATCCCGAGTTGCTGTGGCTCTGGCGGAGGCCAGGAGCTGCAGCTCCGATTGGACCCCTAGCCTGGGAACCTCCATGTGCCACAGGAGCGGCCCTAGAAAAGGCAAAAAAAAAAAAAAAAAAAAAAAAAAGAAGTTACATGAGACAGTCGACACTTCATTACACAATAGGCTTTGTGTTAGATGATTTTGCCCAACTGTAGAATAATGTTCTGAGCACACTGAAGGCAGATTAGACTGAGCTATGACGTGGGTAGATTAGGTGCATTAAATGCATTTTCAACTTGTGAGATTTTCAACTTATGATGGGTTTATCAGGATATAACCTCATCAGAAGCTGAGGAAGATCTGTAATGTGTGGCCAGAAGGAAGACCATGGCAGTTTTAAAAACACAGCTTGGAATTCCTGTTGTGGCTCAGGGGGTTAAGAACCCAACCAGTATTCATGAGGATGCAGGTTCGAGCCCTGGCCTTGCTCACTGGGTTAAGGATCTGGTATTGCCACAAGCTGTGGCATAGGTCGCAGGTGTGGCTCAGATCACTCATTGCTATGGCTATGGTTGTAGGCCAGCAGCTTCAGCTCCGATTCGACCCCTAGCCTGGGAACTTCCATATGCTACAGGTGCAAACTGAAAAAAAAAACAAAAACAAAAAACCCACCACCACAGCAACAAAACAGTTGTTTGAATCTAAGTACTGGGTACATGAGTGTCCATTATACAATTCTTTTAACTTTTCTGAATGTGAACATTTTTGTAATAAGAGCTGAGGGGGGAAAAAAAAGACCAGGGAAAATGATAAAAACGTTCCCAACTTCTTTAGTCATTAAGGAAATGCAAATTAAACCCAAAATGCAATACCACCCACCAGAATGGCTAAAATGAAAAGGACAGAAAAATGTTGGCAAGACTATGAAGCAAGTGGAATTCCTTCATAGACCACTGGTGGAAACATAAATAGGACAACCATTTTGGAAACCTGCTGGCAGTGTCTACTAAAGCCCACATACATCTACCCTATGATTCAGCAATGCCCCCTCCAAAAAAAAAAACAAAACTATTTAATGTCCATCAAAAGATATATAGCAGCTCCCTTGAGAGAGGTTGCAAACTGAAAACTACCCAAATGTACATCAACTGGAGGAGGAACAGATAAACACATGTTTATGAAATGGAATGCTCTCCACCCACCAGAATGATAGACCCACAACCACGCTGGACAATGTGAACGAAGCTTGCAAACAGGCAAAGTGAAAGAAGACAGATATAAGAGTACACACTGTATGATTCCACTGTTTTAATTAAGATTGATGCTGGAGTTCCCGTCGTGGCGCAGTGGTTAACGAATCCGACTAGGAACCACGAGGTTGCAGGTTTGATCCCTGGCCTTGCTCAGTGGGTTAACGATCCGGCGTTGCTGTGAGCTGTGGTGTAGGTTGCAGACACGGCTCGGATCCAGCGTTGCTGTGGCTCTGGCGTAGGCCGGTGGCTACAGCTCCGATTCAACCCCTCCTGGGAACCTCCATATGCCACGGGAGCGGCCCAAGAAATAGCAATAACAACAACAACAAAAAGACAAAAGACACACACACACACACACACACACACAAAAAAAAGATTGATGCTAACATCTTAATAAAGATAACAAATCTGGAGTTCCCGTCGTGGCGCAGTGGTTAACGAATCCGACTAGGAACCATGAGGTTGCAGGTTCGATCCCTGGCCTTGCTCAGTGGGTTAACGATCCGGCGTTGCCGTGAGCTGTGGTGTAGGCTGCTGACGCGGCTCGGATCCCGCATTGCTGTGGCTCTGGCGTAGGCTGGTGGCTACAGCTCCGATTCAACCCCTAGCCTGGGAACCTCCATATGCCGCGGGAGCGGCCCAAGAAATAGCAACAACAACAAAAGACAAAAGACAAAAAAAAAAAAAAAAAAAAAAAAAAAAAGATAACAAATCTACAGCAATAGAAGTCGGGATAGTCACCCTTGGAGGGGCAGTGACGGGAAAGGAACACAGGATGTCGGGGATGTTCTCTTTCTTGATGTGGGTGCTGATGAAAAGGATGGGTTAAATTTGAGCAATTTTCTGTATACACGCTGCATTTCAGTAAAAAGTAAAGAAAGAAAAGAAAGGGGAAAAAAAAGAGCCAGCCCTCTTCTCCCACAAATACTGGACACTCAGCAGCTGTGTCATTTATCCCCAGGATAAAGCCTTGACTGGAGCTCTCTGAAGTGGAACTTTTAAAACTGGTTCCAAGTAAGTCAGGACCCCGATAACTCCTCTCAGAATATATCAACCTCCTCTTTTTCCAACAGGTGGGCTGTCTTAGAAGACCAAAGATTGACTTTCTTCCCCCTTTTTCTTTCTTTTCTTTTTTTTTTTTTTTTTTTGTCTTTTGCCATTTATTGGGCCGCTCCCACGGCATATGGAGGTTCCCAGGCTAGGGGTTTAATCGGAGCTGTTGACGCCAGCCTATGCCAGAGCCACAGCAACGCGGGATCCGAGCCGCGTCTGCGACCTACACCACAGCTCAGGGCAAAGCCAGATCGTTAACCCACTGAGCAAGGGCAGGGACCGAACCCGCAACCTCATGGTTCCTAGTCGGATTTGTTAACCACTGCGCCATGACGGGAACTCCTCTTCCCCCCTTTTCAGCTGCACCTGCGGCATATGGAAATTCATGGAGTAGGGGTTGAATCGGAGCTGCAGCTGCCAGCCTACAACACAGCCATGGCAACGATGGATCTGAGGTGAAACTGTGACCTACTCCAAAGCTTGTGGCAACACCAGATCCTTAACCCGCTGAGCAAGGTCAAGGATCAAATGTGCATCCCCACAGAGACTATGTCAGGTCCTTAACCTGCTGAGGCACAACGGGAGCTCCCAAGATTTACTTCTGAGTTACAAAAATAGACAGAATGACAGACAGAGATATTTAATCCTGACTCCCAATTCTAAGTATGGACAGATAGCCAAGAGTCACCAAATTAGGGAAAAGCAATACCAAACAAGGAAGCAGCAAACTCAACCACAGAAAAACTAATAACCAAAGAAGTGGAATTAATGAAGCCATCCAAAAACTTTAAAATAATTATAATAAATACTTTCAGAGAGAAGAAGCTGCAAAAGGAAAAAAAAAAAACAGTTTTTGGAAACTGAAAAATAACACTGTGGAGTTCCTGCTGTGGCACAGAGGGTTAAGAATCTGGTATTGTCTCAGCTTGGGTTGCAGCCGCAGATTGGATATGATCCCTGGCCTGGGAACTTCCATACGCCATGAGTGAGGCCAAAAAATAAAAAACTGAAAAAAAAAAAAAGCACCACAAATACACACACACACACACACACACACTTGCAAAAACGTGACGGAGTTCCTCTTATGGCTGAGTGGGTTACAAACCTGACTAGTATCCATGAGGACGTGGGTTGGATCCCTGGCCTTGCTCAGTGGGATAAGGATCTGGCGTTGCCGTGAGCTGTGGTGTAGGTCACAGACGTGGCTCGGATCTGGCATTGCTGTGGTTATGGCGTAGGCTGGCAGCTGCAGCTCCAATTCAACCCCTAACCTGGGAACTTCCATATGCCATGGGTATGGCCCAAGAAAGAAAGGAAGGGAGGAAGGAAGAAGAACGTGGTAAGTAGGCCACGTAGTCAAAGAGACTCAGGTGAGGCTGCTGTGGAAGATGAAGCCGAGGGATCCTCGCAGGATGTCTCACCAAGGTGCAGAAAGATGGAGCCTACCAAGGGAAAGCTGAGACATGCAGGGTGGATCTAGAGCTATTAACACCCAACAGGCACTATAGAAAGAAATCAGAGAGAATGGAGAGTAAGCAATAAAATGAGTAATAAAAGAAAATTTCCCTTGAGAGAAGAAATAAACCTTTAGATTAAAAGGGCTCACTCAGCTCTAAGCAGGAAAAATGACAAGATTATCTGTGCCCAGACACCTGATGCTGCCAATTTATAATCCTAAGGACAAAAACGAAACCCAAAATGTTTCCACAGAGGACAGCTAGGTTACTGACAAAGAAACTTTTAAGAATTAGACTTGCTATCAGACTTCTCATTAGAAACTCTGGATGTTAGAGCAATATATTCAAAGTTTCGAGGGAAAATGACCTTGAATTCAGAACACTAGATCCAGGCAAATTAGCATTCAACAGTGAGGCCGATATACAGGTATGTTCAGAAAGGTCAGAACTCACAGGTTTTGCTGTCCATAGACTGAAGATTAATACTCACTCAAGGATGTACTTTATCAAAAACATAATTAAAATGGATCCACAAAAGAGGAAGATGCAAGATCAAAACCATGAGTTACTGACATTTCTATTCCTGAACCCAAAACTCTACTTGACATACACACACAAAGCCCACAATAGCTGGAATGATGGTCTCAAACTGTCACTGTACAGGGTTGTGCAGAGTAAAAGGATCTGGAACCGAGATCTATAGGCAAAAGGGGAGACACTCTATGTATATTTTCGGCCACACCCACAGCATGTGGAAGTTCCTGGCCCAGGGATCAAACCTGAGCCACAGCAGCAACCCAAGCTGCTGCAGTGGCAATGCTGGATCCCTAACCTGCTGTGCCACAAGAGAACACCTATATTTTTAAAGTTTGTCTATTTTGGAGTTCCCATTGTGGCTCAGTGGGTAAAGAACCTGCTATAGTGTCCGCAAGGATGCAGGTTCAATCCCTAGCTGGTAGCTGCAGCTTCAAATTGACCCCTAGCCTGGGAACTTCCATATGCCGCAGGTGCAGTCCTACAAAGAAAAAAAAATCAATTTTTTCCAGGCTTGATGGAATTTTCTGACTAGGAACCATCACTTTTTTCATCTTTGATTCCCCAATTCAGGGCAGGATAATTAGTATGTAGGAAATATTTAATAAATGTTGGTTGAAATACTTAGAAGAGTCAAATTCATAGAGATGGAAAATTGAATGATGGTTGCCAAGAGCTGATGAGGAGGGGAGAATGAGGGGGTTATTGTTTAATGTGTGCAGAGTTTCCGCTTAGGAAGGTGAAAAAGTTCTGGAGGAGGATGGTGGTGAAGGTTGCACAACAATGTGAATGTAATTAACGCCATAAATTGTACTCATTAAAAAAAGGGTAAAATGGTAAATCTTATGTACCATTACTACAACATGAAAAAAATTTTTGATCTTTTAAAAAACCCATTCTTTTCCATTATAGTTTGTCCTAGGACAATGAATAGAGTTCTCTGTGCTATACAGTAGGACCTGGCTGTTTATCCCCTCCGTGTAGATGAGCTTACCTGTGCTACCCGCAACCGCCCACTCCATCCCTCTCCCAATGAAAAAATATTTTTAATGTTGGATAAATGGTATAATGAGCAGATTAATGACCCACCAAAGATATCCAAGTCCTCGGGGAACCTGGAAATGTGTTGCGTTACCATGGCCCAGAGGAGTTAAGATCGCAATCAGCTGGCCTTGCGATGAAGAGATTATGCTGGAACATTCATCCCAAGAATCTCTATAAATGAAAGAGGGAGACAAGAGAGGGAGTCAGAGAGATGTGAAGGGGCTGCGCTGCAGGCTTTGAAATTGGAGGAAGGGGCGATAAGCCAAGGAATTCAGAAGCTGGGAAAGGCAAGGAAATAGATTCTCCTCTGAGGCCTTCAGAAGTAACAAGGTCCTGCTGAGATCTTGATTTTAGCCCAATGAGACCCATTTCAGACTTCTGACCTCTGAACCTGTAGGATAATAAACTTGCATAGTTGTAAGCCATTAAGTTTGCTGTAAATTGTCACAGCTGTAACAGGAAACTACAGCAGAAAGAAATGCCATGATTAGAAAAAATGTTAAGATACAGCCACATTCAGTTTATATTTCTATGAAATATTATAGACACACCCAAAAGGCGTAATTATCTGATCATCTGTTTATCCAGGTCTTCACACAGGGAAGGAATAAGTAATTACAATGCAAATCTCATCATTTTTCCTTGAAAGCATCAATGGTTCCTACAGCCTGAAGAGAGAGCCTAAAGCTTTGCCTCTAACTGGGCTCTTGCTGGCAGTTTTGGGCTACTCCTCTGCCTCTTCCTCTAGAAATGCTGGATTTCTGATAGTGTCCTCATTCTGCAAGTCCGTTCATGCCTCAATGTCTTTGCCTCGCTGTTCCCTCTGCTTGGACTGCCTTTTCCTCCTCTCTTCACCTGGCTAGTCCATGCTTGTTTTTGCTTCTCAGCTTGGTTCTCTCCTCCACAAGGCCGTCTCTAACCTCCAGCTTCAGCTACATTCTTTTTTCATCTGTGCTGCAGAGTAGCATCCACTCTAGACAATTATACGAATATTGTATTTCAATGAAATTCTTTGGACTCCTCTGCTAGATCGCAAGCTCCTTGAGGTAGATTTACTCATTGACCTATGCTGCTATTTGGTAACTGGTTGCTAAAGTGCCTCAATCAAGCTCCCTCAATATACACGAAAGAAATATGTAATGAGCCTTACATTGTTTTGAAAATACAGCCTGGAGAACTGGATTGAATAAGAAATAGTAATGGTATCTAACTCTGATATATAAAAAGATAATGTAATACCCTTCTAGTTTTTAGAAAGTCACTTTTTGGTTTTATAATTTGATTTGATTTTAAGCAAAGTTTAAACTCCTCCTCTTAAAAGTCAGCAACTCTAACAAAAAGACATGCTTTTTTTTTTTTTTTTTTTTTGCACTGATCAGACTGACAATGATTTTAAAAATTTGAGAAGACGCTATGTTAGACACAACTAGAAATTAGCTCATCATCATTGGAGGGTGTCAACTGAAAAAAACACACAACCTAAAAGTTGAGAATTATGTTTTATTTGGCAGACATTCTGAAGATTTCAAGCCCAGGACATAGCATCCCAGATAATGCTGAGAAACTGCTCCAAAGAGGCAAGAGGTGAGGGATCCAGGATATATAGGAGTTTTTGCAACAAATGACCAGGTAGTTAGAGCATCAAAAGATAACTTTTTTTTTTTTTTTTTTTTTGTCTTTTTGCCATTTCTTGGGCCACTCCCGCGGCATATGGAGGTTCCCAGGCTAGAGGTCCAATCGGAGCTGCAGCTACCAGCCTATGCCAGAGCCATAGCAACAAGAGATCCGAGCTGCGTCTGCGACGTACACCACAGTTCACGGCAACGCTGGATCCTTAACCCACTGAGCGAGGCCAGGGATCAAACCCGCAACCTCATGGTTCCTAGTCGGATTCGTTAACCACTGAGCCACGACAGGAACTCCAAAAGATTACTGTTAACAAAAGAAAACCAGACATCTCATGTTAGGGCATTTAGCATTCTATGTATGGGAAGATGCAAGAGGCTCAATGAAATGATTCCTTTGATGTGCACCTCAGCCCTCTAGGGCCAGTATCTTGTGTTTCCTCAGGGTGCACCCTCAGGCAGGGGCAGGTGTAGTGGCTGACTGCTAGATGGGCTTGGCGTGGGCAGCCCCTTTGTTTCCATCCTGAGTTCCATTAGGGCTCGAGAAAAAGCCAATACCAAAAGCTTACATACTATATGTTTCCACTTATATAACATTTTTGAAAAGACAAAATTTTAGAAAAGAATAGGTTGAGTAGGTTGCTAGGAGTTCAGGAACAGAGAAGGGACAGAAAAGAGTTGGGTAGAGTTAAAAAAGAGAAACATGAGGAGTTCCCGTGGTGGCTCAGGGGTTAATGAATCCGACTAGGAACCATGAGGTTGCAGGTTCGATCCCTGACGTTGCTCAGTGGGTTAAGGATCCAGCGTAGCCGTGAGCTGTGGTGTAGGCCACAGACGTGGCTCAGATCCTGTGTTGCTGTGGCTCTGGTGTAGGCCGGTGGCTATAGCTCTGATTAGACCCCTAGCCTGGGAACCTCCATATGCCAAGGGAGCGACCCTAGAAAAGACAAAAAAAACGAACAAAAAAGCCAAAAGTGACAACTGACAATGAGAGGAAAAATGATTAAAAAACAAAAACAAAAACATGCACAATAAAAAAAAAAAAAGAAAAAAAGAGAAACATGAGAGATGCTTGTCATAATGGAGCTGTTCTGTATCCTGACTGTGGTGCTGGACACCTGGGACCTACACGTATGTTGTATGGAGCTAAAAACACATAAAGGAGTGTAAGTAAAAGAGAGGAAATCTAAATAAGGCAGTTAAAGTCTATCAAAGTCAGTGTCTTGGTTGTTATTGGATAAGAGTTTGGCAAGATGCTACCATTTGGGAAAACTGGGTATAGGATGCATAGATCTCTTTGTATTATTTCTTTCTTTTCTTTCTTTTTTTTTTTTTTTAGGGCTGCACCCACAGCATATGGAGGTTGCCATGCTAGGGGTCTAACTGGAGCTACCAGCTGCCAGCCTATGCCAGAGCCATAGCAATGCCAGATCTGAGCCATGTCTGCAACCTACACCACAGCTCATGGCAACATTGGATCCTTAACCCCCTGAGTGAGGCCAGGGATTGAACCCACAACCTCATGGTTCCTAGACGGATTCGTTTCTGCTGTGCCATGATGAGAACTCCTGTGTTATTTCTTGTAATTGCATCTGAATCCACAATTATCAAAAAAAAAGTTGAATTAAAAAAGATGCAGAACAATTTGATCATAATATGATTTTTGTAAGAATGAGGGCTACCAATTTATAGACATGTTAGCCTTTGCATATTAAAATATGCATATTAATGAAAATAACTGGTTTCCTCTAGGAAGAACTAGGAGACTGAAGGAGGAGGAGGAAGACTTATCTTCCACTACATAATCTTTTGCATTTTGCTATTTTAAACCTGGGTAAGTCTTGCTTTTAAGTGCCTCGAGAAATTTAAAAACAAAGCAAATGTGAGGCTTGAATAATTTTTTTAAATCAAAAGTAAACTTTCATTACCAAGTATGAAATTACAAAGGATCATTACAAAGTCCAGTAGGTACAAGCTTCTATCGCTATGGACTACGAAGATCCTCTGCCTCTTTCAGCAGGCGTGGGGGTGGAAATCAGGACTTTTACTGGGAGGAGGGGAAAGGAATGCTGGGCAAGTGCCAGCGGCAGGCACCCCCTCTGGAAGGCCACCTGTGCCTCCCACCTTACAAATCTGGGGATGGAAGGAGGGTGTCACTGCACCCCACGTACCGACAAGGCACCATTTGCCCACATTCTGCTGCTGACTTGGGTAGACAGCCCGTTGACTCCACTCCAATCCACCAGGGCTCAGCCCCAGGGGAGGCTTTTATCTTCTGAAATATCATTACACATAATTTAAAATTTAAAATCGATCATCAGTCCCAGCCAGGTAGGTGTTCTTATGTATTAACATGTTGAGGTGGAGGGTGTGCTGAAGATAAAGAAGCGCCAGGCTTCTTTGGAGCCAGAAATTGATCCCAGGTGGTGAAGCTGCTTGTGGCCATTGTCTGACTTTTAGAAACGGATCTAGTTTGTTTAGCGAAACACGATCGCTGTTACCACGTTATCATCACCAGTTCTTTTCACCTCCTGATGGTGGATCATGTTTGCCTGATATCTATGGATGAAACTTCTTCTTGGGAGATAAAGATTTTTATTTAATAAAAAATAGAAAAATTAACATGAGTCTCTAAAAATACACTTTCAAAAGCCTGCGCTCCACACTAGCCGTAGACAAAAGACAGCATCACACAGCTGAAATTTAAAATGTGAGATTTAAGGAGTTCCTATTGTGGTACATCGGAAACTAATCTAACTAGGAACCATGAGGTTGCCAGTTGGATCCCTGGCCTCGATCGGTGGGTTAAGGATCCGGCGTTGCCACAAACTGTGTCGTAGGTTGCAGCAGCAACTCGGATCCGGTGTGGCTGTGGTGTAGGCCAGCAGCTGTAGCTCTGATTGGACCCTTAGCCTGGGAACCTCCATATGCTGCGAGTGTGGCCCTAAAAAGCAAAAAATAGAATAAAATGTGAGATTTAAAGTACAAAAAAGAATAACTTGATTTTCTGACAAACAGATCAAGAACTTATCTTTTAAAAAACCTTTTTCCCTTCCTCCCATCTCCAGCCAAAGATCTAAAATATTTCAGACCTGAAAGATGCTCAAATCTGTCAGTGCTTAGCAGCTGGGAAACCAGTGCAAATAGAACATGACACCTCCCCAAAACCTACTGTTCCTGTTCTTAGCACACAACAAGCCACGTTACAGACCGTGAAAAACATAAGCCTTGTTGGTTATACTGACAGTGATACCAGAAAACGTGTTTAATGCCAGAAACTGAGCATTCAGTTTTCTTGCAAGCAATGCAGTGTGAAAAAAAAAATATATATAGCAAAGTGGTAACTTTGGCAGCTAGTAAGTTTAAGAAATAATTTACAAAAACACAAGGGAAGAAATAGATCTCAGATTTACTTTAAATTCATGGTTTTTATAAAGTTTCTTTTTCTTTTCTTTTCTTTTTTGTTTTTGTTTTTAGGGCTGCGCCCATGGCACATGGAAGTTCCCAGGCTAGGGGTCAAATCGGAGCTTCAGCTGCCAGCCTACACCACAGCCACAGCAATATGGGATGCTAACCACACCATGGCTCACGGCAACACTGGATCCTTGACCCAAAATCGAGGCCAGGGATCAAATCTGCATCCTCGTGGATACTAACCTGGGTTCTTAACCTGCTGGGCCGCAGTGGGAATCCCTAACGTTTCTTTTTAATGGAAAACGCTCTCTGTTTTGTGGAAGTTAGATCTTTGATACACTCTGGTATTTACAAATGAGGCCAGGCTTAGGCAAAGCCTGAGTGTGTGAGAGAGTTATCTTCAGTGTCCCCTTGAGGCATGGATTCTGTCACTGGACCTGGGCACTCCTTCGGAGACCTCTGAGAGCCCCTTCTCTTTAACCTGCTCAGTCCCCAGAGGCACCATCCACTGGTGCTGGTGCCCTTGCTGCTTTTACTGGTGTCCTGGCAGTATTCGCTGGGTTCATTTCTAGGGTGATCAAATGTCCTGGCTTGTCTGGGACTGAGGGATTTCTCGGCACACAGGATTTTTAGTGCTAAAACTTAGTCCCAGATTAAAGATTTAAATAGAAGACCTGAAACTACCAAACTTCTAAAAGAAAACACAAAGGAAAAGTTTCATGACATTGGGCTTGGCAATGATTTCATGGCTATGACACCAAAAACTTGGGCAACAAAAGAAAAAAAAAGCAAAAATAGGACTATATCAAACTAAAAACCTTCTGCACAGCAAAGGAAACAACCAACAGAATGAAATGACAACTTCTAGAATGGAAGAAAATATTTGCAAACTGTTATGTCTGATAAGGGGTTCATTTCCAAATCATACAAGGAACTCATACAATGCAACCACAATAATGATGACAACAAAACTGAGGAAAAATGGGCAAAGGACCTGAATAGCTATGTCTTCAAAGAAGTCATATAAATGGACAAAGGGTACATGCAAAGATGCTCCACATCACTAGACATCAGGGAAATGCAAGTGAAAATCACAGTGGGATATCCCCTCACACCTATTAGGATGGCTCTCATCAGAAAAACAAAACGTAACAAGTGTTGGCTGGGATGTGGAGAAATTGGAACCCTGTGCACTTTGGTAGGAATACAAAAATGTTGAAGCCACTGTGCAAAACAGTATGTAGGTTCCTCAAAAAATTAAAAATAGAACTAACATATGATGTAGAAATCCCACTCCTGGGTATATAGCCAAAAGAAATGAAATCAGGATATTGAAGAGATAATCTGCATCCCCATGCGCAGCATCACTCACTTGAGCCAAGATGGGACGATAACCCAAGCGCCCATCAGCGGAAGGGTGGACGAAGAAAATGTGGCTTATACATGCAACGGAGTATCATTCAGCCTTAAGAAGGAAATCCTACCATTTGCGACAACATTGATGGGCCGGGAGACATGACGCTAATGACATAATTCAGTCACAGAAGGAGGAGCACTGCATGGTTCCACTTTATGAAGTATCTAAAACAGTCAAACTTACAGAAGTAGAAAATAGAATGGTGGTTGCCAGGGGAGGGGGGAAGGAAGATTGGGTATTGTGGATCAATGGGTATAAAGTTATACAAGATGAGTAAGTTATAGAGGTCTACTGTATGATATGGTGGCTATAATTTTTTTTTTTTTGTCTTTTTAGGGCAAATGGAGGCCTAAGGAGGTTCCCAGGCTAGGAGTCTAATTGGAGCTGTAGCTGCCAGCCTACACCACCACTATAGCAACGCCAGATCCGAGCCCTGTCTATGATCTACACCACAGCTCACGGCAATGCCGGATCCTCAACCCACTGAGCAAGGCCAGGGATCAAACCCGTGTCCTCATGGATACTGGTTGGGTTCATTAACTGCTGAGCCATGACGGGAACTCCCAAGTGTCTATAATTAACAATATGGTGTTTTGCACTTAAAACATTAAGAGAGTAAATACTCTATTAAATGTTCTTTTCACACATGCACACTTACCCAAGGCAAAAGGATACGAGGGAACTTCTGGAGGTGGTAGATATGTTTATTTCTTTTACTATGGTGGTGACGGTATCATGGATGTGGGCATATATCCACACCCACCAGAATATGTACATCAAATATGTACTTTTGTATATAATTTCTACCACCATAAAGCTGTAAAAAAATGAGGTAGGATACATAATTTTATGAATGCTCTGATCAGTGCCCTGCAGCAGATATGAATAATCTCAATGATTTTGGCATGGCAATCTGAATTTAATGCTAAGATATAAAATCGGATTTGAAATGTTCCCATTTTAAGACTAAATTATCAGGATTTCTTAAAAGTAAAAACAAACACAATTGAGTCAATCTTGTTCTCAAAGGCTAAGAGGTGGAAGTAACCCAAGTGCCCAGTGGCAAATAAACGGATAAACACAACGTGGTCTATCCAACCAGTAGAATGTTATTCAGCCTTCAAGAGGAAAAGAATTCGGACACTTGCTGCAACATGGATGAAACTTGACAACATTCTGGGGAGTGAAATAAGTCAGTCACAAAAGGACGAATACTGTATGATCCACTTCTGCGTGCTCCCTAGAGTAGTCAGATTTATAGAAACAAAAAGAAGAATGGTGATTGCCAGGAACTGGTGGATGGCGGAGCTGTTTAAGGGGTGCAGATTTTCAGATGGGGAAACTGAAACGGTTCTGGAGAAGGATGGTGGCTATGGTTGCACAACTATGTGAAAGTACTTAATGCCATAGTATGTACTTAATGTACACACCGAATGTACTTAATCCCACTATACACAAACTGATTAAGACGATAAATTTTGTTACCTATATTTTAACATTATACACTTTGCTGAAATTTATTTACTTTTTCCTTTGAGCTATAAATATACTGGCTTTAATGCAGAAAAGTATAAATACTGAAAACATCCCAAACAAGTCTTTGTCAACCCACGAGAGCTAACACTGCAGGCATCAAGTATTTTAAAGAATACATGTGAAATTCTAAAGGCAACACCACCCAATTGAGGATAGTAAGCTGAGGTGCAAAATGACTCTTTATTTTCCATTTTCTTTTTTTTTTCTTTTTTTTATTTTCCCACTGTACAGCAAGGGGGTCAGGTTATCCTTACATGTATACATTACAATTACATTTTTCCCCCACCCTTTGTTCTGTTGCAACATGAGTATCTAGACATAGTTCTCAATGCTATTCAGCAGGATCTCCTTGTAAATCTATTCTAAGTTGTGTCTGATAAGCCCAAGCTCCCGATCCCTCCCACTCCCTCCCCCTATTTTCCATTTTCTTTTGTGTCTTTTACTTTGTGCTATTCCCTTCAGACAGTTACTACGGACCAGGGATGAGCAAACCATGGGCCATGGGACAAATCAGATCTATCATCTGCCTTAGTCCATGAACTAAGACTATTTCTTAAATATTTTTAACTAGTTGAAAATATTATTTTATATGTGAAAATGTAATTTTTTATGAAATTTACATTTTGGTTTTTAAATTATTTAATAAATTTTATTACATTTATAGGGGTACAACAATCATCACAACCAAATTTTATAGCATTTCCATCTTGAACCCTCAGTGCATCCCCCCACCCCCCAATCTGTCTTATTTGGAAACCATAAGTTTTTCAAGGTCTGTGAGTCAGTATCTGTTCTGCAAAGAAGTTCATGTGTCTTTTTTTTAGATTCCACATGTAAGTGATATCATTTGATGTTGGCGTCTCATTGTGACTGACTTTACTTAGCATGCTAATTTCTAGGTCCATCCATGTTGCTGCAAATGCCGTTATTTTGTTCCTTTTAATGGCTGAGTAATATTCCATTGTGTATATCTACCACATCTTGATCCACTCCTCTGTCAATGGACATTTAGGTTGTTTCCATGTCTTGGCTATTGCATAGAGTGTTGCAATGAACACTGGAGTACCTGTGTCTTTTCAAGTCATGGTTTTCTCTGGATAGATGCCCAGCAGTGGGATTGATGGATCAAACAGTAGTACTATTTTTAGTTTTCTGAGGACTCTCCATACTGTTTTCCTCAGTGGTTGGCTTTTTATCCTGTTCCACTGATCTATATTTCTTTGTGCCTTTCTTATATGTCTTATATGTCTTTGTGCTTGTACCATATGGTTTTGATGACTGTGGCTTTGTAGTATAGTCTCAAGTCAGGGAGCCTGCTTCCTCCAGCTCCATTTTTCTTTTTCAGGATGTCTTTGGCTATTCTGAGTCTTTTGTGCTTCCAAATAAACCTTAAAATATTTTGTTCGAGTTCTGTGAAAAATGTCCTTGGTAATTTGATAGGGATTGCATTGAATCTGTGGATTGCCTTGTGTAGTATAGTCATTTTGATAATATTGACTCTTCCAAGAGCACAGTATGTCTTTCCATCTGTTTGTGTCATCTTTGATTTCTTTCATCAGTGTCTTATCAGAGTACAGGTCTTTTTTCTCTTTAGGTAGGTTTATTCCTAAATATCTTATTCTTTTGGATGTGATGAGAAATGGAATTGCTTCCATAATTTCTCTTTCTGATCTTTTGTTGTTAATAGATAGACACTTTTTTTTAATTTAAAAATTAAAAAATAAAATGGAATCAGTGCTAGGCAAACCATGTCTTATATCTTGATAAATTTCCTCTCCATCATACAGTAGGTATATTTTGATTCACCTGCTCATTCAAATTGAGGTCCCATAGCTGAAGGATTCTCTGTCTCAGGCCCTGTTGTTGGAAAGGCAGGTTTTTTTTTGTTTTGTTTTGTTTTTTGTTTTTTTTTTTTGTTTTTTTTTTGTTTTGTCTTTTTGCCATTTCTAGGGCCGCTCCCGCAGCATATGGAGGTTCCCAGGCTAGGGGTTGAATCGGAGCTGTAGCCACTGGCCTACGCCAAAGCCACAGCAATGCTGGATCCGAGCCGCGTCTGCAACCTACACCACAGCTCATGGCAACGCCGGATTGTTAACCCACTGAGCAAGGGCAGGGACCGAACCCGCAACCTCATGGTTCCTAGTCGGATTCGTTAACCTCTGCGCCATGATGGGACCTCTGGAAAGGCAGGTTTTGAAGCACAGGACCCTAATTTCCCTCCAGCCCTGGATACAGTGCATGACTCATGGGTGTGGCTTTAAAATATGAGCTGGACCAATCAGCTTCCTCTCTTGACTACCAGTACTAATTGACACAAAGTGCAGTTAGTCTGTTGGCACTGGACCCAGAGTGGGGAAAAAGAACAGGAGGGAGAAGAGGCTGAGAGGGACCCCTTGCTCAAGGCCTGCAGATTCAGCCTTCTTTGGATCACACAAGGATTCGATTCTTATGATACCCTCCTTGCACTAGAGCTACTGGGACAGGGCTTCTTCCCCCAACTCCCCAAATGCTGGTTGTACTCATTGAGAAATCTTCTGTAGTTAGAATCACTTAATAAAATTGGACTTTATGTGCATCACTATAATAAAAATAAGCTTGGGGAAATTACATAGTCTATAGCAGTGATTCTCAGCAGGGGGTGATTTTGTTTCCCAAGGGATATTTGCTAACTTTTAGAGACATTTCTGGTTGACTGAACAGGAGGGAGAAGGTCTGTAAGTGCACAGGCTTCTAGTGGGTGGAGGTCAGGGCTGTCCACCACAACAAGGAATGCTCTCTCTCAAAATGTCAGTAGGGATGAGCTTGAAAAACTCTGCCACAGAGGACTGGAGCCTTTTAAAAATATGCACAAGAATTTATTCAGATCCTTAATTTCCCAAATTGAAAACATTTTAAAAGTATTTCCAATCTCTAAGACAGAGGTGATTGAGGATGTCAATTTTTTTTTTCCTGGCTCAGAATATATTCATTGTTGATTTGTCCTTAGGAAACCAGCCTTCCCCACTCTCAATCAGTGTGGTTTCTGCCACGTTGACCTGGGTGGTCGTGGAACTCAAGCTGGTCAATCACAATAACAACCCTTCCCACACTCCTATTCCCAATAGTGATGTGACCAAACCAGACCTATCCTGGGGCCTGGAGCATGCTCTTCCAATGGGGGATGCTGTGAAGGTAACTCTGGCCACCTAGACGGGAGCACCTGGCTAACCTGGGAGCCTACAGAGACAGGTGAGATGAGAGGTGGGAGGAATGAGGCTGGGTCCTCTCGTTCAGGCATTAGATCTAGTTATGCCAGAGCCACCCTCTTCAGTTTTCAGTGACATGTGACATACCTTCCAGTTTTAATGTAAGCCACCTGAAGTTGGATTTCTGTCACTTAATACAGAGAGATGAAATAGCTCAGATGGTTTCTTTGTCATGCGTTTAGCAAAGCATAGGAAAGGCTCCTATGGTAGAGTGTGTGTGTGTGTGTGTGTGTGTGTGTGTTTAAAATATCAGTGCTCTTTGGAATCTACCATTCTTGTTTTTCCCAACAGAAGATCCATAGCCATATAGCTTGCTGCCACCCTACCTACCTCACTCCCTGTTGGTTTTCTCCCAATATATTCTCCTCTCCCAGCTGAGTCACAATCCTCACTGCCTTCAGTTCTTTATGCCTGCACTTCTCTTTGTACCAGTGTCTACCTGCTGATCTCAGAGAGCTGAATGTCAGCTCATGCTTACTGAGCACTGACTAGGTGCCCTACACTCTGCATGTATGTGGTGTGGTGCATGTGTGTGGTGTTCCTTGATCTGTAACAGCTCTCTGGGCAGGTATTATAATTTTTCTCATTTTACAAATTAGGAATTTGCTCAAGATCTCTCAGCTCATGAGAGAATGACTTGGGATTCAAATCAAGTTGGTTGGGTTCTAGTGCCTGTGATCTTAACCCCTGTACCACACTGCCATCTATTTTTTTTTTAAGACTAATTGAGTCAGGGAAAAACTTCTATGGAATTCAATCAATACATTTCTGAGTCATTTTTTTCCTAAAGAGGCTTAAATATGAAGAAAGCTGCAACCTTTCTGTATTTGCGGACTGCCTCTCATAATCTCAAGTCATTTGCTAATAAAATACAGGTTCCTAAAGTTTCCACAAAAGGAAATGTAACTTCCATAGTTCAGGGCTGATCTGCCAGCTGTAGAACACTATGTAAACTTTTAAATCACTGTTTGACAATGCATAGGCAATGCTTAGTAATATATAGTGCCACGTGCCTCTGTGTCAGCATTTCTGAGTCATGGCCGGGAACCTATAACAGCCAAGTGACATATGCTTTAATGGGGTCTGACTCACTTATATAAGCCTCATTAACTTGACAGAGTTTGTTTTATAAAATTGAGGAGGACTCTCTGAACTTTGATTTTTTTCATCTCTATATATAACAATGATATGAGCTCAAAATTATCCCCAGAGCCTCGTGTGACTTCATCTTAGTCATCGCCTAACTACTCTTCTTTTATTTTGGGTGAAACTTCTTAAAAGTGTAGTATTCTCCTTGACAGGCTCACCTTTTGCTCCATATTCACTTTTCCACCCCTTCCAGCCTGATTCTCTGGTTTCTGCTCCCTCCATGTCCCGAACTTAACCACAAACTTCTAGATCCAACGGACTCTTTTCAGATCCTACCTGGTTTGGCTTCTCTGCAGCACACTATCTGCCATTCCATTCTTCTTGGTATTTTTTTTTCTCTTCTTGCATTTCAGGAGAGCATTCTTCCTTGGTACTTCTCTTATCTTTCAACATTAATTCTTTTTGAAGTATAGTTGATTTACTATGATGCGTTAGTTTCCGGTGTACACCAAAGCGATTCAGTTATACACGTACATACATCCTTTCTTCTTCAGATTCTTTTCTTCTATAGGTTATTACAAAATATTTCAATGCCATGGAGTTCCCCTCATGGCTTAGTGGTTAACGAACCTGACTAGTATCCACGAGAACTTGGGTTTGATCCCTGGCCTCGCTCAGTGAATTAAAGATCCAGTGTTGCCATGAGCTGTGGTGTAGGTCGCAGATGTGGCTGTGATGTAGGCCAGCAGCTACAGCTCTGACTGGACCCCTAGCCTGGGAACCTCCATATGCCACGGGTGAGGCCCTAAAAAGACAAAACAACTAAAAAAAAAAAAAACCCAAAAAACAAAACCCAAAATATATTTCAGAACTAATTTTTAGTCTCTCCTGCTGGCTGCATTTTTTATTCTTCTCTTTCCATACAAATGTTCTGTCTTTATCCCTTTTCCCTTTCTAGTCTAAACACTATCTGCCATCAATCTATCCTCTACCCCACTGTCTTGGGGAATCTCTCTAATGTAATCTGAATAAATCTTGGGGTTCCCAGTGCCCATCTCAGCTTGGTATGGCATTCAAAGAAACACACCCCAATTAAAAACACTTCAGGAGTTCTCGTGGCTCAGCAGTTAACAAACCTTACTAGCATCCATGAGGACATGGGTTCAATCCCTGGCCTCACTCAGTGGGTTAAGGATCTGGCATTGCTGTGAGCTGTGGTGTAGGTTGCAGACGCAGCTCGGATCCTGCATTGCTATGGCTGTGGTGTAAGCCAGTGGCTACAGCTCCAATTCAACCCCTAGCCTGGAACTCTCCATATGCCACGGGTGCGGCCCTAAAAAGACAATAAAAAAAAAATTTAAAAACACCTCAATATTCATGTCTATGTCTTTTTTTTTTTTTTGGTCTTTTTAGAGCTGCACCTGCAGCATATGGAAGTTCCCAGGCTAGGGTTGAATCAGAGCTGCAGCTGCCAGGCTACACTACAGCCACAGCAACACTAGATACAAGTCATGACTGTGACCTACACCACAGCTCATGGAAATGCCTGATCCTTAATCCACTAAGCAAGACCAGGGATTGAACCTGTGCCCTCATGGATACTTGTCAGATTCATGTCCACTGAACCACGATGGGAACTCCTCACTTCTGAGTCTTAAAGAACATCAAAAAAGGTCCTATTCTTTTTTTTTTTTTTTTTAATCTTTTTGCCTTTTCTAGGGTCACTCCCGCAGCATATGGAGGTTCCCAGGCTAGGGGTCTAATTGGAGCTGTAGCTGCCGGCCTACCCCACAGCCACAGCAACGTGGGATCCGAGCCGCGTCTGTGACCTACACCACAGCTCACGGCAATGTCGGATCCTTAACCCACTGAGCAAGGCCAGGGATCAAACCCGCAACCTCATGGTTCCTAGTCGGATTCGTTAACCACTGCGCCACGACGGGAACTCCAAAAGGTCCTATTCTTAATTTCAGATTCTGCCTCTCCAAAGCTTTTTGCCTTATTATGCAGTCACTTAAAAGAACATGGTAAATTTATATGCAGTGGCCCGGAAAGCCAAAATGATTAGCATACCCTTCAGGAAAAACAAAAAACAAAAAAACCAAATTGCCAACAAAGATGTATACTACAATCCCATTTATGTTTTTCAAAGAATGTATGTGAAGGGGGAAGGGGTGGGGAGTGATGGATGGGGAGTTTGGGGTTAGCAGATGCAAACTACTATATACAGAATGGATCAACAACAAGGTCCTACTGTGTAGCACAGGGAATAGTATTTGATATCCTGTAATAAACTACAATGGGAAAAAATATGAAAAAGAATATAAATGTATAAACAAATCGCTTTGTGTTACACTAGAAACTAACACAACATTGTAAACTAATCTTCAATAAAATAAATTTTTCAAAAAGTATATGTGAGGAGTTCCCATGATGGCTCAGTGGGAACCCTACTAGTATCCATGAGGACGAGAGTTCGATGCCTGGCCTCGCTCAGTGGGTTAAGCAACTGGTGTTGCCACAAGCTGTGGTGTAGGTCGCAGATGCAGCTCGGATCCCGACTGGCTGTGACTGGCAGCTACAGCTCTGATCCGACCCCTAGCCTGGGAACTTCCATATGCTGAGGGGGTGGCCCTAGAAAGACCAAAAAACAAATCAAAACAAAAAAGTATATGTAAGGATATCTAGGAAAAAGTTCAACATGAAATGATTAACAGGTGGTGATCTCAGGGTGAGGTGACGGTGGAGGGAGAGAGGAAGATAGGAATGGAGGGTTTTTATACACAAACACACACACACACACACACACACACACACACACAGAGGTGTTAGCAATCATTTTAACCTTTTTGTGTTGTTTAATATTTTCAAAGAAAAATTTTCCTGAGAAACTAGAACCTTTCCCACAAGGAACACAGAAAGGATGTCCCCTCCCACCACTTCCTTTCAGCATCACACCGGAAGTCTTGGCTAACATTACACAAACTAAGTAAATAAAAGGTATTTTTACTAGGAAAGAAGAAATAAAACCATCTCTGTTTGCAGGTGACATGATTTTCGATGTAGAAAATACAAAAGAATGCATGAAATCCTGGAGCTAATTAACAATTTACACAAGGTGGTAGGATAAAGGCTGACATACAAAAATCGATTGCTGGAGTTCCCTGTTGTGGCGCAGTGGAAACGAATCTGACTAGTATCCCTGAGGACGTGGGTTCGATCCCTGGCCTTGCTCAGTGGGTTAAGGATCCGGCATTGCCGTGAGCTGTGGTGTAAGTTGCAGACATGGCTCGGATCTGGTGTTGCTGTGGTTGTAACATAGGCCAGTGGCTACAGCTCTGATTTGACCCCTAGCCTGGGAACCTCCAAATGCTGCAGGTGGGGTCCTCAAAAGCCAAAAAAAAAAAGTAAATTGCTTTCCTCTACACCAGCAATGAACAAGGAGAATCCAAAATTTAAAAAGCAATGTTTTTATTAGCATCTCTAAAAATTAAATACTTAAGTATAAATCTTACAAAATATGTCTAAGATCTACATGAAAAAAAACTACCGTGTTCTAAAGAAAGGAATCAAAGGAGATCTAAATAAACGGAGAGAAAGTTCATGTTCATGGATAAGAAGACTCAATATTATCAAGATGTCAGTTATTCCCAACTTGATCTCTAGATTAAACACAATCTTAATCAAAATCCCACCAAGTTATTTTATAGATATCGACTGATTCTAAAGGTTAAATGGGAGTTCCCATTGTACCTCAGAAGTAACAAACCTGACTAGTATCCATGAGGACACAGGTTCGATCCCTGGCTTTGTTCAGTGAGTGAAGGATCCAGCGTGGCTGTGAACTGCATGTAGATTGCAGACGTGGCTCGGATTCCGGTGTAGGCCAGCAGAGACAGCTCCAACCGGACCCCTAGCCTGGGCATTCCCACATGCCGTGGGTGCGGCCCTAAAAAGACAACATAAAATAAATAAAAAAATAAAAATAAAAATGGAAAGAGTTTATACGGAAGAGCCCCCTTGCGTCTCCATGGGTTAAGGACCTGACGCCACTGCAGTGGTTCTGTTTACAGCTACGGCTTGGGTTTGATCCCTGGCCTGGGAGCTTCCACCTACCACGGTCATGGCCAAAAATAAAAAAAAATTAAAAAATTAAGTTTATAAGGAGAGACAAGAGACCCAGAGTGGCAAACACAGTATTGAAGGAGAGGAATAAAGGCAGAGGCTGACACTACCTGATTTCAAGAAGTACTATAAAGTTAGTCATCAAGACAGATTTTGTCAATCATGTTTCCTGCTGCAGAAGCCTGCAACTCTTCATTAATCTTCATAATGACTGCACCAGAGGGTGTCCCAAGCCCTATGTGAACATAGACAGTTCAGATTCAACGTGGGGACGGGGATGACAGGAGGGGACCAAGACAGAAAACACTAGGTCATACTTATGTGGTGGACTATTTGGACTGCTCCATCATTGTTTTGACTGCCCTGAACCTCCTTCCCCACCTATTTCTGGAACTTGCTTTTCTGCCCACTCAGCCATATGGTGTGGAGGAAAGGTGGCCAGAAAAGACTCCATGCCCTGGCGAGGGTTAATTGGGTCAGCAATGAGTATCCGTTCTTTCCTTTTCTCCTGCAGCATGGGAAAATCAGAGTGCCCCCATCCTGTATCCTTTGGTCCACACGTGGGCATTCCAAAGTCAGGGCAATCAGAGCCCTTCACTGCTTTATTAACCTGGGAAAACTAAGAGGATGTTTCAAGTGTGGAGAATATTCACTCTCTCTCCACTACCAATGTGGTGATCTCTGTAATTTTTTTTTTTTTTAAGGGTCGCACCCGTGGCATATGGAAGTTCCCAGACTCAGGGTGAAATAGGAGCTGCATCTGCCTGCCTACACCACAGCCACAGCATCGCAGGATCCGAGCCACATCCACGACCTACACCACAGCTCACGGCAACACTGGATCCTTAACCCACTGAACGAGGCCAGGGATTGAACCTGCATCCTCATGGATACTAGTCGGACTCGTTTCTGCTGCACCACAATGGGAACCCCCTGTAAATTTTTTTTTATTATGGTAAAATACACATAAAATGGTTAAGATAGTAGTAAAGTTTATGCTAAGTGTAAAGTTCAGTAGTGAGAAGTACGTTCACTACTTATCATTAAGTAGTGTAACTAATTTCACCTTGCAAAATGGGAACTCTTGTCCTCATTAAACAATAACTCCCCATGTCCTCCTTCCCTCGACCCCTGGCAACCACCCTCCTGCTTTCTGTCTCTATGCATTTGACACGCTAAGTACTTCATATAAATGGAATCATACAACCCCTACAGTTTTGTAGTTGTTATTTACACCAATGACTTAAAGGAACGTTACTGAACTGAAATTGCTTACAGTTTATAAACACTTTTAGTATATTATATTCTGACTATTGAACCACTATAGGCTCACCAGCCCACATTTTAGTTTCTGGAATTTCCCAAACGAGCCATAGTAGACCGCATCTTCATTCATTTTCCTAATGAGTGTACCAGATGGTATCCCAAGGCTGTGTGTATGTCACTTGCTCAGTTTCAACCTGATGACAGTTCTGCTTCAGTGGCTGAAACTGTAAACCAGTGGTTCCTCCGCTAGGGTCAATTTGTCCTCCCCCTAGAACATCTGGCAGTGTCTATGGACAGATTTGGTTGTCACACTGGGGGATGGGTACTTCGGATACCTGGCAGGTAGAAGCCAGGAATGCTGCCAAACATCCTGTGATGCGCAGGGCAGCCTCCACAATATGCCCACAATTATCAGCACCAAGTGTCTGCCGTGATGGAGCTAAGAAATCCTGATTTACACACAGGTGGCATTTCCCTGCTCCACGCTGACCACAATTTACCAATCAAGCAATCGCAGTAGACATAACGGAATTGAAAAGTGCCTCTTCCCTGAAAGGAGATCCAGGGAAGTCCTAACAGCTTCAGTGTACTACCAACAAAAATATTTCTGAAAAGAGATGTTAGAAAAAAAGGTCTCCCAGTGTAGTGATTACAAAACATGACCATACGTGATGCTTTTCTAACCTCTTTCTGTATCTTGCTTTTTACATGTTTGGCGTTTTACAGTGGAAACCAAAAAATTTCACCAATCATATATATATATATGTGTATATATATATATATATATATATATATATATATATATATATTTTTTTTTTTTTTAAGACCGTACTTGAGGCATACGGAAATTCCCAGGCTAGGGGTCAGATCAGAGCTGCAGCTGCTGGACTGCACCTCAGCCACAGCAATGCCAGATCCTTAACCCACTGAGTGAGGCCAGGGATGGAACCTGCATCCTCATGGATACTAGTCAGGCACATTACTGCTGAGCCACGATGGGAACTCCCAATCTTCCAATCTCTGGAGAGGTGATGGCTTGGACCCCTTCTTCTAGTTATTGTGCAAAAGCCCTTTCAACTTCCAAGTGATCTAGAAAATGGATGTTACCACCGATGTGTTTCTTTGCAGCAAATAATCTCACATGAATTTCACCATGCCACATTTAATCTGAAATGTATGGGACTTAGATAATTCTCTCCACTTAGCAGCCAACATCCAATGGCAGCAATTCTCAAAATTCCAAGTGTTCCCTGATTTTTTCAGAGCACAAGAGGAAGTGAAACTGGCACTTTAGACATTATTTAAGAGTTCTAATGTGGAAGCGATCAAGACTAGCCCCAGAATCTAGAGGCTAGTTGGTGATTAAATGAATCTCTGAGTTTAAGTCTGTGATGTAGTTCAACTCCTTGTGTGATGCTGAGAGATACCAGGTTGTGTGTGAGTGTCTTGCTGTGTGTCTTGTCCATTAGATTCTTGTTACGGTTTCAGAAGACCCAGCCCCAACTGGTTTGAACAAAACAAAGGCAGTGACATAGCTGAGCAGCCCCCGGGGGAGCTGGCTTTGAGACAGTGGAGTAAGGCACTCTCCATCTCTTGGTCGATGGGCCCTGCTCACCTCTGGGGTTGGCTTCATGCAGCTGTCAGGGGACCACGGTTCTCCTTTCCCATCCTTCCAGACTCAAGTCCAGCAAGAAAAGAGAACAAAGGACCTTCATCTCTCCCCTGGAGCCCATCCACAGCCACGGGGCCCTCCATGAGCACAGGCCATCCCCTGGTGGGGAGGGTGGAGTCCAGCACATCCAGGCACAGGACTGAGAGGGAGGAGGGGTGGCCCCAGGGACAGATTTGCTGTTACTTGCCGAAGGGGAAGTTGGTGCTGGACCACCAAAACAGCAAGTGACTGCTACTGGCATAAAAAACACATACCTATAATGAAACAAAGTAAAAGAAACCCCAGAGCCAGGTAACTTTTTGGCATTTAAAATTTATCTTTTCTTTTCTTTTTTGTCTTTTGTCTTTTTAGGGCCACACCCACAGCATATGGAGGTTCCCAGGCTAGCAGTCCAATCGGAGCTATAGCTGCCAGCCTATGCCACAGCCACAGCAAGCATTTTAAAACTTTCCAAGTGTGTTTATGATTGTTTCCTGGCTTGTTCCTAGCAATGCTCTCGTGACTTAGTTAAGGCAATGGCTATGCTCCCTCTTCTTGGGGGAGAAAACTAAAGCCTCACATGGCTTGCGTGATGTCTCTGGTCACTCTTGGACAGTAGCCTGACTAGAAGCCACATCTTGGGCTCCTAAAATGACTCTCTACTTATCCAGAGGACAGAAGTGCCAAGTGTTCAGTTTAAGATTATGTGACACTTTTTTTTTTTTAATTAAAAAAATGAGAGTTCCCAACATGGTGCAGTGGAAACAAATCCTACAAGGAACCATGAGGTTGTGGGTTCAATCCTGGCCTTGCTCAGTGGGTTAAGAATCTGGCGTTGCCATGAGCTGTGGTGTAAGTTGCAGATGCAGCTCAGATTTGCGTTGCTGTGGCTGTGGCTGCAGTTGTAGCTCTGATTAGACCCCTAGCCTGAGAACCTCCATGTGCCGCACATGCAGCCCTAAAAAGACAAAAAAGACAATTAATTAATTAATTAATTTAAAATGTTAAAATAGCAGTGTCTAATTACTTCAGGTAGGTGAAAGAATCTACTACCCAGGCATCTGCATGTGTTCATGGTCCTTGCATTGCAACGGGAGTGCTTGAGGGAATCATTTTATTTCCAGAGTCAAAAGAGTATGATGAAGATGTAAATAACAGCAGCTGGACTTCCAGGCTGTCTGTGAAATCATAAAATTCTCAGCAAACAGAAAATATGAAAGGCTTTCAAAAGATGTGCACTCTCTGCCCTTGGTTTTAATCTGAGCTGTCATTCAAGGGCAGCCTTCTGTAGAGAAACAGCCTTGGACTCAGAGCATCAAGGTTTGGGGAAGCGAACAGCTGTAACCCGGAAGTAGCTGCTTTCCTTCCTTTTAGGGGTTAAAACCTTTCTGAAAGGTGCTGGGTGGATCGAGCCTTTGTGACTTGTTTGGTGGTGCTCTGAACACTTCTTGTCTCCATTCCTAATTTTAGAGCCAGCAGCTGTCACTGCTTTGTTCTAACACGTCGGTAATTTTCCATCCCTTTTGCTTACTTGTATTCCCCTTATACAGCTAATCACTTAACTCTGCAAAAACTTCTAACTTGGTTGCGCCACTTTTTTAACGCCCAGGGAGGATGCGCATGTCTTACATGGTCTATCACTTAGCGTTTTGTCATTTCTGTGCCTTAGTAATCACTTTTTTAAAAATTAAGATTTTTCTCCTTTGAAGTATCACCTTTTATTTCACCTGCATATACTCTATGCATAATAAACATAATACAGACATTCTTATGTTATTTGCTAGGGTTGGAGCACACCATGTTTTACAGGTTAGGACACTCAATGCTTTTCATATTCCTAACAGAAAGGTTGTTGTTTCTTTCTTTCTTAGTTGTCCAGTGATTTTGCAGAATTCCTTGGGTGCTACAACAGTGCCTTGGAAGTGTTTTACAGGTGGTATCACAACTTTATTTTTCTATTTTAATTTCATATGATCTGGGATTTGCTTCAAAATAATCCAGATGGTGGGGAAGGGGATACGGGTTTATGAAACAAGACTGACTATGGTAACGGTTGAAGTGGGTGGTGGAAGTATGGTGGTTTGTCATGGTCCTCTCTCTACCTTTGCGTATGCTTGAAAATTCCCATGATGACAAGTTAAAAAAATGTTTTTGCAAAAAGATTGTTTCTAATAATGTCCCTTTAATAAAGGTGATGCCGATAGTACAAATACTGCCACCTATAGGTGGAAAATATCTAACACCTGTTTTTCTCTGATAGGTTGCAACACCACAAAGACAGAAAACATAATCCTCCTTTCCAACCTAGGAAATAGCAACTCTAAAATGTTATTGCCAATATCATTACTTCCTGAGAACTCTCCATAAATATGAATTGCTAAGGACAACACACATAATTTTCTTGCAATCTCTTTTCAGTAAAACTAGTGTTTGAAAAGTTCAAGTTACATTTTCATATAAAAACCCATGATTTAAAAAAATTTGAAAATGCCAAAGCAGAGTATAATAAAAAAATGTATTTTTTCGGAGTTCCCATCGTAGCTCAGTGGTTAACGAATCCGACTAGGAACCATGAGGTTTCGGGTTCAATCCCTGGCCTCGCTCAGTGGGTTGGGGATCCGGCATTGCCGTGAGCTGTGGTTTAGGTTGCAGACACGGCTTGGGTCCCGTGTTGCTGTGGCTCTGGCGTAGGCTGGCAGCTACAGTTCCGATTAGACCCCTAGCCTGGGAACCTCCATATGCCGCAGGAGCGGCCCTAGAAATGGCAAAAAAAGACAGAAAAAAATGTATTTTTGACACTTCAAGTGTTTTTGGTGACTTGAGAATAGTTTATATTTTAAGATCTCATGTTCATATGAACTCTGTGTTTTTCACATGAGTCCACAAGAAAAAGGTTTTCAAATTTGATGAAAATGTAAGAGAAATTTCTTTAAATTATATAGAGTAGACACAAGTAACTTTATGCATACCACAGATGAGTGATAAAAATAAACACTTTGGGGGTTAAACAGGATGGTTTGGAAATTATACTTGAAGATTTTGATAGTTCTGAAACCAGAACAAGCACAAAGTTGCCATCAGTGTGTATTTCAAGCCTCCCTCCCTCTCTCCCTCCTGTGATTAGAGCTACATGTTCACTAAGCCGCCTTTATTTTCTGAGGTATAATTTTATTCTACATGGTTGTCTTGTGTATGCCTTTCAGATAAAGTTTATCTGAATTTGGCCTATAAAAATTCCAAGAGTAACAGTCTTTTCTGAGATGGCCTTGCCTAATATTGTCCCTTTGTTAACTGTTTCTGCAAGACCGTATCTACACTCTTCTGCTCCTTACTAGATATTCTAAGTAGGATGAAGTTTCACCCTGTAATGAAAATATGTTACCTTGATCCTGTAAACCAACAATCTCCCAATGTGAACAGACCAATCATCAGTAATGAAAGTGAATCAGTAAAATAAGAACAATAAAAAAACTCCCAACAAACAAAAGTCTGGGACCAGACAGCGTCACAGATGAATTCTACCAAACAGAGAAGAATTAACAACTATTCTTCTCAAACTGTTCCCAAAAAATTGCAGAGGAAGAAATGCTTCTGAACTCATTCACTAAGACATCATCCTGATATTAAAACCAAAGTATGACAAAAAATAAAATTATAAGCCAATATCACTAATGAACATAGATCAAAAAATCCACAACAAAATATCCGCAATCCAAATTCAACAGTGCAGTAAAAGAATCATACACCCTGATCAAGTGGGATTTATCCCAGGGATGCAAAGATGGTTCAATATCTGCAAATCAATATAATATACCACATTAACAAATTAAAGAATAAAAAAAAGTTCATCTCAAGAGATGCAGAAAAAGCTTTTGAAAATTCAACATCCATTTTCATAAAAACTCTCAACAAAGTGGGTATAGAGGGAATATACTTCAACATAATAAAGGCCATATATGACAAGGCCACAGCCAACATCATACTCAATGGCAAAAGCTGAAAGCATTTCCCCTAAGGTCAAAAACAAGACAAGGATGCCCACTCTCGCTATTTTTATTCGACATAGTTTTTGATGTCCTAGCCACAGCAATCTGACAAGAATAAAAGGAATCCAAATTGTAAAAGAAAAAAAACTATCACCATTTGCAGATCACATGATACTATACATAGGAAATCCTTAAGATGTCACCCAAAAACTACCAGAACTCATTAATGAGTTCAGTAAATTTTCAGGATACACAATTAATATACATAAATATATTTTGTTTCTATACTAACAATGAACTATCAGAAAGAGAAGTTAAGAAAACAATCCCATTTACAATTGCATCAAAGAGAATAAAATACCTAGGAGTAAATCTAAGCAGGTGAAAGACTTACATTTGAAAAACTATAGGACATTATGAAAGAAAATGAAGATGACACAATCAAATGGAAAGATATTATGTGCTCATGGTTTGGAAGAATATTGCTAAAATATCCATACAAGAATTAATATTGCTAAAACATCCAAACCCAAGGCAATCTAGATTCAATGCAACCCATATCAAAACACAAATGGCATTTTTCATATAACAAGAACAAATAATTCTGAAATCTGTAGGGAAACACAAAAGACTCTGAACAGCCAAAACAATTACAGAAAGAACAAACCTGGAAGTACCATATCCCCTAATTTCAAACTATATACCTCAAAGCTATAGTAATCCAATAATACAGTACTGGCAAGAAAACAGAAATCATAGATCAGTGGAACAGAATAAAGAACCCAGAAATAAACCCACACTTACATGGTCAATTAAACTATGACCAAAAAAAGGCAAGAATATACAAGAAAGAAAAGACAGTATCTTTAATAAATGATGCTGGGGAAACTGGGCAGCTCCATGAAAAAGAATCAAACTAGACTACTTACAGAGTTCCGTCATGGCTCAGTGGTTAACGAATCTGACTAGGAACCATGAGGTTGTGGGTTCGATCCCTGGCCTTGCTCAGTGGGTTAAGGATCCATCATGGCCATGAGCTGTGGTGTAGGCTGCAGACGTGGCTAGGATCCCAAGTTGCTGTGACTCTGGCGTAGGCTGGTGGCTACAGTTTCGATTCGACTCCTACCCTGGGAACCTCCATATGCCACGGGAGCAGCCCAAGAAATGGAAAAAAGACAAAAAACAAACAAACAAGCAAAACTAGACTACTTACTTCCACCTTATTTCCACCATACATAAAAATAAACTCAAAATGGATTAAAGAGGTAAATATAAGACCAGAAACCATAAAATTTCTAGGAGAAAACATAGGCAGTACTCTCTTTGACATCAGTCTTATTATTTTTTTTTTTTGGACATGTCTCCTAAGGCAAGGGAAACAAAAGCAAAAATAAACAAATGAAAGCACATTAAATTTAAGAAGCTTTTGCACAGTAAAGGAAACTATCAATATAACAAAGGCCAACTACTGAATGGGAAAATATATTTGTAAACAATATATCCAATAAAGGGTTAATATCCAAAATACACAAAGAATTCATTGAACTCAACATCAAAAAGGCAAACAACTCAATTAAAAAACAGGCAGAGGAACTGATAGAAAATTTTCCAAAGAAGACATACAGACAGCTAACAGGTAGATGAAAAGATGCTCAATATCACTAATTATCAGGGAAATGTAAACCAAAACCACAATGAGATATCACCTCACACCTGTCAGAATGGCTGCTACAAATAAGACCCAAATAGTAGGTGTTGGCAAGGATGTGGAGAAAAGGGAACCCTCATACACTCTTGATAGGAATGTAAATTTGTACAACCACTATGGAAAACAGCATGGAGGTACCTCAGAAAACTAAATATAGAACTACCATATGACATAGTAATCCCTTTTCTGGGCATATATCCGGACAAAACTTTCATTGAAAAAGATACATGCACCCCTATCTACACTGCAGCACCATTCACAATAGCTAAGACATGGAAACAACTAAATGTCCATCGACAGATGAATGGATTAATAAGATGTGGTATATAGACACGATAGAATACTACTCAGCCATAAAAAATAACAAAATAATGTCATTTTCAGCAACATGGATGGAACTAGAGACTCTCATATTAAGTGACTAAGAAAGAGAAAGACAAATACCATGTGGTATCACTTATACCTGGAATCTAATATATGGCACAAATGAAACTACCTACAGAAAAGAAACAAACTCATGGATTTGGAGAACAGACTTGTGGTTGTCAAGGGGGAGGGGGAGGGAGTGGGACGGACTGGGAGTTTGGGGTTAGTAGATGCAGACTATTGCATTTGGAGTGGATAAGCAATGAGATCCTGCTGTATAACACAAGGAACTATATCTACTCATTTGTGATGGAACATGATGGAAATAAAGTTAGAAAAAGAATGTATGTGTGTGTGTGTATATATATATTTGACTGGGTCACTTTGCTGTACAGCAGAAATTGACAGAACACTGTAAACTAACTATAATAGAAAAATAAAAATCTTAGACACATGCACCCGCATGTTCATTGCAGCACTATTCACAATAGCCAGGACGTGGAAACAACCCAAATGTCCATCGACAGATGACTGGATTCGGAAGATGTGGTATATATACACAATGGAATACTACTCAGCCATAAAAAAGGATGACATCATGCCATTTGCAGCAACATGGATGGAACTAGAGAATCTCATACTGAGTGAAATGAGCCAGAAAGACAAAGACAAATACCATATGATATCACTTATAACTGGAATCTAATATCCAGCACAAATGAACATCTCCTCAGAAAAGAAAATCATGGACTTGGAGAAGAGACTTGTGGCTGCCTGATGGGAGGGGGAGGGAGTGGGAGGGATCGGGAGCTTGGGCTTATCAGACACAACCTAGAATAGATTTACAAGGAGATCCTGCTGAATAGCATTGAGAACTATGTCTAGATACTCATGTTGCAACAGAAGAAAGGGTGGGGGAAAAAACTGTAACTGCAATGTATACATCTAAGGATAACCTGACCCCCTTGCTGTACAGTGGGAAAATAAAAATTAAAAAAAAAAAAAGAAAAAGAAAAATCTTAAAATAAAAAAAGTAAATAAATAAAAGATAGGCAGAGGACTTGAATAATATTCCTCCAAAGAAGATACAAAAATAACCAGTTAGTACACAAAAGATGCTCAACATCACTGATCAGTAGCGAAATGCAAATCAAAAGCACATTAAGATACTACTTCACACTATTAGGATTGCCAATATACAAAATAAACCAAAAAACAACAGAAAATAACAAGTGTTGGTGAGGATGGGACCTAATTAGGACCCATGTGCACTGCTGGTGGAAACGTAAAATGGTGCGGCTGTTGTGAAAAACAGTACGATGGTTCTCATGGAATGACCATATTTAGTAATTGCACTTCTAGGTATGTAACCGATAGAATTAAAAGCAGAGACTGGAACAGATATTTACATACCCATGTTCATCGTAGCATGCATCACAATAGCTAAGAGGTAGAAGCAACTCAAGTATCCATCAACAGATACATGGATAAGCATAACGTGGAACACATGTACAGCAGAGTATTATTCAGCCTTAAAAAGGAAGGAAATTCTGACATATGTCACAACACAGATTAACTCTGAAGACATATGCTAAGTGAAATAAACCAATCCCCCCCAAAAAAATACACTATGATTCCACTGATATAACCCAAGTAAACTAGTCAAATTTATAGGCACAGAAAGTAAAAAGATAGGATGTGAGGAACTAGGAAAAGGGAGGAGTGTGGAGAGGTTGTTTAATGGGAGTTTCAGTTTTGCCAGATGACAAAACTTCTGGGGATGGAAGGTGGTAATGGTTGCACAACAGTATGAATGTACTTAATGCCACTTAATAAAGGTACTTACTGTACACTTAAAAATGGTAAATTTTACTACAAACAATAAGTGCTGGAGACGGTGTGGAGAAAAGGGAACCCTATTACACTATTGGTACGAATGTCCACTGTGCAGCCACTGTGGAAAACAGTATGGAGATTTCTCAGAAAACTAAAAATAGAATCACCATTTGATCTAGCAATCCCACTCCTGGGCATCTATCCAGAGAAAACCATGAGTCGCAAAGACACATGTACTCCAGTGTTCATTGCAGCACTATTTGCAATAGCCAAGACATGGAAACAACCTAAATGTCCATCGACAGAGGAGTGGATCAAGAAGATGTGGTAGATATACACAATGGAATATTACTCACCCATTAAAAGGAACGAAATAACAGCATTTGCGGCAACATGGATGGACCTAGAAATGATCATGCTAAGTGAAGTCAGTCAGACAATGAGACACCAGCATCAAATGCTATCACTTACATGTGGAATCTAAAAAAGGACACAATGAACTTCTTTGCAGAACAGATCCTGACTCACAGACTTTGAAAAATTTATGGTTTCCAAAGGAGACAGACTGGGGGGTAGAAGGATGTACTGAGGGTCTGGGATGGAAATGCTATAAAATTTGGTTGTGATAATTGTTGTACAATTATAAATGTAATAAAATTCATTGAATAATAAAAGGTAAATTTTATGTTATTTAGATTTTTTTTTTTTTTGTCTTTTTGCTATTTCTTTGGGCCGCTCCCGCGGCATATGGAGGTTCCCAGGCTAGGGGTTGAATCGGAGCTGTAGCCACTGGCCTACGCCAGAGCCACAGCAACGCAGGATCCGAGCCGCGTCTGCAACCCACACCACAGCTCACGGCAATGCCGGATCGTTAACCCACTGAGCAAGGGCAGGGACCGAACCCGCAACCTCATGGTTCCTAGTCGGATTCGTTAACCACTGCGCCACAACGGGAACTCCTGTTATTTAGATTTTACCACAATGAAAAAATAAAATAAAAACTAAAAAAAGTAATTTGAACAGAAGTTGAAAATTTAAAAAATTGTCAGGTTGCTGAAAAGGAATAATTTTTGAAAGAAATAATTGAAGAAAAATGGGGAGTTCCCGTCGTGGCGCAGTGGTTAACAAATCCGACTAGGAACCGTGAGGTTACGGGTTCGGTCCCTGCCCTTGCTCAGTGGGTTAAGGATCCGGCGTTGCCGTGAGCTGTGGTGTAGGTTGCAGATGCGCCTCGGATCTCGCGTTGCTGTGGCTCTGGCGTAGGCTGGTGGCTCCAGCTCCGATTCAACCCCTAGCCTGGGAACCTCCATATGCCGCGGGAGCAGCCCAAAAAATAGCAAAAAGACAAAAAAAAAAAAAAGAAATAATTGAAAAAAAATGCTATTTAAAAGCATCATCTTAATTTGTACCATTTCTGAAACTTTCCAATAATATCTTCAGAATTTCCTTCTTTGCCTGGCACTGTACCAGATACTGACTGGATATTGTAGGCACATAAAACCTTAACCCAGCCTTTAAGGAGAGGACACCGTTGGTGGGAAAATGAGACTGGTGTGGGAAACAAGTGAGTAAGAGGAAAAGGCTGTATGTTATTAAACTTAAATAACACAGAAAACAAGTTTAAGAGAGAAGAAAAAAAATTTCAGGAGGCCTGATCTTGGAAGAAAAAAAGGCCTAAAAATGAGAGGTTTGAAAAATCTTAACATTGCTGTAAATTTATGAATTCAAGTCTTCAATTTGGAACTATATCTATTCAGTCAAACAACAGTTACTAAACACTAACTTGGAGTAAAAGAGGGGACTGAGAATTTATTTTTAAAAAGATCCTTTAATAAACACATTATGGCTGTTAAAAAAAAATCTGCAAACTCACCATTCCTTTAGTTTTCACATCACAGGAACTAAGTTATGACAGTGGCCAAAAGAGAACTCCCTGAGGACTCAACTGTGAGCAGTTCCAAGGCCGTTTCCGACGTGCACGGTGCCATGGAGTTGGCCTGAGTCATTTGGGAAGCAATGGAAAAAAACTCCTAACCAAGCAGCAGATCTGCTGCCTCTAGCCCAACTGTGCTACCCAAGGTGACCCAGGCAAGTCAGCCCCCTTTCTGGAAACTGAGGGAGTTGACAATCTTGAGTTCTGACCTTTCTTTGTTTTTAAAAATTTTTATGATAGTTGATTTATAGTATTCTGTCAGTTTCTGCTGTACAGCAAAGAGACCCAGTTATACATACACAGAGTGACCCAGAACCCTTTTTCTCTGAGTTCTGTCCTTTCAAGCTCCAACATTACCCATGGTCCTTTGCCGCTGGTCACAGGGCTAGAACCAAGAGTTTGACTGTGGCTCTCCTTGAGGTAACACTTGCAGCTCAGTCAATGAGCGAGGAAGAGGACAGAGTGGAGGCTCCCAGGCAGGGGAGTGGCCTTCCCTGGCAGCCAGGTAAGGAGAGCTTCTCTCCGCAGAGAGGTCTGAGTGAGACAAGCAGACACTCCATCAGGTGTTTCCTCTTGTCCAGTACTCGCCCCCAACCGAGTGGGTGTTACACAATCCCACTTCCAGGTGTGCCTCTGAAAAACCTCATCTGTGTTCCAAGCGGGATGCCCATTTGCACCTTCCCACACAAACGAGTTTGGAGTACTTTTAACTTGCACAAGTGCAAAACAATTACCTGTTGGTCATCTTTTTTTTTTTTTTTTTTTTTTTTTTTTGTCTTTTGCCTTTTCTAGAGCCGCTTCCCACGGCATATGGAGGTTCCCAGGCTAGGGCTCTAATCGGTGTTATAGCCACTGGCCTACACCAGAGCCACAGCAATGCCAGATCCGAGCCACGTCTGCAACCTACACCACAGCTCACGGCAACGCCGGATCCTTAACCCACTGAGCAAGGCCAGGGATCGAACCTGCAACCTCATGGTTCCTAGTCGGATTCGTTAACCACTGCGCCACGACGGGAACTCCCCATGTTGGTCATCTTTTTAAAAATAATTTTGATCACAGCTTTCTGAAGATTGGGTTTCTTGAGATTTTATTTACAATTCAAGCTTCCACTCATTTTTGAGAATCTCTTCAAACTGACCATAAGGAGGTTGAAACATCATTACTGTAGGAGGTCTTTGTCTTTGCCAACTTCATTTATTTATTGGGTCAAGAGACGGGAAATGTCACCCCCAGCTGCCTCTTCACGCCACTTGACACCCCTGGGCCTTTGGGAAACAGGGGGTTTTGAGGGGGTTTTGTTGGTTGGTTTTGACAGAAGTGTCAGCAAATGGGAGTCTTACCTTTGATCTTCCACACAAAAAACAGGTACGCTAATGAGGTCCCTTCTCAGCCTCCGGGTTCACGTGTTTTCCAAAGATGCTGCAAAGGCAATGGGGGAGCGGCTGGAGCCCCAAGTTTCTGTGAGGCAGATATAATGTTCCAGTGCCTGCCAGACACACACTTTTCCTGCAGCACCCGTCAGTCAGCCTGGCGAGCCTCGGCTTGGAGGGCATTTAACAGAAAGCCCAGGTGTTAAGCCACCTTGGAAAATGAGTTAAAAGAAAAAGCCACCTGACACCAATGAAGCAAAAGAAAAAAAAATTGTAATTGAAGTTTTAACACTTTCAATAAGTTAACAAAATAGGCACCTTCTTTCCTCCCTCCTTCCCCACTTCCTTCCCTTCCTCCCTTTTCTTTCTTTTTAAAGCAGTTCCTTCCAAAAACAGTCATCAGAAGCCAGGTTTCCCAGGTTAGCTTTTGAGCACTTTTCTCTTGCCATTTGCAGATAGCAGCTTTACTGCCAAGGAATCCTCAACGTAGAAACTTTTAAAGGTTAATTTTCTTGAGTGCCACGTTTGGCTGCACTTTTGGGAAACGTGACTGTAGAATGTTGCAAGCAAGATCGCCCCCTACCGGCCTCAATGATCACCACCCTAAGAGACGGTGGGGTATTTGGTTGGCGGAGTGGCTTGAGGGATGGAAATATTTAATTACACGAGTTCACTGGCTGGACACTCTTGGACAACGGAGAGGTGATAATGTTTATATGGTCACTCTAGGAAATGCATATAAGCTCAGAATTTACCCAGTTGAGGGGGAAAGTGTTCCCATTTCTGTTGGAACTCTCCTGGAATCCTCTAAGCCTCTGAAAAATTTATATTGTCTAAAATGAATAACATAATGATATATACATATATGCCAAAGCCCCATCACAGATTAATTAAACCTGAGCCTCTGGGGTGTGACCAGACACTGGCATATTCAGGGGCTCCCAGGTGATTCCAGGGCATAGCTCAAGATGACAACCACATCCACAGGGGATCCGCTGCTAATTTCTCAAGAGCAGCACTTCGCTCACACCTGCTCCAGATCTCAACCAGGTGACCCCTCCTTAGGAAGGTGTCTTCCTGCCTTGTTCTCTCAGTGCTCCAGGACACACAGAACACAGTTCTCCCAAAGCATTTCCTGCCAGACTGCAGGCCTTCTGGGGGTGGGTACCAGGCCTTCCTTGGATCTGTTTCCCCAGAGCCTAGAGCAGGGTCTGGCATAGAGGGGAGCCTATGAAATGCAGAGTGAATGAGTGAGGGCATGAACAAAGGGGTGTGGTGGTGTGGGTGGTGTAGTTGGTGTGGGCGGGTGGGTGAATGAATGAATGGAACCACGGTCTTTCTGTCCCTTGTGTTTCTTCCATCTGCTCAGCTTCCCTAGAGCTTTCAGCACAGAACCTCTGAAGGCTCCTTTGGGAGCAGAATTTTCTTTCCTCCTACAGGTTTATTCATGCAAAGTTGGAAGGCAGTTGGAAGGCATTTCAAACTTCTTAATTGTCAAGTTTCTCACACCATTACATCCAGCCTCCTCTGCACATTGGAAATCACCTGGGCAGCTTTAAAGCCCTGCTGGAGCCCAGTCGCTGCCCCCAGCATCTGATTCAATTGGTTTGTGGGGAGACCAGGGCATGCAGGTTTATAGAAGCCCCCAGATGATTTTAATAGGCAACCACTATCACAAACCACTGTATGCATGCTTGGTTGCAATTTTTTTTTTTTTTTTTTGTCTTTTTAGGGCCTCACTCTCAGCATATGGAGGTTCCCAGGCTAGGGGTTGAATCAGAGCTGTAGCTGCCAGCCTACACCACAGCCACAGCCATGCCAGATCTGAGCCCCGTCTGCAACCTACAGTACAGCTCATAGCAACAACGCTGGATCCTTAACCCACTGAACGAGGCCAGGGATCGAACTTGTGTCCTAGTCAGATTCCTTTCTGCTGAGCTACGATGGGAACTCTGGTTGCAGTATTCTTAACTCATTTTATTTCTCAAAGTCCCAAACCATTTAGAAACTGAACGTAAGTTTCCCTTTGGGGACGGGAAAAGGATGTTGAGCACAAACATGGTAGAAACTTTGAACTTGCTCTAGAATTTGATGCCCTTTCTTTGAGCGTTATCACTTTCAGGATCAGCCAACCTCTGGAGCAGATGATTTTCTCCCCTGTCCACAGGCCGAACCAGGTGGTCCTGAGGGGCGGGGTGAGAAACTGGGCAGCAGCCAATGAGGAAACAAATTGATCTGTTGATGTAGTTCCATGCTGCTCAAGCTTTAATGACTTGAAAACGCTGGAAGGTTCATTCAATCTTTCTTTCCTGTAAATAAAGAGAAAGAGCAAGGTGATGCCAGCCTCCTACCCTGACAGCCCAAGGCTTTCATATTCACGCGGATCATATCATGTATTGAAATGCAGCAACAGCACGTTTCATATTATAGCCAAAATATTTTTAACTCCATAGGTTTTGTTAAAGTTATACCTTGCTATTGAAGAGACAAAATGCCTACACTCCTTGTTTTAATTAAATAAGTTTAAATATTTGTTGTGTTGGGTGACATTTCACTGGTAACGTTGACTAATTCTCTTAAGACAATGTGACAAAACACAATTCACTTAATATTCATGACTAATCCTTAAGTAAGATGTGATCCTGTCCAATGCCTTCGCAAATACGAGTTTCCCTTAGTTCAGGTTTTTCGAAGTTAGCATGGCAAAGTACATGTAATATGAAGTTGACCATTTAAACAATCTGAATGTGTATAACTCAGTGGTGTTCCAACAGATTTACAATGTTGTCAACCAGAACACTTTCATCACTCCCCAATCCATTAAGCAGTCATTCTCCATCCCCTTTATCCCCATGTATTATTGTATGATCCCATTTTGATGAAATATCCAGAAGAGACAAATCCATAGAGACAGAAGCAGATCATTGTTTGCCTGGGGCTGGAGAGGGAGGGTGGGGGAAATAGGGAGTGACTGCCAGTGAGTTTGGGTTTTGCCAATGGTAATGAAAATGTTCTAGAATTGACTGTGGTGGTGGGTGCATGAATTTGTAAATATACTAAAAGCCACTGAATTTTAAACTTTAGGCAGGTGATGGCATGTGAACCATATCGCAATAGATGTTTTTAAATAAACAACAAAATGCTTAATATCTAACTTCCTGAGCTCTGAATAAGCCTCAGAATTGGGATAGGGACTGTGTTAAAAATTACTTTAATTTAAAAAATTTTTATCAAGATGCAACTGACCTATAATACTGTGTAGGTTTGAAGTGTTCAGCATGTGATTTGACCCTTGAACAACGTGGGGGTTAGTGGCGCCGACCTGACTCCTCCACGGCCCACTTCCAACTGAAAACCCTCAAATCCAAGTATAAATTTACAGGTGGCTCTTTGTATCCACAGTCCCATCCTCAGATTCCACCAACCTCAGATCATGTACATGTATTCATCGGAAAAAATCCACATGTAAGTGGACATTCGTGGTCCAAACACATGTTATTAGGGGCTCACATGTGCTATGTTTTTTCTTACACGAACAGTAGGGAGTGGATACGCTGGACGAAGGGACAATCGCGTCCTGGGTGGGACCGACAGGTTGGCAAGAGACATCATCACACTGCTCAGGATGGCACCCAATGACAAACTTACGAATTGTTTCTTTCTGGAACCTTCCACTTCCCACTTTAGTTGACTGAGAGTAACTAAAACCATGAAAAGCAAATCTGCGGATAAGGGCAGGTGTAGGGCGTGGAGGGGGGGGTGAATGTGGGTAAGGTGAGAATTACGGTATTGTTTTCTTATTTAATCACTATTTTTATGATTAGGGAAGAAAACAGTTGTTCTTTTAAAAAAGGATCATTCAAATGCGCAAGAATCACCTTCTAGCTACCTTTGCTCTCCAACTTGAGACCAATACATGAATGAAAAGCAATTGCCTTGGGGGCTGACCCTCCTCTTGCCCAAGGCTCCAGAGGAGGCTGAGGGCCGGTGACCTGGCTTCATCAGCAGGCAATTTTAACAGCAGGTTCTGGTGCTTGTTTTCTCAGTAAATGGCTGGCATAGCCCAAGAAGAAAGGTAAAGTTCACCCACTTTCTTGAATATTTATTTGCGGCTGGGTGCTGGGACTAATGCAGTAGTTGTAGTTTGATGTTTAATCACTGGCTCAGAAATTCTGTTGCCATAGATACAGAGGACTAGGATGATGTCACTGCTACCATTTGTCTCATGAGCTGGTTAAAACTGACCTTTAAAACTTAAGCTTAATTATCTTTACTGCCAAAAGAGGCCCCTAGGGAATAAGCCTTAATGAATTCGTATTTTGACAATCATTTCCTTCTCTCCTCATTATTAAAACTGATTTTCTGGGTCTGCCAGTGAATTCCCCCGGAGCCTCTCTGAATTGCACATTTTCCAAATCCGCATTAAGATAAAAATCCTTATTTGCACCCTGCCTTCTCCCTGGAGAGGAAGCAGTGAAAGGAGATCCCAGGAAGAAGGTGGCCTAATTCCTTCTCTTGGTCCCTACACTCTCTCCTTCAGCCAACACAGCAAGGTCTTGTTTTGCAAATGCTCTAGAAAGTCTATAATGAAATAAATGTAATTCTATAAGTCCATAATGAAACTCAACATAGTTTGATTTTTTCAAAAAGTATCCCCACAAATGATGTGAAATATCAGCCATGCTCTCACGCTGCATGTCCATGTGTCAGCTGCAAAGTCCACAGCCCGTAGGCTCAGCTCATCTGACGACACACACGAACACACATCTTCATGCATTCATTCTTTGAACAAATGTCCTAGCAACTGAGGAATCACCAGTGAACAAAAGAGACAAGGAAACTAGCCTCATGGAGTGGGGAAGAATGAAACGAAGCAAATACTCGCAGAAGTAACTCTACTGTCCCTCTGGTGTTAGGTAATGATGAAGGGACGTTTAAACTAAGACCTGAACAGTGGGACTCCAGATTTTCTGTATAGGGGACAATTTAGGACAGTATTCAGGTTAAAGAAAATGACCATTGCTCAAGTCAGAGAAGGGAAGGTGATGGATAATTTCCCTCCAAACACCCCTTTATCACCAATACTGGACATAATGAATGAGGTAGTCAGAGGAGCAGGTGCAAAGACCCTGAGGTCAGTCTCCTAGTACGACATTCCAAAAAAGCTGTAGGACTTCTGCCGTGGTGCAGTAGGTTAAGAATCCGACTGCAGCAGCTCAGGTCACAGCTGCAGCTTAGATTCAACCCCTGGCTTTAGGAACTTCCATATGCCATGAGAGTGGCCAGTTAAAAAAAAAAAAGCTATAAACACAAATTCCACTGTAAACAACTGGATGTCCAACTTTTTGGTCTCAGAAACCCTTTACTCCATAAAAATTACTGGGGACTCCAAAGAACTTTTGTTTATATAGAGTATATCTACAAAAAATAAAGTATTAGAAATTAAAATAAAATTTAAAATGATCATTCAAATTTTAATTCTCTAAAAATAATAAACCAACTATATGTTGACATATTTTTCAGGACAAAAGACATTTAGGAGAAGAGTTGCATTAATGTACATACTTGTAAATCTCTTTAATGTCTGTCTTAATAGAAGGCAGCTGAATTCTCACATCAGCTTCAGCATTCAATCTATTGCAATGTTATTTTAGTATATGAAGCATATGAAGAAAATTGAGCTTCCTACAGATAGGTAGTTGGAAAAGGTAGGCTATTTTAACGCCTTTTTATTTATTTATTTATTTATTTATTGTCTTTTTGCCTTTTCTAGGGCTGCACCTGCAGCATATGGAGGCTCCCAGGCTAGCGGTCCAATCGGAGCTGTAGCCACTGGCCTACGCCAGAGCCACAGCAACACCAGATCCGAGCCACATCTGCAACCTACACCACAGCTCACGGCAACGCTGGATCTTAACCCACTGAGCAAGGCCAGGGATCGAACCCGAAACCTTATGGTTCCTAGCTGGATTCGTTAAGCACTGAGCCACGACGGGAACTCCTTAATGGCCTTTTTAGATAACCGTAGGGATCCTTCTTTGATACTATGTCCAAACTTAACAATTGATAGTGTTTCCTAAAGGGTTAGTTGCAGTGTTGAATGAGAAACCATATCAATATTTTTTTTATTCTGTTATATTGAAATTCATTGGTCTGCCTTGCTTTTTTTTTTTTTTTTTTTTTTTTTGGTCTTTTTTAGGGCCCACACCAACAGCATAGGGAAGTTCCCAGACTAGGGGTCCAATCAGAGCTGTAGCTGCTGGCTTACACCACAGCCATAGCAACCCAGGATCTGAGCCAAGTCGGCGACCTACACCACAGTTCACAACAACACCCAGATCCTTAACCCGTTGATTGAGGCTAAGGATCGAACCTATGTCCTCATGGATACTAGTCAGATTCGTTTCCGCTGAGCCACAGTGGGAATGCCTGCCTTGCTCTCTGAATATATCTTTCACCCATGTGTGACATGTTAACATCATATTTTGGTCATTTGTAAAATACTGGTTTGTTGAGTTGTGCAGATTTTCCAAATGTTTTCATTATGTAAACGTTATAAATCATGTTTGTTAATATTACCACCTGACTCATCAGATTCGTATTTAAATGTTGGAAAGCTGTCAGGCTCACAGTGGTCAATACAATTTTTCCAAATGTTAATTTTCACATGAAAGCTCAAATTTCATCATTGCCAACACATACTTTAGTTGTTTTCATTGAAATGACAGCCTCACTTCATTTATTTTCAAGAAAATGTCTGCCAAATACTCAAGTCTGAATGGTCATCATTTGTAAGTCACACTTTCAAGTAAAAATGATGTTCCATAATAAAGGGGACTAGTTTGGCTGGCAACTCATTCACAAAGTGCTTTTCGCTTTTCTTTTTCTTTCTTTTTTTTTTCTTTGGTCTTTTTAGGGCTGTATCCGACGCATGGAGGTTCCCAGGCTAGGGGTGAAATAGGAGCTGTAGCTGCCGGCCTACACCACAGCCAAGCAACACCAGATCTGAGCCGAGTCAATGACCTATACCACAGCTTATGGCAATGCCAGATCCTTAACAGACTGAGCAAAGCCAGGGATCGAACACACATCCTCATGGTTACTAGTTGTGTTCATTACCACTGAGCCACAACGAGAACTCCAAAATGCTTTTCCTTGAGATAACCATTGTCTTTCAGTTTGCAGAAGAAATTATGCTTACCTCCTATTTCATTATGCAGAATATTTTAAAAGCTTGTACTGTCCCTCCCATCTGTCTCAGTAAGCCGATGTGGAAGAATCTAGGATGTCTATTTCTGCAGTGAGGCAGAATGTCCTAAGGGCCACTCTGACAGATGGGGCACCAGTCTTCAACTGTTGTGTTCTATTGTGAGGGACCCCTGGAGTCCTTCCTTAATTAGGCGTCTGGTTTAGACATATCACACTTTATTCCAAAAAAAGATCTTTTCATTCTAACTCTTACTCAGCCAGTGCTTATTGGCTGATAAATGTTAAAGATGTGATATATTTTTGGAAATATAGTAATCCTTGTTAATAACAGATTTTTTTTTGGTTTGGTTTTGGGTTTTTTTTGTTTTTTTTGTTTGTTTGTTTGTTTGCCTTTTCTAGGGCCGCACCCGCAGCATATGGAGATTCCCAGGCTAGGGGTCTAATTGGAGCTGTAGCCACCGGCCTACACCAGAGCCATAGCAACTCAGGATCTGAGCCGAGTCTGTGACCTACACTACAGTTCACGGCAACACAGGATCCTCAACCCACTGAGCGAGGCCAGGGATCCTAGCTGGATTCGTTAAGCATCGCGCCACGACGGGAACTCCCATAACAGAATGTTTTAAAAATTGACTGTTTCGAGCCACGGCAACGCCAGCCAGAAGGATGGCAGCCTGCATCCAGTAAGTGCTCCTTACTCTGAAACAGTAACAGGTGCTTATTCAAGAGAAAGTACCCAGAGGCATGAGGCCAAAGCAAAAGATCCCCCTCTCCTCCTCACCTCATAGTCTCAATCTGCGCCTCAGGGGTGTGGATGTGGTCTTTCAGATATTTTCTACATCTGCTTTTTTTATAATATATGTAAAAAAAAAAAACCAAAACAACAAAGCCAGAGATGAGCTCACAGTCGGCAGCCTGTTTTTTAGCTTGCTTTTTTTCTCCTTCAGTAGTTGATGACCAAGACCTTTTGGGGGTCCAGGCATTGGGTGGCACTGCCCTCTATGTACTGGCTGAGAGTCCTGATCCAGCAGAATTTGTTCTCAAAAGCATCAGTATCGTTGAGCACGCCCGTCTTTACTAGAGAAAGCAGACCACCAATGCAACCTGCAAGGGGATCCTTGGAAAAGGGCAGCTTTTATCCTTCGAACGGTGCCAGCCTGTGGCTAGACACCATGGCCTCGGAAACTCCAACTTCCCAGACAGCAAAAGGGTCCTGGGTGGAACTGGGCAATTGCCAGCCCCACAGAGCAGGAGACAGCGGAGGCAAGACATGGGGGTTTGCTGTTGGATCAGGCTCTTGCTATAGGGGATCCCAGTGCTCCAACAAAACATGTGTAGCTCCCATTTTCCACTTCCGTCAGGGCTTGCTTTGGTCATTGACATTGAGAAATACAATGACAAGTTGATTTATTTCATGTCCAGGAAAAGTTCCTCCCAGGAAAACGAACTGTTATGTTCACCCAGCATAGTCAAGCAATGTTGTTTCTTTAGTATAATGGGTTATGCAAAAAAAAAAAAAATCCTTTATGCTTGCTTATGGAGACCTGTACAAAAACATTTTCTGCAGGATTATTTGCTAATATTTTAACAAGAATTTCAGTAATATATGTAACCCCCCAGAAAACAGGTCCAGCCCTGCTATCCACTAAATGGTAATCATGATTTCATCAGACATGGTGGTGGTTGGCAGATGGAGGAAGTCTTCCTAAATCACCTTGTACCTTACTGTAAGATGGAAGCATCCATCCCACCTTGCTCTTCTTCTCCTCTCTCCTCCTCTTCCTCTTCTTCTTCCAGTCTCTGTCCCTATCTTCTCATCCTGTTCTCCCTGACTCCATGCTCCACCCACAGGTCTACCACAACAGGGCAGTCTGGTGTAAGATAATAGGGAGTGGTGGGGCCTGTGGCAGTCTAAGAGAATGGTTGGTATGGAGGGGGCAGCCACCCCTGAGCTCCAAGCTGCCCATGCTGGAATGCAGGCCAAATGTTACCAGATACTTGGAGGGCTTTTCTGTTTCTTTTCTTTTCTTTTCTTTTTTTTTTTTTTTTTAGAGAAGTCAGAAATCCATCATTTTATGGAAAATCTTTTAATGTTTTTAATTGTTGGAAATAAGTCCAGTTTTATTCATTATATGGGGTCATAAATGGGCCAGTTCCAATCTGCAGAGTGCCAGCCAGGCATCTCTGAGTGATGAAGGTGCCATGTGCATGGTGGGGGGTGGGAGTAGGAATGGGAGCTCTTCATGTGTATGCAGGTGTGCATGCCTGCATGTGTATGTGCACACGTGCACACTTCTATACGTGTACGTGTGTGTGCATGTGTACTTTACGATGGTCTTCAGTCTTAAGCAATGAGAGGAGTTAGTTGCCTTGTGACATTTGGTTTTCATCCTTCCAATCCTCAGCGGCTGCTGAGGCATTTGTTGCATGGGACCCGGGCCAATAAAGATCTGTGATGTGGGGTCACCATGTCAGCTCTTGGACACTCAATGCTGCACTGGAGACCCTAGCCTGGTCTCCAGGTCCAAAATTCAAACACGAAGTCCAAACCTCCTAGTTCGCTTTTGCACTGCAAATCTTTAATGCCTGCGTGCATACACACTCATGTCTGCCTTGGACTTTTCTGTCCTTCTAAATAGTAGGCAAGGTTTTCTTTCCTACACAGACTGTAAGCCGGTGGTTGCTGATGGAATCTGGCCATGGCTACCCCCTTAAAATAGGGTCCCTGCTCTCTAGCCCCTAAGGTTCCCACTGCTCCCGATTCAACTCTTACAATGCTGACAAATATCAGTGGTGTTTTAGCATTGCATCTGTCTTGTTTTTTCATAGTGTGAAGAGGAATGTGAAATAGTCTTTGTACCCAAGTCTCTGTCACAAAGTAGGAAATGGAAGCTCAGTGGACAAGGTTGTATGTTTCATGAAAAATGTGAGGTTGTATCTCCCACAATGCACAAAAATAAACTCAAAATGGCTTAATGACTAAACATAAAACCTGACACCATAGAACTCCTCAAAGAGAACATAAACAAAACATTCTCTGACATCAACTGTACAAATGTTTCTTAGTTCAATCTCCCAAAGCAATGGAAATAAAATAAAAAATAAGTAAATGGGACCTAATCAAACTTACATGCTTTTGCAAAGGAAACCTTTAAAAGAAAAGAAAAGGCAACCTACAGAATGGGAGAAAATAGTTGCAAATGATGCAACTGACAAAATATACAACTCATACAACTCAACAACAACAAAACAAACAACCCAACTGAAAAATGGGCAGGAGATTTAGACATTTCTCCAAAGAATATATACCAATGGCCAGTAGGCATATGAAAAGATCTTCAACATCGTTAATTACTAGAGAGATGAAAATTAAAACTACAGTGAGGCATCACCTCACACTGGTCAGAATGGCCATCATTAATAAGTCCACAAATAACAAATGCTAGAGAGGCTGTGTAGAAAAGGGATCCCTCCTACACTGTTGGGTGGGAATGTAAACTGGTACAACCACTATGGAAAACAGTATGGAGATTCCTCAGAAAAGTAAAAGTAGAACTACCGTACGATTCAGCAAAACCACTCTTGGGCATGTATCCAGAGAAAACTACAATTCAAAAAGATACATGTACCTGTATGTTCACAGCAGCACTAGCCATAATAGCCAAGGCATGGAAACAACCTAAATGTTCATCAACAGGTGAATGGATTAAGAAGATGTGGTATATATACACAATGGAATACTACTCAGCCATAAAAAATAATAAAATAATGCCATTTGCAGCAACATGGATGCAACTAGAGATTCTCATACTAAATGAAGTCAGAAAGAAAAAGACAAATACCATATGATATCACTCATATGTGGAATCTAATATGGCACAAGTGGGAATTCCCATCACAGTTCAGCAGAAACAAATCTGACTAGTATCCATGAGGTTCAATCTCTGGCCTCGCTCAGTGGGTTAAGGATCTGGCATTGCTGTGAGCTGTGGTGAGGTTGCAGACACAGTTCGGATCTGGCATTGCTATGGCTGTGGCCCAGGCCAGCAGCTACAGTTCTGATTTGACCCCTAGCCTGGGAACCTCCATATGCCACAGGTGTGGCCTAAAAAACAAAATAAAATAAAACAAAATACGGCACAAATGAACCTATCTACAGAACAGAAACAGGCTCAAGGACATAGAGAAGAGACTTGTGGTTACCAAGGGTGGGGGAGGAGGGGGATAGACTAGGAGTTTGGGGTTAGTAGATGAAAACTATTACATTTAGAATAATAAGCAATGAGGTCCTTCTGTACAGCACAGGGAAGTGTATCCAGTCTCTTGGGATGGACCATGACGAAAGATAATATAAGAAATAGATAATATAAGCTTGTCAGTGACCACTGTTGTTTGGATTGCTGAAGAGACCTTATTAGGCGATAGTCACCGGACATGCAAAGAAAATTCTTAGGCATAAACGCTACTCTAACCACAGGATCAGTCAAGTTTTCTTTGGTCAGAAGCAACGGAAACTATCTCTGACTCTTCGGCCATGGAGAAGTTTGCTGCTGGGGCCTGAGCTTTTCACAGAGGGGCCCTGTCAGGGAGGAGCCCTCACTGCGGCCGCAGGGCCAGAAGGGCCTGGGTTGGCCTGACCCTGTGGCTCCAGCTGTTTTGGCCTCTCTGCCTTTTGGCTCAAGACTCAGATTCCAGGGAGGGGAGGATCTGAGGGCCTGGCTAGGGTTTCAGGTCCACACCTGGGCCTGTGGGAACAACAGGCCTGAGCGGTTTTATAGACCCAATTCACAAAAATGAGAGGATGGCTAAAAGAGGTTCCGTGAAATATAAAAATAGTGATGAAAAATAGACATGTAAATACTGTAATTCAGGAAAGGAGTGGCTGCGACCCCAGTGTGATTTACTTCTGCTGGGATGATGAATCTGAGAGCATGATGTGTTTGAGAAAGCAGCCAAAATCAAACCAAACGACAGCAACGAACAAATCCAACGGTGAGAAAGGAAGCACAGCGATGACTACCTGCAAGTTACCTTTTGCTCTCTGGGGAGTCTGTGAGGCCGGTTTCTAATGTGTGGTCTGCTGCAATGCTCAGGCCCTTTTGGTTTTGAGCATCATTGCAGACTGGGTGGTCTGAGGAGCTTTCTCATTGCAAAACGGTGCAGAAGACACATCCTTTGACTTATCTTTGCTCCCACAAAAGCAGCTTTAGGAGGATATTTCAAGAAAAATGAGCTGATAACACAGTTGCTTTAGAGGCAAGTGCTCTGAGCAGCACAGCTGTTAAAATACTTAACTCTTGGAGACGGTGGGAAACCAAGCCGCAGTCCCAGGCACTGGCGCCCTCTGGTGACCAGAGGCAGAAGCAAACTCTCTGGAAGAGATGATCTAAGACACCCATAGATGAAGAAGAAACCAACTCGCACTAGGAAGTCACATAGGAAGGCAAGCCAATCCGTCTGAGAGTTAACAGATAACACTGAAAACATATTTAGAATTACCCCGCCCCCTCAAACAGCAGATCTTGGAACTGTCAGATACTGAATATAGAACAGCTACATATGAAATAGTTGAAGAAATAAAGGATGCAGGAGTTCCCGTCGTGGCACAGTGGAACAAGTTTGACTAGAAACCATGAGGTTTCGGGCTGGATCCCTGCCTGGTCTCTCTCAGTGGGTTAAGGATCCAGCATTGCTGTGAGTTGTGGCGTAGGTCACAGACGCAGCTGGGATCCTGCGTTGCTGTGGCTGTGGTGTAGGCCGGCAGCAACAGCTCCGTTTGGATCCCTAGCCTGGGAACCTCCATATGCCATGAGTGCAGCCCTAAAAAGCAAAAAATAAAATAAAGGATGCAATGACAAAAATGAGGACCAACAACAGACTATCAGAAACAGAGATCTTTTAAAAATTATTTATTTATTTATTTAGTCTTTTTAGGGCCACACCATAGCTTAATGGAAGTTCCCAGGCTAGGAGGCGAGTCAGAGCTGTAGCTGCAGACCTACACCACAGCTCACAGCAACACTGGATCCTTAACCCATTGAGAGAGGCCAGGGATCGAACCCGTGTCCTCATGGAAGCTAGTCAGATTTGTTTCCACTGAGCCACGACAGGAACTTCAGAAACAGAGAGATCTTGAAAAAATGGATCTTTGAGAAATAAAAATGTTTGTCAAATTGGAAAAAACCTCCAGAGGATGATTGAATTGTTAATTAGACATAGGTGAAGAGGGAATTAGTAAACTGAGAGGTATAGCCACAGAAATCACCCAGAATGCAGCACAGTGACACAAAGACAAAAAATATGAAACTGATAATAAGAGATGTGAAGGATAGAATAAGAATGTCTAATGTATGTCAGTTTGGAGTCCCAGAAGAAGAGAGAGCCTGAAGAATAGGCAATTTTGAAAAGGTAATAGCTGAGATAGTTCTAGAATCTATAAGAAAATATAAAAACACAAAGACAGGAAGTATAACGTACCCTAAACAGAACATAAAAAGAAATTCATACTTCAACCCACCTTAGTGAAAGCACAGTACACCCCAAACAGGAAGGTGTTAAAAAGGGCTAAAGGAAAGGACAGATAATTTATAAGGAAACAACAGTTATGTTGAGGCACCCTTTCTCACAGCAATGGAATCCAGAAGATAGGGGAAGAGCACCTTCTAAAAATTGAGGGAAATAATTCTCAACCTAGAATTGCGTACCACTGAAACGGCTTTTTAAGAAAGAGAGGAGTTGCCGTTGTGACTCAGAGGTTAATGAACCCGACTAGCATCCATGAGGACATGGGTTTGATCCCTAGCCTCGTTCAGTGGGTTAAGGATCTGGCGTTGCCTTGAGCTGTGATGTAGGTCGCAGATGCGGCTGAGACCCCACGTTGCCATGGCTTTGATGTAGCCCGGCAGCTACAGCTCCGACTGGACCCCCAGCCTGGGAACTTCCATGTGCTGCGTGTGTGGCCCTAGGAAGACAAAAAGACCAAAAAAAAAAAAAAAAGAGAGAGAGAGAGAGACACACACACATTTACAGATGAGCAAAAACTGAGAAAATTTTGTCATTAAGAAATCCATACAAAGAAACTTCTAAAAGATGCTCTTCAGGAAAGAGGTAGAAGAAGGAGATATAAGGGCCTAAGATAGAAAAAGGAAGAGTAAACAAATAACACAATAAATATTATTTAAATCCAAACAATCATTGAATAAAATCACAATCATAAATCATCATAATAATTTTAAAAGTATAATGTAACCAACCAGGACCTACTGTATAACATGCATACATCTGACTTCATTAAAACTAAAATTAAGACTTGTTTATTCAAAATTCATAAATAAATTAAAAGGAAAAACACAGGCCACAACTGGTAGAAGATACTCGCAATATAGAAAAGGAGCAATACTCACAAAGTAATAAGAATTCCTCTATAGCAGTAAGAAAAAGGCAAGCAACCCAACAGAAAAAAAAAAAAAAAGACAAAAGACACAAGCATGAACTCGTAGAGGCGATAAGCATGTGGGAAAATATCCAACCTGATGAGTAATTAGGGGAGTGCAGATTAGCAGGAAGATGTCATTTATATCTGTTGGACTGGCCCAAAGTTAAGGCTGACAGTAGCAAGTGTTGGAAAGGATGTAGACCAGTAGTAATCCACAGAGACTGCTTATAGGAGTGTAAACGGGTACAACCACCTTGGAAGAGAGTTTAGTATGACCTTCTAAGGACAGATATATCCTAACGGCTCCTCTGACCTGGCAACCCCACTTCTAGTATATATACCTGAGGGAAACTCTTGCCCAGCTACTCAATATATAGTTAAGTTTATATATACACATGGATAAACTTCATATTAAACAAAGAGCAAGAGAATGAGAGAGAGGATGGAAGACGTAGGTAGATGCCAGATAATGGTAATGTCCTACCTCTTGGTTGTGTGATAAGTTTGATTTAAAGATTTTAAGGTATGGAGTTCCCGTTGTGGCTCAATGGTTAATGAATCCATGAGGTTGCGTGTTCGATCCCTGGCTTTGCTCAGTGGGTTAAGGATCCGGCGTTGCCGTGAGCTGTGGAGTAGGTTGCAGACGAGGCTCGGATCCCACGTAGCTGTGGCTGTTGCTGGCGGCTACATCTCCGATTAGACCCCTATCCTGGGAACCTCCATAGGCCGCGGGAGCGGCAGAAAGACAAACAAACAAAAAAAGATCTTAAGATGTGATTTAGCCACACCTGACGTATGCAGAAATTTCTGGGCCAGGAATCAAACCAGAGCCATGGCAGTGACAACACTGATCCTTAACCCACTAGGCTACCAGGGAACTCCCTTAAATGTTCTTTTTATATTAAATAACTTTATTTTATTATTATTTTTTTTTTGTCTTTTTGCCATTTCTAGGGCTGCTCCCTTGGCATATCGAAGTTCCCGGGCTAGGGGTCTAATCGGCTTGGATCCTGTGTGGCTGTGGCTGTGGTGTAGGCTGTGATTCGAGCCCTAGCCTGGGCACCTCCAGATGCCGTGGGTTCAGCCCTAAAAAGACAAAAAATAAATAAAAATAAAAACCATTTTCCAAAACCGCAACAGGACATGAAATGTTTTCCAGATGGAAGAGCAACCAAGTAGACTAGAAATCCAACCATCACTGTCTCTCAGGATGAAACTTTCAACTTCCCGAAAGAAATGTAACGTCTATGTTCAATCTGAACACCCCGAACTGAACATCTGACAGAACCGCCAGAACATGCTATGACTTCTGATGTCCTTTAATTGAGAGTTAGGATTTTTCTTCTTTCTTTCTTTTTTTTTTTTTCCTGCTTTTTAGGGCCACACCTGCGGCATATGGAAGTTTCCAGGTTAGGGATGGAATCGGAGCTGCAGCTGCTGGTCTACGTCACAGCCATAGCAATGTGGGGTCCAAGCCACATCTGCCACCTACACCGCAGCTCAGGGCAACTGGTGGAGCCTTAATCCACTGAGCAAGGCCAGGGATCAAACCCACATCCTTATGGATACTAGTTGGGTTCTTAACACACTGAGCCACAAAGGAAACTCCAGGATTTTCTAACTTAACAAAAATAAAGAGTAAAAATAGAAAGTGACAGGCTGAAAAACTACATCTGTTTCATGCTGTCACTGTCCTGGATATGGGGCCCTTGGCATATGATTGCAAATAGATTTCCTCTCAAAGATGTAAAATAAAAATTTTATTATTAACCTTAAAAAATTACATAATTATTTAAAACATTGCGACAGATTTTTAAAAAGATTTACCTAAAGTTGATGGTCTGTTTAAGTGGCCCAGAGAGGATGGAAATTTGAGGCCCACTATCTATAAGGTCTGCTGACCCCTGTAGGATTCTGAGCCTTTCTTACAGTGTTTTTTACTAGATCCTTCCTGTGAGGAGTGTTTCTGGCAGCTTGCACATGGCTTTTCATGTAGAAATAAAGAGGAATCTGGAAAGAGTTGGGATCTTGTGCCTTAACCTCAGCACCCCCACTCTTAAAGAGCAGCCCCTGACTTTGCCCTAATCACTGCTTCTACTTCCAACCCCTCTAAAGGCAGCATGCGGTCCAGGCTGAGAAATGCATATGTGGAGACTGCTGACCACCCTGGAGTTGGAAGGATCTGGGCTGGAGCTCTGCCCACGTTTTCCAGGTATTCGGTTTTAGGGAAGTGACTTTCCCATCCGGAGGCACCACGTTTCCATCTGGAAAGTTGGGTAATTCCCTCCTCCGGGCAGCTGACCGTGAATCATGAACATGAAAACCTATGTGAAAGCTCTTTGAGACCTGCAACGCGGAGCAGAGTGAAGGATCAACAACTTCCGTTTCTCCCACTGCCAAAAATCTTTCCCATTCCGTCTCCCAGAAGAAGCCAAGACCGCCTTGGTGTTGGAGGTGACGGAGGCTGGTGAGGCACATAGGTTGGATGCCAGGGAAACCGTGAGGGGAAGAGATAGAAGCTTCTCTCTAGCCAGGCTTTGCTTTCTGTCCGGTCGTCCTTTACTCCATCAACCATTCATCTGTCTGTCCAATAAACAGCATTTATGCACCTGCACCAGCAGCCTGCGAGCCCTCTGGTCCCAAGGAGTTAAATCTTATCACAATGCTGTCAACACTTTTCTGCAGTCGTGGCGTTTACGCCGAAGCCAGAGCTATCTATAGTGGCCCGAATGCAGATCCACCTGCCCCTGTGGTCTGGCAGGGCCCTTCTGGTAGCTCTAGGTGTACCCGCAAGCCAAGAGGCTAAAGAAAACTAGGCTTGAGCCTCCAGGAAACCATACTGGGGGTGTAAGAATGTTGTTAGGAGTTGAAAAAAACCAAGCCACCCACGTCGTGGGCTTCCTCCAGTCCAGTCAGAGAGACTCAGATAGACATAGGGCGGTACTAAGAAGGCAGACAGGCTGCAGCCACAACTGGACAGGACTCTGTGATCTAGCGAGAGGGATGTCGTCTCGGCTAGACTTGGAGAGAGCCAGACTTCCAGAATAGCCCTGCCAAGTTCAGGAAACAGGCAGGCTTTTCATCCTGGCTCCTCCTGCATTCCCTGTCCAGACATTTGCTTGGTGACACCATGGCAACCGTGATGCCACAATGGAACACTCTTCCTGAGGTGGTAGAAGGAATCCCTCTGTTGGGCTCTGCGGTGTAAGGCCCGAGTGAGTGCATTTCTCCTTTAGCAGGAGCAGTTCACCGAACAACTCTGAGAACCATCCTGACAACAAGAAACACCCGGGGTCATGAGCCGAACATGGTGACTAAGAACGGCAGGCACAGGTTCCTTGGGCTACTGTGCATTGTCTGAGGCGAGGGCAGGCCTGGCGGTTCGGTGGAGGGGGGAGCACGCCTGGGCTTTGAATTCCAGCTCCTCCACTTGGCGGCTGTGACCTTGGGTGGGATTCTCAATGTTTCTGAGTGTCAGTTTCTGAATCTGTAAAATGGGGGTGAGAGTGCCCACCGCACAGGGCTATTGTGTCAGCGACCTGAGCGAATTCCCAGGGCTGTGACTAAGTAAAAGTAGGAGCTGTCACCAGTTAAAAGAAAACCCAGCATCTCTTAGAGCTTACTTAGCAGGAGGGCAAAACCAGGGTGGGCTTTCACGGAAACCCTGCATCTTCTTTCACGAGCATTTTATGGCTACAGATTAAGGCAAGGGTTGGATTCCACGAGTCAAAAAATGACCCTTTTCTGAGACCCAGCTCTGGGGGAAACCTGGGGATCCTGGTTGGATTGTGGAGAAAACTGACCAGCGTGGGCTGCCTCTTCTCCTTGCGCTTACAAGCTGCCACTAAATATTGGTGCTGGGCGGCTGGTCCCTGGCTCTTTACCGCACGGAACCAAAAAAATAGGGATGTGACAGGTCTGTTTCCCACGTCTCGGAAGCTTTGCCAGAGGAAAGAAAGGGACCCTGGGGGAAACCGCCACCTGAGGGAGGAGAGGAAAAGCCCATGTGTTTGGATGTTCTGTGTTCACAGCTGCCCATGGTGTCTGCGCGCTTCTCGCTGGGGGTGGCTGCGATGAGAGGGATGTTCCTGGTGCTGCTCTGCGTCTCCCGATCTTCCGCCAGTGAGTGTTGACTTTAGCCGATGGTGGAACCTGGGAGGGGGGTTGTCCCGGGAAAGGAAATGGTCCTTGATGACCAGAGAGGGGCTCAGAAAGGGGCTCAGGGGCTGGTGACTCACAGTGCTCTGCTCCCAGCAGCATGCGTTGCTGGTGGGAACCAGGCAGAGAAATGGAGCATGGGCTGTGGATGGAGGAAACTGTGGCTTCAGCAGCCTGATGTCAGGGCTAATCCTTGGTGAGAGGAAGCTCAGGAAAAGAGGCCTTGGGCTGCAGAGAGATCCCCTGGGCAGCAGGTTGGCTGAGACCCGCCTCCCCACTCACAGCCCCTGCCCTGTTCTTCCTGGGGCCCACCTCCCAGCTCCATCAGGACGTCCTCCCCAAGCCTGGATGGGGCCTGAGATGCATCTTGCACACTTGGAACCCAGGCCTTGCCTGGTCCCTGAGGGTTTCTACTTGAGCACTGTTGTTCTGAAGCTCTTTACCCTTAAACTTTTATCATTATTTCAAAACTGACCCCTTGGGGCAGGGAGGTGCCTTAGAGACTGCCTGGTCTCAATTGGCAGAAGTGACAGCCGCAGCCCCTTCCCTGACCTCCAGGACCAAGATTCCAGATTAGAAAGGGGCAGCTGGGGAGGGGGCACCTGAGTAAAGCGGGCTCTGCCCTGCCCTGCTGCCACCCCAGCTGGCTCTCTCCCATCCTCCTGGAGTCAGATGGGAGACAGGAGAGAGCACCCCCTGCCCTATCTCCTCGCTCACCCGTGCACTCACACACTTGTCAAGAGAACTACCTCACCTTCCTAGCCACTCCCGTCCTTGCGACCCAAGGAGACAGACAGAGCAAGAGCCTCCCCTGTGCCTCATAAAAAGCCTCAGGGCAAACATTTCCTCTCTGAGACAGATGTCCTCATTATATCCTGGCCTTTCAAGGGTTTTATAAGGTCTAATGAACCGGCCAACCAGAGCTTTGAAAAAACAAAAGTCATCACACACCTGTAGGCTTTTGCTGGGTTGGGAAGGGTTGGTTCGTGCTGCGTTCACTGAAGATGGCCAGTGTCCTGGTGGGGGAGAAAAGGAATTCCTGTCTTTGGTGACTCTGAAGCACTTGGTGGCCTTATAGACATCCTCTTGCTAACAACCAGCTCTGTCACTGTTCTGGCAAAATCTCCAAGTGTCAAGTCATAGGGATGTTTGGTTACATGGTGCCCTAGCACGGAGAGGTCTGCCGTGGCCCTTTAAGGACTATACTGAAGGTTCAGTCGACTCCAGCACCATAGTTTGGAAATTCTCTGTCACTGATGCTCACCTCAGAGGTCACCTCCTGGAGGAAGGCCTCCCAGATTTAATGCTCTGGGCAGAATCCATGCCCCCCTTGTATACTCCAGGCACACTCCCTGTGTCTCAGGTCTCTCTGTGCACTGTCACTCTTCAGTGTGTCCATCTCCCCCATGCATTGTGACCTCCCCGGGGTGGGGAAAGGATCTTGAAATCTTTCCCTGTTAGCCCAGCCCCGAGCTTAGCAAGGCTTCTGTACAGTTGGAAGAATGGCTGAAAAAGAAGCCACCAATAACCTGACCTTGTTAGCTTGTATGACCAACCACAAGACACACAGGACCCAGGACTACTAATTTTTTTTTGGCAGCACCCATAGCAAATGGAAGTTCCTAGGCCAAGGATCGAACTCGTGCCACAGCAGCAACCCAAGCCTCTGCAGTGACAATGCTGGATCTTTAACCTGCTACACCATAGGAGAACTCCGACAGCCACCAATTTAGAAACAAGCACTGGGTGCTCATGCAGTGGCAACTGGAGTAGTGGTTTACACGGGGCAGTAGGGGGATGGAATAGTCCACTGGGCTTAGTATCATCAGTCATGGGGATACACCTCTTCTCTTAGGAGAGGCGTGTGTTACCCCGCCTCTCTAAAAAGGAAACTGAGGCCCAGAGAGGCAAGTGATGCTCCCCAAGTCTCAAAACATGAGGGTCAATCAGATCTGGGACACTAGTGGTTCCCAACCCCAAATATACATTAGTGTCCACCTGGGGAGCTTATTAAAAATACCAGTGCCCAGGCCCCATCCCCAGGTGTCTGGGAAGGGCTGGGCAGCAGGCACACGAAATGTTCAGCCGGGTCGAGAACCCCTGTACCCCACTCTGAGTAGGCGAGGATGAGATGGGCACCCCTGGGTCCAGTGAGGAGCCCTGGCCTGGGGACAACTTGGGAACAGGGCATGTAGACTGTTGAGGGAGGACACAGGGCAGTGGGGGGAGTCAGCATCCAGGGAGGGTGAAACACCCATCCTACAAGGGTGCCTGCAAAGGAGCCCCAAGCTGGGGCTTTTGAGTTTCAAAAGGTGCTTCCTGGTTATCATCCTAACACTCTCCATGGATCTATGACTACAAAACATACACACAGGGCAATACAGCCACCTTGGGTGTATGGAGTTTGGATTCATCTGGACCAACCCTGTATCCTACCAGCCATGTAACTTGGACAAGGGCTTACCTGTTCTCAAGCTCAATTTTCTTATCTGCAAATCGAAAATGACAATGCCCCCTTCTAGGAGGGCAGGAGGAACTATATGAAGTTGTGGAAATCAGCAGTTCTCAAACCGTTTGGTCTTAGGACCCCTGTATCCTCTTAAAAATTATTGAGAACCCCAAAGAGTTTTTGCTTATGGAGTTAATATCTTTCCATATTTAGCGTATTACAAATTAAAACCGGGGAAAAATTTAAAACATGAGAATATCCGGGTTCACACATGCTATTAGCCCTCAGTGTGAAGAAGACATCATGTAGTGTCTGGAAAATTCCATGTACTCTTCTGAGAGAATGAGAGCGAAAAGAGCAAACGCAGCCTTAGTGTGCTCATAGTTTTAACCTTGCAGGCCCCAGAAAGGGTCTCAAGGACGCCCAAAGGTCCCAGACTACACCTTAAGAACCGCTGATGTATATAAAACGTTCCAGACACCAATTATTTGCTAAGTGCTGAGCACTCAAAAGATGAGAGTGATTATTGGCAGCCTAACATTATTTTTAGATTCAAAGATGCCACCAAGGGTCTCTTATAGGGAAGAAGACCCACTAGGAAACTAATCGAGGGTAGCAGGATTAGTGGTGACAACACGGAGAGCCAGGAGCGGGTAAGCAGCAGGAAAGCGAGGGGGTCCTGAGGTCTGGTTAGGCAGCGGCGGCCCCAGCAGTGAGGCCCCTGCACACCCCCTGCAGGTTGCGGCATCCAGAAAAGCAACATTGTGGAGACTTCAGAGGAGGGTCTGGTCAACGAAGAGGAGTTCCCATGGGTGGTGTCGCTGCAGGATTCCCAGTATACCCACCTGGCTTTTGGCAGCATCCTCAGTGAGTTCTGGATCCTCAGCATCGCATCTGCCTTTCAGAACAGGCCAGTACCTCTGCTTTGGGCCCAGGCTGGCGCACCGGCATGGGGCGGGGGGCTCTGCTTCCTTCTCAGCTTGGGGAGGCCTGGGAGGCAGATCCCTGGTGACAGAGCCACAGGGCTTTTTACCAGCTCCACTGCTTGGCGTTTGTCTGGGGGTCCTACAATCAGCAGGTGCCGAGGTTGGCGCGGTGTGTGTGTCTTCCGCTGTGAGGGCTGTTGGCTGCTTAACTGCAAAGGGAAAGGATCTTTTCTCCACTACCCGCTCCCCCCCCCACCCCCCGCATGTTACTACAACCACGACGGCACTAACTCTCGGTCCTGGAGGTCTCCACTGCTTGTCCTGATAGGGGCCCTCACCGTAAAACACTCACCCCGGGCCTTAACAATGAGACTGCCGCAAGTACCGGCACGTGGAGAAAAGCCTTGAAAAGCATCTATCTCTGGATGCTCAGAATACACAGGCTTTCGTTTTCTTCTTCCAACCTCTCTATGTTCTCCAAATTCTTTACAACAAATGGGCATTCTTTCAAACCAAAACACCTATATGTGCTATTAAAGAAATAACTTTTGTTAGTAAAACATCTCCCTTTCCGACCCAGTGATTTCACTTCTGGGTATCATCATTAATGAAAATTTTTATGCATAAAATTGTTCCTAGGATGATTAATTACATACAAAATGCTGGAAATGTAATGTCTGATTATCATGGATAAATTATGATATAGTTACTCTTCTATCTAGCTTATCATATAACATATGTAGTATACGAATACCATCTATAATTACACATAGATCTATCTATTACATGGACATATATGTGACATGTATCTTATATATTTATACATTAGATATACACAGAGCACAGAAGGAAAGGGTTAAGTACATAATCTAATTATGCTAAATGCATTATAGTATAAACCCTTGGTCGAATATTCTGCAGCTGCTGAATTTTTTAACAGATGATTTGTCTTTTTCAATTGAAAATAATGTATTTAAATGAAAATATCTGTAATACTATGAGAACCAAAGGGTATATAACAAAAAGCAGCTCCCCCACCACCTCTTTAGTCATCCTTCCTCCCTTGGGCCATTTCTGTCACCACTTTATCGGGCGCTCTTCCCTAAACACTCCATACACTCATGGATGTCTCTATACCCATAGGTCTCTCCATATTGACTCATATCTATTGACACAGAGAGAATTTTCTCCCCCACCCCGCCCCGTGTTAATCTGCTGGGGCTGCCACCACAAAATAACACAGGCAGGGTGGCTTAGACAACATAAATTTATTTCTCACCGTTCTGGAGGCTGGAAGTCCAAGATCAAGGTGTCAGCTGTTTGATTTCTCCTGAGGACTCGCTCCTTGGCTTGCAGGTGGCCACCTTCTCCCTTGTTCTCCCTGGCCACTCCTTTGCATGCACACATTCTTGCTGTCTCTTCTTCTTATAAGGACACCAGTCCTGCTGTATTAGGACCCCACCCTGTGGACTCATTTAACCTTAATTACCTCCTGAAAGGACTTATCTCCAAACACAGTCACATTGGAAGGTAGGGCTTCACCTATGAATTTGAGGGGACATAATTTGGTCCAGTACAAACTGGTAGCACACCACACACATTATTCCACTCTTAGTTTGTTTCACTCTGTCATGAATGTTGGGCAATCTTTTCTTATTAAGACATAGAAAGCGACCTCATTATTTTCATTAGCTAGCTGCCCAGTATCCCACAATGGATGTATCATAATTACATAGTTCTCTAATAATAGAAATCTGGATTGTTTCCAGTCTTTCCAATAGTAGCAAAAAATGCTGCAGTAGACATACTTGTGTATACGTTATTTTACACACATGTAAATATACTGCAACAAGAGTAACCCGGGAGTGGAAAAACTGGCCTAGATCTTGAAGGCTATGGCCAACCAGCCCTCAGAGAGGTTCTGTTTTCTGTGTAGTATTTTCATCACTGCTATTTTCTATCTGGTCTGCTGTTTTGGTTTTGATTTCCTCTTTGACTCTGGGTTTTATTAAAGACTGTTTTAAAATATCCAGCTGTTGGGGTGTTTTGTTTTCTAACACGATTAAATTTTGAGTTAGACTGCCTGGCGATCTATTAAGGAATTTATTGAGGTTGTCTTTGTGGCCTACTATGTGGTCCATGTGAATATTTTCCACAGGTAAATTAAAAAGCTCATTCTCTGTCCTTGGAGTACAATTTACTATATAAAATTGGGGCAGGGAGTCCAGTTGATCAGTCCTAGGCTGACTGAGACAAATTATAAGCTTCTGGCTTTTCCCTCTTCTATTTCCTGGAATTTACTTCATGAACATTGTGTCCCTTGCTGCAGATATTTATAACTGAGGTCTTCACTGTACAATGAATTCCTTATCATCATTAAAAGCCTTTCTTTGTCTTACTGCACGCCCTTCTGCTCTGATGTTCAGAATAAAACTCCTGCTTTTGGTTTTATTTTAGATTTTTTTTTCTGCTTTGATTGCTTCCTGTTTTTCTTTTCATTATATGGCTTTTATCTTGTATGTCTCTTCCGACAAATCTGGAAAGTCTGAATTTGTGTTCTGGTGTTCATCTTAGGGTTGTGATTTCACGGAAGACACCCAAATCTTCTACTTCTCTCTGGATAGTCCTCTCTAGATGCTACTGTGGCCAACACCAGAACTCCTGTCTGTTCACGTCTTCCCTCCTTCTCCACGACCACCCAAAATTAATCGGTTATTTATGTAGTTTAATGTTTACCTTGACTCATATCCATATTTGCACACTCTTGTTATTTCATACAGTAGCTGTAAATAAATAATAGTTTAGATCCTATAAAAGATGAGAAAATTGGTGTGTACACCCATCTCTGCTTTCTTTTCAGCTCTAGTTACACCATGTGATTACTGCCAGGGTTGACATTACTACTCCAATCTATAACTTTAAAAGTTTTTCTTTCGTCTTAATTTTAGACTCCTATTATAACAAATTCCATGCATATTGACAGCCCCTTTGCTGGATTTTCTCCATTCAACACTAGAACTGGCTAAAATTTGCCTTCAAGTACTTTTTTAAAGGACTCCCCAAAACCGTATTTCCTTGGGTTTTGCATATTCAGAAACGTTGTGCTGCCCTTCAATCTGAATGACCACATATGTATAGAATTCATAGATCATATCTGCTCCTACTGAAGACTTATTAGGCATTTCCCACTCCTACTCCCCAGCTTCTGATATTAAATCTTGCTGTGGAGAAGTCTGCAGGCATTCTGATTTTTTCGTCTGTAGGTGGGAGACCACACATCATAGTATGCCCGGGAGAGGGCTGGTTTCCACCTATAATATCCTATTGTTAGTATGCCCTTTCACTCTCTCAAGTTCCTGGGGTTAGGCAATAAATTAGGGACCAAACTTAAGATGACTGAATCCACTTTTTCGTGGATGCCCAAGGATTCCTTCTTTGTCCCTGAAGTCCAGCAACTTTACTGGTTATGCTGGATCTCTCCCAGATGCTCCTCCAGATCCACGCCCTACTCTGTTTACTCTGCTGGGTCCCAGGAGGCTGACGTGTGTGGTTTATACCAATGGGCGCTCTTGTCTTCTGGATTCCAGTTGGGTTTGGCCAAAAGGAGCACCAGCAAGAGATGAGAAGGCGGTGGGGGCGGAGGGGTAGTGAGGTCAGGGCCCTCATTCCCCTGACAGGATCTGAAGACTGGCTGCCTCCTCCACCAAGTGACCCACTCCCCACAGCTGTGTCTGACCACTCCCTCCCACCAGCACCCTGTTGTTGTCTTGGCAGGAAGCTGCGAATGCCACCCGGAACCCCAGCACACTGCACTGTTCCTTGTGGTTTCCCAGCATCCTGCAAGACCTTTGTAAAGAGTCCCGTGGTTAAACTTTCCTTGATTTACTTTAATGGAGCATGCCATTTGTTTCCTGCTGGGAGTTGTCTCAGTGTTGATCATTCTGTGGCATTTTTCCCAGAGGCTATGGAGTACCCTTCCATGCTGTATACTCAATTCTCATTTCTGAATGATGTTCTTAAATTAGATCTTGAAATTTTTTTTTCTGTTTATTTTATTTATCTTCTTTGTGGTCTGCTGGCTCTCTGCTGACTGCCATATTTGTCATTTTTCTCTCTAGTCTTTAAAAATCTTTTGTTAATGTCTATTTCATTTTGGTCACCTTTCCCTTCTGTGGCCCTCATTGTGTTTTCTGTGGTCCCTGCTCTCCTTTATGCTGCTTCCATACTGGCCTTCATTCTGGTCATGGTTTCACTTCTTTACTTTCCATTTCTTTGCTGAGAAGCTTGTTTGGCCAGCTTTTTGTGACTGCGACAATAGGTATCATCTGTAACCCTCTATACTTGGGCTGTTTCTGTCAGCTTGTCCTCTGATTGTGAGGTTTGGTTCTCTAGTGTCTCTTAGTTTTATGGTATTTTCATTTATTTCTCATTATCGTTGCTCCTTGGGTGATTCCCGAGAAGGGGAAAATACCCAATTGACTATCATTATTAAAATCAAAATTTCTCTGAAGTGCATGTGCCAAGTATATAATATAGATAGATGCTGGAATTAAAAGGTTAAGTGTGTAGAGAACAGACCTGTGGTTGCCAAGGGGGAGGGGGAGAGAGTGGGATGGGGTTAATAGATGCAAACTATTGTTTTTGGAATGAATAAGCAATGAGATCCTGCTGCATAGCACTGGGAACTATATCTGATCACTTGTGATGGAGCATGATAATGTGAGAAAAAGGAATGTATATGTGCATATGTGACTGGGTCACCTTATTGTACAGTAGAAAATTGATAGAACACTGTAAATCAGCTATAATGGAGAAAAATAAAAATAACTAAAACTTTAAAAAAAGGTTAAGTGTGAAAGTCAAGAATCACCTTGGGTGTGACTACAACTATGTAAAAATAAATAAGTACAGAAAAAAGATAATCAGCCATAACATAACAGATTATCTTTAGGTGGTGGGGCATATGCTATTAAGATAGAATTCTCAAGATCCTATGGGCTTACAAAGGAGGGCATACATCCAGGGGTTCAGAAAAGATTTCCTGAAAAACTACACTATATAAAATAGATAAAAAAAACAAGGTTCTACTGTGTGGCACAGGGGACCAATTTCAATATCCTGTAATAAACTATAATGGAAAAGAATATGAAAAAGTCTATATATATATATGTAAATGTATGTGTGTGTCTGTGTGTGTGTGTATATATATCTCTGAATCACTTTGCTGTACACCAGAAGCTAACATAATATTGTAATTCAACTATACTTCGATAAAATGGGGAAAAAAATTTCCTGGGGACTCGGTTCAAAAGAGTGAGTAAAAATTTGGAGTTCCCGTCGTGGCGCAGTGGTTAACGAATCCGACTAGGAACCATGAGGTTGCAGGTTTGGTCCCTGTCCTTGCTCAGTGGGTTAGGGATCCGGCATTGCCGTGAGCTGTGGTGTAGGTTGCAAACACAGCTCGGATCCCGAGTTGCTGTGGCTCTGGCGTAGGCCAGTGGCTGCAGCTCTGATTGGACCCCTAGCCTGGGAATCTCCATGTGCTGCGGGAGCAGCCCTAGAAAAGGCAAAAAAACCAAAAAAAAAAAAAGAGTGAGTAAAAATTAGCTCAGGGAAGATGAGTTGGATGAGTGCTTCAGACTGAAAAAAATAACAGATATGAAAACAGGGAAGTGTGATGCTTCCTTGGTGCCTTGACTTCTCAAGATCCCCTTGCTCTCTCCAGGAAGGATGCTGTCGCTATAGTGGGTATAGCTAAGATGGATGCAAAACTGATTGCTCACGAAGAGTATCCAGTCAACACCATCATCATCCATGAGGACTTTGATAATGTAACGATGAAAAACAACATAGCCCTGCTGAAGACAGACACGGCGATAAAGTTCAACAGCCTGGTCCAACCCATTTGCTTCCTCGGCAGAAAGCTGCATATGCCACCCACCTTGGAGAACTGCTGGGTGGCAGGATGGAATCCTACATCTGCAGTTAATGCCTTCCTTCTCCTAGAGGAGGCTGTGTGTGTGCTAGCAGTGGGGCTGACTGGGATGGACTGTTCTAGCGCTTAGCTCAATAATTCAGGTGGCCTAAGGTTCTAGAGTTGGGCTGGAACCCTCGCTTAGTCAAGATTCCCAGCACTTGCCCTCTCTGAGGCCATTCTTAGTTGGTCTTATTTCTTCTATTCCTACACCAAAATGGAAAGTACATGGGCAGCGAAGCCTGAAAGGGTGCAAGGTTATGGAGGGCCAGGGGACATTATTCCTTGAACCAGGGCTGACAGTCCCCCTGTCCGAGCCAAGCTTGTTTTCTTCTGTGCTTGGGAAGTAAACAAGGAAATGCATTCACCCTCCGCAGATGTGGAGGAACATGAACATGTTCTCTGCCCAGGTTCACATTCAAGTTCAAAGCAAGGTAGTTTTTAGTAAAAAACTCAGATACAGGTTCTGATTTCCATGAGGAAAAGGGGGTTTCTCCGAACATTTCCCACTCACTCCCCTCTGGATATGTGAGCGGTAATTGAGTTGACTTGGGGGAAGTCTTCTCGTTAATCATTCTTGGGCTCTCTGTTGCATGGTCCAGACAGGAAATCACATGACGATGAGTATCCTGAGGAAAATCTCCGTGAATGACATCGACCTGTGCCCCTTAAACAAAATCCAGAAGACAGGATGTGGCAATCACATAGAGCTGGAAACCGACTCCGTCTGCTTGGTAAGAACACGGTGGAGTAGAAGCTGCTTGCTGAGAGTAAGCAGCGGTCACCTCATGGGGCACCTTGGGACACCCCCTTGCTGGATGGTGAGCTCTGTGAGGGCAGGGACGGTCACCTGGGATTCACCAGCATCTCTGGGGTGAATAGCACCTGCTGAATGAATTAACCAGCCACTGTGACATGACTAAGCATGGCTAAATCACGTATTTCATTAGCTCAAAGTTTGAAAGAGCGAGTCCAAACCAGACATGCAGCAATGGTTTGAGCATGCCTACTATGCGGGGTTGCTGTATTGGCTCCTGTGCAACCCAGACTGATGCTATTGCTCATCAGTTATTAGGTCGCTTTATCTTTTATTACTTCCTGTCAGAAGCCTACCCTCCACCCAGATGAGGGCTGTCCAGATGTGGCTGTCTTACTGTCTCAGGAAAATGTGTAGAATTCACAAACACCTGTATCCACATCTGGAAAAAGTGTGGCTTATGGGGGCCACATAGTTAATAAATGTTAAAGACAAGAATCCATCTCTGCCAGGTTTCCACGTAGTTTCCCTCCTCTAAAATTGTCTAAGATGCTGATCAACAATTTTCCTCAAAGAAATCTTTAGGATTCCCTAATGGGGAAATTTTTTTACCAGAAGACCTGGAGGAATTTTTTAGAGAAAAGGAAAAAAAAATACATACATGTGGCCAATTCTTCCCAAAAGTCATTTTATTGTGAAAGCATGAAGGACTGCCTTTCATCAGGTTGCTGTTCCAAAGTTGGTTAGATGTTGACTGACTGCCTATGTTGTACTGGGCTCTCTGCCAGGTAGAGGACTGCAGCAACATCTTAAATCTGAGAATGTGTTAAAATACAGTAGAAGACGTAGCTGTTTAACAAAATCCTGCCATCAGCCGCTCCATCGATCTAGTGCCACACTTCATCAAATCTTAGATGCTGTCAGTTTTAGAAAGCACCATTATTTTTATGTAACACCAAGAGATAGAAAATGCTGCTACTTAAACTCTGAAATGAACCAATTAAAAGACACATCCCATTTCAAAGATGCTAATTTTTTAAGAGCATCTTAGGTTCACTGGAATATGGTAAGCTGCTTATCTTCGAATGATCACCTCTTTAAACCACCTGCAAAGTTGAGACTGGTTTTTAACTGTAGTACACTGGTAAATAGTCCTTTGTTTTTGAACAGAACTGTGCTTGCAAACCATCTCAAATAAATGGTGACTGGTCTACCCAGGATCCTCCTAGGAAATGGGTTCTAATGTCCAGAGGTCCTCAAAGCCACACTTTGCCCTTGTAGAACAAACCACACGGGTTCAGTGTCTGCCCTGATGGGTCCCCAGAAACCCAGCAAAAGCAGAATCACTCTGAACTCACCCATTTGGTCCCCACTACTGTTAGAGCTTTTGCTGAATGTCAAGGTTGAGATCACACAATAAACGAGCTCTTCCATGCTGTGGTCGCTCCCCCGGGAGAGGAGGCAGGGCTGCTCCAGAGGAGCACCTGGTAATTTTCATCTCCACTGCTTGAGCTTCAGAAGTCTCAGCCTTCCAGGTTATGGGGAAGAGAAAAAGCAGCGTATTCTACACCTAAGTGGAATGGTGACTTGTGAATCCACACAATGGCTGGGGACATCAACCACACCATCATCTGTCAAACGTTTGGTCCTGAATTACATTCTTTTTCTTCCTCCGGCTGTAAAAGCACAGTTAAAACAACCTGGGAGTGGGACTGGTTAACAGAGGGGACATCACTCCATTCTTGGCCAGAGAGCCTCTGTGCCCCAGGCAGACAAGAGCCTGTCCACCACTCAGTCCTGGGACGACCAGCCAACACTCAGGGAGGAAACCTCTACCCTCTGCTGTTTGGCAGCAGTGGATGAAAACAGGACGTAAAGAACTGAAAAATCACGAGTCCCACCCTAAAGTGCTCCCTCCCATCTGATGAGAGGCAGAGAGCGAAGTCCAGGAGGTCATCCCTATGTGTGTGATTGTGCGACGACCGGGCATTAGGGCTGCCTTGCAGAGCCTGCCTCCCTCTGCTTCTCAACGTTGAATCTGTTCAGCTTGTTCCCCACTGCCGACTGCAAACCCCCTCCCTCCATGCCTCAGTCCAAACAGTGAGAGCAGTGTGACTGCCTGGCCCCCCAGCAAGGCAGGTCACACAGGTCAAAGTTGGCTGGCTAGCCCTTGATGATAAGCCCCCTCGGGGACCAGGGTGGACCTTGGGCCAGGCCTGGTGGGGGGTCAGGCGAGGTTAATTATACCTAGTAGCTGTCTTGTTGCTCTTCCAGCCTTTCTCAGTTTTTCACATAAAAATAATGGCTTTTCTAGACACCAGGGTCAAGGCAGCTAATTGTTGACTGAGTGCATCCTGTATGGCAGGCACTGTGCTCGGAGCTCTGCCGGACCTACAGGCACTGACTGTGCCCCCACCTGAGCTCAGAGAGAATTAGGTAACCTGCCAGGGCCCCATGTCTAGCATGCCAGCTTCCACCCCACACCTCACAAGAGAAAAGATCTGCGCAGCAGAACTCCAGAGCAGAGACAGGTGAGAGCCTGGGCAGGGGGCAGGGCAGGGGCACTGACAGGCAGCTGCCCGGCTGCAAAGGCTGTGAACAAACACAGCCCCTGACCCTGACCCTGACCCTGACCCTAGCAGGACCGAGGGCGGGAGGGAGCAGCTTAAACAAAAGATGGAAACGAAATAGAAAGCAAGGAAGGCGGGAGCATTCCAGACCAGAAAGGAACAAAATATCAACACTGAGGAATGAGAAACCAAAAGTGAGGGAGGATTTGCTGCATGGACTGGAAAGGGGCAAGGAAGCGAAATGGGAACCAGGATGCTACAGGCAAACTGCAGGATTGTATAATAAAAGGAAATAATTTGTACAATAAAAGGAAAGGTCATCTTGTTGGAATCTGCGGTGGTGGTGGCCTAGACTGGAGATAGTATCCTATAATCTACCCCATTTCCAGTGAGAACCAGTGTAAAACATTTCTAGAACAGATAGTAAATTGTGCAAGGATATATTAAAAAAGAAAAGTTTTTCTAAGACCCAAAGCCTTCTGTCCTTTGTCACAGGGGGACCCCGGAAACCCAATGATGTGCCAGCTGAAGGAACTGAGTCTGTGGGTGCTGAGAGGAATCCTGTCCCAAGGTGGTGAGAAGTGCCCTGGCCTGTTCCTGTACATGAAGGTGGAAGACTTTAGCGACTGGATCACGTCCAAGACCAAGAGGACCAGCCCTCCCCTGTCTTCTTTCCACCACTGGGAGAACACAATTCATCTCTCCGGCTACTCATCGAATGCTGCCGTGACACAGCAAACACAGTCTGGGCTGAGCCAGGTTGGATGGTCCCAAGCACACCTCCAAGGACAAAATAGGGCCACCATGCATTCAGAGCCAACAAATGGCACTCAAGCGAGTCTAGACTTTAGGGAAAAGGGTCTAAGGGAGTTAGGCAGGACTGAGGTGAACATACAACCCATGTACTATGACTACTATGGTGGGGATGCTGGGGAGGGCCGGCCTCTAGCAGGTCAGAACAGGTTACATCAGCCCCAAGCAATTACCTTGTTTTTCTTTGTGCTTGTTTTCTTTTGTAATTGGATCTTAGTCTAGGAGTTAACCCTCCAAACTGAAGACTAAGCTCAGAACGCTGAGTGCCAGGCATTCACCATGTTGCTTTGGTGTCTCTCTTTGAGAGCTGCATGGCTGGCTGCTACGGACAGGCCCACGGCACAGACTGGGCGGGCTCTCCCTCCTCTGTCCCACTCCTGCCTGCGGGAAGGTCACTTTCTTGTGTGCTTGTGAACTAAATGTGGGCTAACAAGTGACAAACCATTAGAGTGCCCTGTGGTTCTTTCAGTGTTAATGGTTCCCAGGGCCAGGCTGTGAAAACCCTCCCCAGGGGCCGAAGTGGCCTGGGAGGTGACAGGCAGCCTGGCTGGAGAGTCGGGGACACTAGCCAGCACAGGGAACAGTGAGAGGGCCCCATGACTAGAAAGGGGCTGATTACTTTAATGGGTCACTTTTTGGTGCAGCCGTAGCCTGCCTCTCGCTATTTCCCAGGGGGGCAAATTGCCTGCAACTGCTCATTGGTGGTTTTCATTTTATTCCAAGCCTTGCGGTAGCCTTTTAAGGACATCTGCAAAAAGGAAAGAGGGGGAGAGGGGGGGAAGGTCATTTAGGACAAAAGAATTGTGCCTATCCTACCGTGTCCAGTCCTGGGATGGTACGAATGACCTTGTGCAGGGGGCAGTGTTTGCAGGCCCGCTGTAGACAAAGGCCACTTAGGGGTGCCTGGAAGATTCTTCTAAAAAACTTATTTCTGTTTCATAAAGTGAGAAATTGCAGGTTCCTGCTGGGATTCTCTGCTACTTCTCAGCCCCAGATCTGATGGGCCCAAGTTTGGATGCTAATTTATTTCCCTGCCACCAAGTGACTATGGAAAAGCAGGAGAAAGGACTGTGGGAAACAGAGCTGGGGTCCACAAACAGAGCCAAGCTTCCCAAGCGACCTGAGTGGGTTTTTAGCTACTCTAAGGATGTCTGATGTGCCCTCAGTGTACAACCAGGCCTGCGGCAGTCTGGGTGCTTTCTGGTTTTTGACGCCAGCATATTGTTTGCACTTTTCCCTTTTCTCTCCCACAGCTCACAAGAAGCGAGGGTGCTTCTGTGCTCCCTGTACTATATGAAAAGGCTGCGGGTTAGTCAACATCGAAAACACCCTTGGCAACTATGTAAATGCATGGAATCGGGTTCTGAGGGATATTAAAAATCCATTATTATCTCAACTTTTAAAAACCTGGTTTCTCCATGTATAAAAGAGCAATCACTAAATTATTATAATGGGAGGAGGGGTTCAGAAGCTTCCATAATTCATTAACAAAAGAAGCAACTAAAAACACACTACTACTAGAGTTTCTTTCTGATAACCTGAAAAGACTCTGTGCTCCAACCAGAAAAAGGAGCTTTAAGCAGGGGGAAGGGGGAACCATCCTTTATTTTGGTATAAGAGTTGAAGCAACAGCTGAGCTTTCTCATAGACATCGCGTGTCCAAACGCCTGTATTCTTAGCTCAAAAAACAAAAAAACGAGAGGGGGCAGAAGACACCGGGTTGGGAACTCCCTGTGACTCACCTCTGCGATCTCCACTTTCCTCTCCCACATCCTGATGGTCTTCTCCAGGTCCCCATTTCGGATCTTCTCCTGGACGTACAACATCACCTGCGGCACCCGGAACTCCGCCAGCTGCTTCCGGAGCTGCTTGTTCACAGCCATGGCCTTGGCCCGGTCCTGGGTTGGGAAGGACCAATTAGACTGGGGGCTCCCTGGACCAATGAAACTTGGTTCCCGCCTCCTGGGACTTACTGGCCCTGGTGTCCCTCCCCAGTTTCAATGTAGTTCTAAAAACCATGATTACATTTTCAAAGGAGTGGGTGAAACCACAAGACTCTGATTCTTTACAGATTGTGGTGCTTCCATTGAGTTCAGAACACTAAGTGCAGGCTAAAACAGTCTTTTTTCCCCTCCCTTCCTTCCTTTCTCACTTCCTCCTTTATTAAGGAATATGTTTTACTCAGGGGCTTTTTTTTGTTTTGGAAAAATTCTGTAAGTACACTTTGATTAGACAAACTTCAATTAATTTTCATGGTTTTTTTTTTTTTTTCAAACTATACGTAACACAACATTTCCCATTTTAGCCACTTTTAAGTGTACGGTTCTGTGGCATTCCGTACACTCACACTGCTGTGCAGCCTTCATCACCATCCATCTCCAGAACTTCGCACCCATCAAACACTAACTACCCAGCCCCCTCCCCTCAGGCCCTGGCAACTACCATTCTATTTCCTGTCTCTATGAATCTGACTACACTAGTAGGCACCTCATGGAAGTAGAATCATACAATATTTTCCCTTTTGTGAATGGCCAATTTCATTTGGCATAAATGTCCTCAGCGTTCATTTACATAGCATGATACAATTTTTGTAGCATGTCAACATTTCTTTTCAAGGAGGAATAATATTCTATTCTATGTATCTACACCACGTTTTGATTGTCCATTCATCTGTCAGTGGACACTTGGGTTGCTCCTACGTTTTGGCTATTGTAAACAATGCTGCTACAAACACGGTTATACAAATACCTGTTCAAGTTCATGCTTTCAATTATTTTGATTATATACTTGGAAGACAACTTGCTGGATCATAAATGGTTACCCACTTTTTTGAGGACTCTGCCTTTTAAAAAATTACTACACAGTAAAATTTGTCTTCTTCTTTTGAGTGGATTTTTGCTTTTTTCTTTTACCCTTTTATCATTATAGTTGATTTGTAATGTTGTGCCAATTTCTGCTGTACAACAGAGTGACCCAGTCTCACACACACACACACACACACCTTTTGCCATGTTATCTTCTATCATCATCTATCTCAAGACCTTGGATATAGTTCCCTGTGCTATGCAAGAGGACCTCATTGCTTACCCACGGAGGGATTTTTGAGTTGGCATTGTCCTTTCCATTGTTAACAATTGTTTTGAATAGGCAATACATTCAATTCAAGTGGTATAAAAGTACACAATGACAAGTACACACTCCTCTCCCCAGTAACGCAGATCCCCTTTCAAGAAGCATACACTATTTTTAGATTTGGTGCATCTTTCTAGAAATCTATAACCACACAAACCTATATGTTTAGCTTTTTGGCCCAGAGTAGTCAATTCTATTGACTTTTATTCGTCCAACTTTTTTTTTCTTCACTTAATCATGAAGATTCTTCTGTATAGACACATGAAGAATTTACTCATTCTTTTTTTTAATAGTTGCATAATTTTCCATTGTGTGAATATACACCATAAGTTAACAAGCCCCCACCAACAGTTGCTCAGCTTCTCAGTCTCTTACAACAAACGGTGCTGTGATTACTAATAATCTGGGTATACATCTGTTATAAAATGCAAGTATATAAGCAGGGTAAACGACTTGCTCATCGAAGGCAGTGGTTGGTTCTCAACTGGGGGCTATTTTCTCTCCAGGAGACATTTGGCCATAGCTGGCGTCATTTTGTTTGTTACAACTAAGGGAGTGCTACTGGCATCTAGTAGGTTGAGGCCAGGTATGCTACAAAACACCCTACAATGCACAGGACAGCCTCCGCAACAAAGAACAAAGAACCACCTGATCCAAAATGTCAGTAGTGTCTCAGTTGAGAAACCCTGCCCTAAGCACATGTGTGTGTATGATAAATGGTACTATTTGCCCTCTATAACGATCAAGCCAATCAGACTTTGCAGCAGTGTGAGACTGCTCTTTTCCCCATTCTCCCAACACAATCTTACTTTTTCATGTTTGTCAGTATAACAGAGGGAAAATGGTATCTCATTATAGCTTTATTTTGTGTTCCTTATGAGGGAGGAAGAACTTTTTTTGTATGTTTGAGATTTTTAAGCTTTTCTGTAAACTGTTTAAATCTTTGGCCCATTTTTTCCCTTTTTTAAATTCATTTATAAAACTAATTAATTTTTTAAGAAAATTAGTTCCTTGTGATGTTAGATACAATATTTATCTAGTTATTTGTCTTTTGGCTTTGATATTCTTCATGATCATTTTTGCCAGGCAGAAAAAAATTTTATTTGTATATAACTGACATTATTGATTTCAGGGTTTGTGGATTTTAGATTTTTAAAGTCTCCCCTATTCCAAGATCATAACAAAAATAGTCCCAGGGAGTTCCCGTCGTGGCGCAGTGGTTAACGAATCCGACTAGGAACCCTGAGGTTGCGGGTTCGATCCCTGCCCTTGCTCAGTGGGTTAACGATCCGGCGTTGCCGTGAGCTGTGGTGTAGGTTGCAGACGCGGCTCGGATCCCCCTTTACAGTGGCTCTGGTGTAGACTGGTGGCTACGGCTCGGATTAGACCCCTAGCCTGGGAATCTCCATATGCCGTGGAAGCGGCCCAAGAAATAGCAAAAATAAATAAATAAATAAATAAACATGTCAGTTCTGTCACGATATCTTCCAGATAGCTGCTGAATTATCTTACCTATTAATTACCTATTAATTTAGCTATAAAATCATTAGAATGAAATCTACAAGATTATAGTAAAAAAAAAAAAAGAATTTTGTGGATATTCTTATTTATTTTTCCAAAAGAATTTTTGAGTCGGTTTATTTAAGCCCTTCAAAAAATCTCCTTGTTATTTTAATTGGAATACTATTATTTCACAGATAAACCTAAACAGAACTAACTTATTTATTATGTTGAATTTTCCTAGCCTAGCACTGTCTTTTGACTCCTTGCTTCACAAAGTACAATCTGTGGCACTGGCATCACCTGGAAACTGGGTGAAAATGCAGAGTCTCAGGCCATTCCAGACCTATCCAGTCAGAATCTGCTTTTAACAACATTCCCAGGTGATTGGTCTTCACCTTCTGGTTCAAGAAGTACCGTTTTAGTTCACTTTGAAGCAACCCAATAAACTTTTTTTATTAACCTGTTTTCAGAATGTAACGATATTTTGTCGAGAAGTGTTCAGTGCATATCTACTATCTATCTGTCCAGGGTGACATACAACTGTGGGGAGACCTAAAAATGTACCCGGAACCATCAGTGGACACTCTTATGAGGATGATGACTACAGAACACCTAATAAAACATAATGAAGTAACAAAAACTAAAGCATTACAAAAATATTAGCTGGGAGGACCAGGGACTGCAGCCCCTACCCAGCTTCCCAGTTGTAGAACAGGAGTGAAACTGCAAGAAAGACAGGCCATAGTTCCCTCTGTCGGCTCCAGTGCAGTGGTACAGAGATTTTGCCCAAAGGGAGAGGCTGAAAAACAGAGTTTTCTGGAATTCTGCCTAAGAAGACAGACTTTATTTGGAATAGTGTGTGGGGAGTTCATGCCTTAGGACTTTGTGGAAAACAATGGCGAGCTCTGGGGTGAGCAATCAAGATGAAGCTGATAGTTCCAAATTAGTAGCAACAAGCAAAACAGTTAATCAGCTAGATGCTTAACTTAACCAGAGAAAGAGACAATTAAGAAGAGCCTTATGGCATGAGAGCAAACTTCAGTGACCAGCAACACTTTGCCCCTGTGAAGAGACCTGACTTTAATTAGATCAGAATGTGGAGCAATTAATGTCTTGGGATGTTAAAGCAATAGAGCGATTGGCTAGTAATGAATGGAGGCTACTGCTGGGTGTAATACTAATAAAGGTACACCAGCCGGAAGTTAAGCTGGAAGAGGAGGCGTCAAAGAGAACTCAGCTGAAACACCTATCATCTCTGGTGGTCAGGGAGACTATATCCATGAATCAAGGCTGAACCTTCTGGGGAGCCACATCAGAAGCTACGAACAGCAGGAGAAAAAGACTTTACTGAATTAGTCCAGACAAACCACTAAACAAACAACAAGCAAAAATAATGACAAGAACAAGATCAGTATCCTATGTTGCTAAAATACATTATCTAAAATTTTTAGTTGTCAACAAAAATCATGAAATAAGAAAGAAACAAGAAAGTGTGACTGAGCAGAAGGATTGAGATGGCGGAGGAGTAAGATGTGGCCCTCACCTTCTCCCACAAACACATCCAAAAAAAAAAAATCTACTTGTAGAACAATTTGCACAGAACATCTACTGAACACTGGCAGAAGACTTTAAATCTCCAAAAAGAGGAAAAAACCCTTCACATAACTGGGTAGAAGAAAAGGGAAAAGAGAGAGAGAGAGGAAGAAAAGGAATCAGGATGGGACTAGCACTCCTGAAAAGGAGCTGTTAAAGAGGAAAGGAACTCACACCCTGGGAAGCCACCTCCATCTGGGGAGATCAGCCGAGATGGAGGGACCTCAGAGCCATGGAGAAAAATCACAGCAGTTGGACTGAGGAGGGCAAAGCAGAGTGAAAGCATCACAGATCATCTGCACCACTGCCCCGGGACACCACAGCCTGAGACGCTCCGGTGGGGGCTGGGCACTGGGACTCAGGCTCCAGAGAGAGGCCGGTTCTGGGGGCAGGACCAGGATTGGCTCTGTGGAGACAGCCTGAGGGGTTAGGGAGTGGTGTGCCAGGGCTGGGGGGAGTGGAACACCGCAGCTGAGGGAACCTGGGAGGTCTGGGCCCGTAGGAGAAGCAAGGCACCATTGTTGGGGAGGGCGAGAGGAGGAGGGGCAGACCACATAGGAATATCTTTCCCTGTGCACTGGCAGACTCTCAGAGGGCAGGGCGCCTCTGACGCAAGCTACCAGTAGCAAGACACCACTTTCTCATGATACGGGTGACCAGGCGCCTCTTGTGTGCGCTACAGGTGGCCAGGCGCTTCTTGTGTGGCCTAAGGGCAGCGAGGGGTCTAAGTGTGGCACGGCACCTCTTGCATGATCTACAGGAGGCAGGAACAAACCACAGAAGTTGTCTCAGACACCAGAGTGGGGGCGTGGCCCACCACCACTAGGGGTCTGTGAACAGGCACCACCTGCAGCCCCAGTCACCTCAGAGGTTGGCAAAGAAGAGGGCACTACAACTGAACATCATCTGCTGTTGCTCTCACTCCCCTGGGAACACACCCCATCTACTATTGCCACTGCCAAATGCTCAGGGTGGTAAAAGAAAAAAAAAAAACAACACCAAACCTATTGTAAAAAAGTGATGATTAAACACAAGGAATAGCAAAAGGACAAACATGAACATGTTTAAAAAGGACTTCAAAATCATAAATGTGGGGAAGGAAAGTAAGTACATCTAGATTCTTTTTTTTGGAATGTGTTTGAGCCTGTATGACTTATCAGGCTAAAGCAAGCAGATATAGGAAGGGGTTAACAAACTTGAAAAACAGGGCAACCACAAATCAAAAGCAAACATTACACTCACAAAAACTAAAAAGAAAAGGACACAAGCATAAAATAAAAGGAAATCATCCAACTGAAAAGAGAAAGGAACATAGGAGAAACAGAATCAACTGGAAACAAGGTTTAAAATGGCAATAAATGCATATTTATAAATAATTACCTTAAATATCAATGGACTGAATGCTCTGATCAAAAGACATAGAGTGGCAGATTGGATTAAAAAAAAAAAAACAAGAGCCTACAATATGCCGTCTACAAGAGACTCACCTTAGGGCAAAGGACACGTATAAATTGAAAGTCAGGGGATAGAAAAAGATATTTCATGCAAATGGGAAAGAGAGGAAAGCAGGAGTTGCAATACTCATTTCAGACAAAATAGACTTTAAAACAAAAGCCATAAAGAAAGACAAAGAAGGACACTATTTAAGGGTAAAAGGATCCATTCAAGAAGAGGATATTACAATCATCAATATATATGCCCTTAATATAAAAGCACCTAGATACATACAATAAATACTAACAGACATAAAAGGAGAAATTGATGGGAATACAATAATAGTGGGAGACTTTAACACCCCACTCACATCAATGTACAAATCCTCTAGACAGAAAATCAATAAGGCAACAGAGATCCTAAATGACACAATAGAAAAGTTAGATTTAATTGACATTTTCAGGACGTTACATTAAAAAAAATCAGAATATACATTCTTTTCAAGTGCACATGGAACAGTCTCAAGGATTGATCACATATTGGGGCATAAAACTAACCTCAACAAAATTCTCTCACCACAAAAAAATACAATACCTTTTAAAATTGCACCCCCCAAAATTAAATACCTAGGAATAAACCTAAGGAGGTGAAAGACGTATACGCTGAGAACTATAAAACATTAATCAAGGAAATTAAAGAGGATTCAAAGAAATGGAAAGATATTCCATGCTCCTGGATTGGAAGAATCAATATTGTGAAAATGGTCATACTACCCAAAGCAATCTACAGATACAATGCAATCCCTGTCAAATTACCCATGAAATTTTTCACAGAACTAGAACAAACAATCCAAAAATTTATGTGGAACCATAAAAGACCCAGAATTGCCAAAGCAATCCTGAGGAACAAAAACCAAGCAAGAGGCATAACTCTCCCAGACTTTGGACAATATTACAAAGTTATAGTAATCAAGATAGTGTGGTACTGGTACCAAAACAGACATACAGATCAATGGAACAAAACAGAGAACCCAGAAATAAACCCAGAAACCCATGGTCAATTAATCTTCAACAAAGGAGGCAAGAATATAAAATGAGGAAAAGACATTCTTTTCAGTAAGTGGTGTTGGGAAAACTGGACAGCTGCATGTAAATCAATGAAACTAGAATACGCCCTCATGCTATGCACAAAAATAAATTCAAAATGGCTTAAAGACTTAAACATAGGATAAGACACCATAAAACTCCTAGAAGAGAAAATAGGCAAAACATTCTCTGGCATCCTCATTTTATATTCTTGCCTCCTTTATTGAAGATTAATTGACCATGGGTTTCTGGGTTTATTTCTGGGTTCTCTGTTTTGTTCCATTGATCTGTATGTACAGATATTTTCCTAGGTCAGTCTCCCGAGGCAACAGAAATTAACGCAAAAAATAAACCAATGGGACCTAATCAAATTTAAAATCTTTTGCACAGCAAAGGAAACCATAAAAAAACAAAAAGACAAACTATGGAATTGGAGAAAATAGTTTCAAATGATGCGACTGACAAGGGCTTAATTTCTAAAATATACAAACAACTTATACAACTCAACACCAAAAAGCCATCAACCCAAGTGAAAATGGGCAGAAGACCTGAATAGACATTTCTCCAAAGATATACAGATGACCAACTTGCACAGGAGAAAATGTTCAACATCACTATTATTATTAGAGAAATGAAAATCAAAACTACTATGAGGTACCACCTCATACCTGTCAGAGTGGCCATCATCAACAAGCCAACAAACAACAAATGCTGGAGAGGGTGTGGAGAAAAGGGTACCCTCCTACACTGTTGGTGGGAATGTAAATTGGTACAACCACTATGGAAAACAGCAGGGAGGTACCTCAGAAAACTAAATACAGAACTACCATATGACCTAGCAATCCCATTCCTGGGCATATATCTGGACAAAACTTTCATGAAAAAGATACATGCACCCCTATGTTCACTCCAGCACTATTCACAATAGCAAAGACATGGAAACAACCTAAATGTTCATCAACAGGTGAATGGATTAAGAAGATATATATACACAATGGAATACTACTCAGCCGTAAAAAGGAAAAAAATAATGTCATTTGCAGCAACATGGATGAATCTAGAGATCCTCATACTAAGTGAGGTAAGTCAGAAAGAGAAGGACAAATACCATATGATATCACTTATATCTGGAATATAATATACAGCACAAATGAACCTTTCTATGGAAAAGAAACAAACTCATGAACTTGGAGAACAGACTTGTGGTTGCTGAGGGGAGAGGGAGGGAGTGGGATGCACTGGAAGTTTGGAGTTAGTGGATGCAAACTACTGCATTTGGAGTAGATAAGCAATGAGATTCTGCCGTAAAGAACAGTGAACGATATCTACTCACTTGTGATGGAACATGATAGAGGATAATGTGAGAAAAAGAATGTACATATATATGTATGACTGGATCACTTTGCTGCACAGAAGAAATTGACAGAACAATGTAAATCAACTATACAAGAAAAAATTTAAAAAAAATTTAAAAAAGAAAGAAAGTGTGACCCACACAGGGGAAAAAGCAGACATTATAAACTGCCTTTGAGAGAATCCACATGATGGACTTAGCAGGCAATGTCTTCAAAGCAGCTATTAGAAACAGGTTCAAAAAAGTAAAGTAAACAATGTTCAAAGAATTAAAAGACTATATGATGATAATTTCTTATCAGAGAATATTGATAAAAAGGTAGAAATTCTTTTTTTTTTTTTTTTCTTTTTAGGGCTGCATCCATGGCATATGGAAGTTCCAGCCTAGGGGTTGAACTGGAGCTACAGCTGCTGGCCTCCACCACACCCACGCAATGCCAGATCTGAGCTGTGTCTGTGACCTACACCACAGCTCATGGCAATGCTGGATCCTTTAATCCACTGAGCAGGGCCAGGAATTGAATCCACATCCTCATGGATACTAGTCAGATTTGTTTCCAATGAGCCACAATAGGAACTCCCATAGGTAGAAATTACTTTAAATAACTTAAGATACAAATAAGAACCAAATAGAAAATCTGAAGTATTTTCAACTCAAATGAAAAATTAACTAGAAAGCACTACATTTAAGACAATAAAATAAATAATCAGTAAACCTGAAGGTAAATTAACGAGATCATACACTGTGAAGAACACAGAGAAAAAAAGAAGAAAGAAAAGTTTCAGAGAAATGTGGAATACCCCTAAGTGCACCAACATATATGAAAACTTTCCATCTTTGATAAAAAACACTAAGCTATACATCCATGATATCCAACAAACTCCAAGTAGGATGAGTGCAAAGAAATCCACACCTACATATATCATACCCAAAATGCTGACTAACTAGTCAAAGAGAAAATATTGAAAACAGCAAAAGAAAACAATTCAACACATACAAGGGAAGTCCAATAACATTAATAGCCAGTGCCTCTTCAAAAACAAAATGGAGGCCAGAAAGCAGCATGATGATATATTCTAAGTGCTGGGGAAGGGGGGGAACCTGTCAACCAAGAATCTTACATCCAGCAAAACTATCTTTCAAAAATGAAAGATAAGTTCCTGCAATGGTGCAGTAGGTTAAGGATCCAACTGCAGTAGCTCAGGTCACTGCAGAAGCATGGGTTTGATCACTGACCCACTGCAGTGGGTTAAAAATCCAGTGTTGCCTCAGCTGTGGTGTAGGTTGCAGCTGTGGCTCAGATTCCATCCCTGGCCTGAGAACTTCTATATGCTATGGGTGTGGCCAAAAAGAAAAATGAGAGAAAGCAATGAGATCTTGGTTTCTGATACTAATTTCAAATTAAAGGACCCAGGACTCCTTGGAAATATGGCTGATTCTAAGACTGGGGCAGGAAATACACTCAAAGAGCCTAGAGCATCTTCTAGTTTCAGAAAGGAAAGAGGTGCTCAAAACAAAACACACACATACACACACACTCTACAACCCACAAAAATAAGAACGTGTCAAAGGAACACAAAAACCAACTAAAAGAGCTCCCAATGGCCAAATTGGAACAATGGAAGCAACAAAATAATGTTAGATTATAACCCAAGGTACAAAATTAATAACTAATGAGTTGATACTGATATCAATAAATAATTTAACAAATAAATAAATGGGGGAGGATTGGCAAATCTCCCACATAAAAAATTCTAAAAAATTATAACTTCCTACGTCTTAAGAGTGGGCTTCGGGAGTTCCCCTTGTGGCTCAGCAGTAATGAATCCAACTAGTATCCATAAGGATGTGGGTTTGATCCCTCAATGGGTTAAGAATCTGGCATTGCTGTGAGCTGCAGTGTAAGCCTCAGGTGTGGCTCAGATCCAGTGTTGCTGTGGCTGTGGTAAAGGCTGGCAGCTGCAGCTCCTATTTGACCCCTAGCCTGGGAACTTCCATATGCTGTGGGTGTGACCCCAAAAATCACACACACACAAAAAAAGTGTGGGCTGTGCACAGGAACTTCCTTCCCCAGAGTGAAGCTGAAAAGTGGGGACCTCATCTCAGCCAGGGGATCAAGGTTAACATCAGCAGCGAGAAGTCATTTTGACAGGATGCTCTCTTGATGAGATGAGATGAACATGGCACAGTATTTCTGTAGTTCTCCTCCCAAACCAAACCGCATAACCCCTGTCTAATCATGGGGGAAAAAGAACTAATCAAATCCTAATCAAGGAGCATTCTACAGAATAACTGGCCAGCACTCCGCAAACCTGTCAAGGTCATCAACAACAAAATCTGAGAAACTGTCACAGCCAAGAGAAACCTGAGGAGGCATGACATTAACTGTGGTGTCCTGAACAGCATCTTGAAACAGAAGAACAGTAGGTAAAGATGAAGGATGTGTGAATAAAGAATAGACTTTACTTAATAATAACATGTCAGTATTGATTTATTTTAATAAATGTATTCCACTAAGGTAAGCAGTTAATAATAGGAGAGACCAGGTGTGAGGGATTTGGGAACTCTCTGTACCAGCTTCACCATTTTCCTGTAAATATAAAACAGTTCTAAAATTTAAAGTTTGTTTTTTAAAAATGAAGGAAAAATAAAGACTTTCCTGGATAAATAAAAACTGAGAGAATTCAATGCTAGTGGACCTGTCTCACTAGAAATTCTAAAGTTACTGTCGGGTGTTACTGTCTTACAAGGGACACCCAACAGTAACTTGAATACAAGAAAACAAATACCACAAGTAAAGGTAATTATGTAGGTAATTATAAAAGACAATGTCATCGCATATTTTCCTTATTTTAACTGATTTAAAAAGCAATTTCTTGGAGTTCCCATCGTGGCTCAGTGGTTAACGAACCATACTAGCATCCATGAGGACACGGGTTCCAACCCTGGCCTCACTCAGTGGGTTAAGGATCCGGTAGTGCCATGAGCTGTGGTGTAGGTCACAGATGCTAGCTCGGATCCCGAGTTGCTGTGGCTGTGGCGTAGGCTGGCAGCTACAGCTCCGACTGGACTCCTAGCCTGGGAACCTCCATGTGCCGCGGGTACAGCTCTAGAAAGACAAAAAGACAAAAAAAAAAAAAAAAAGCAATTTCTTAAAAAATCGGTATATAATTTTATATTGGACCTATGGCATAAAAAATGTAATATAAATTTTCAACAACAGCACAAAGGAGGCAAACCAAAATGAAGCTATATTTGATTAAGAAAATAGCACCAGATGGTAACTCAGATCTACAGGAAGAAGTGAAGAGACCACACAAATGGTAAATGGAAGGTTAATATAACACATTCTGTGAACATACTGCATCTCCTTTCTCCCTTCAGTTTTTGACCCCCTTCTCACACCATTTACAAAGTAACCCATAATGGATCATAAGCTAAATTTAAGACCTATAAAACTCTTAGAAGACATAGGAGTAAATCTTCATGATACTAGGTTAGGTAAGGGTTTCTTAGCTATAACACCAAAGGCACAAACGCAAAAGCAAAAGTTGAAAAAACTGGATTGCACCAAAATGAAAAACTTTTGTGCTATAAATGATAACATCAAGAAAGAAGGATTTCCCATCGTGGCTCAGTGGAAACGAATCCAACTAGGAACCAGGAGGTTGTGGGTTTGATCCCTGGCCTCGCTCAGTGGGTGAAGGATCCGGCATTGCCGTGAGCTGTGGTGTAGGTCGCAGACACAGCTCAGATCCCACGTTGCTGTGGCCGTGGCGTAGGCTGGCCTACAGCTCTGATTGGACCCCTAGCCTGGAAACCTCCATATACCACGGGGTGTGGCCCTAAGAAGACAAAAGACAAAACAAAAAACAAACCAAAGAAAGAAAGAAAGAAAACCCATAGAACAAGAGCAAATACTTGTAAGTCATATACTTGATAGGGAATTTGAATCCAGACTATGTAAAGAATTCTTATAACTGCAATAATAAAAAGACAAATAACTCAAAAACTGGTCAAGGGCTTTGGATATACATTCCTAAAAAAAAAAAAAAAAAGATAGACAAGAGGCCAATAGGCCTATGAAAAGATGCTCAATGTCATTAGTCATTAAGCAAATTCAAATCAAAACCACAAATGAGATGCCACATCACATCCACCGGGACAGCATTAAAACAAAAAAAAACTAAAAATAACAAGTGTTGGTGGAGATGTACAGAAATTAGAACCCTCACACATACATTTTTGATGGGAGTGTAAAATGGTGCAGCCACTTTGCAAAACAGTTTGGACATTTCTAACAGACATTTTTCCAAAGAAGATATGCAGACAGCCAACAGGCACATGAAAAGATGTCCAGTATCACAAGCATCAGGGAACTGCAAATCAAAACTGCACTGAGATATCACTTCTCACCTGTTAGAATGGCTATTATCAAACAGACAAGAAATAACAAGTGCTGGCAAGGATGTGAAGGGAAAAAACCCTCACGCGCTGCTGCTGGAAATCTAAATTAGTGCAGACACTATGGAAAACAGCATGGAGCTTCCTCAAAAAACTAAAAAAGGAACTACTCTACAGTCCAGCAATTCCACTTCTGGATATTTATTCAAAGAAAACAAAAACACTAACTCTAAAAGATACAGGCATCAACATGTTCACTGCAGCATTATTCACAATAACCAATACATGGAAACCACCTGTATATCCATCAATGGATGAATGAATAATGAAACTGTGATATATATATACACACACACACACCCCGAATGAAATACTATTCAGTCAGAAAAAGAAGGAAACCTTGCCATTTGTGACAACACAGATGGATTTGATAGCATTATGCTAAGTGAAATAAGTCAAAGATAAATACCTATGATCTCACTTATACGCAGAATCTTTTTTTTTTTTTTTTGTCTTTTTGCCTTTTCTAGGGCCACTCCCTCGGCATATGGAGGTTCCCAGGCTAGGGTTCGAATCGGAGCTGTAGCCACCGGCCTACGCCAGAGCCACAGCAACGCAGGATCCGAGCCGCATCTGCAACCTACACCACAGCTCATGGCAACGCCAGATCCTTAACCCACTGAGCAAGGCCAGGGATCGAACCTGCAATCTCATGGTTCCTGGTCAGATTCGTTAACCACTGCGCCATGACAAGAACTCCCAGAATCTTTTTTAAAATGAGTTCAAGTTCTTAAATACAGAGAGCAAATCTGTGGTTGCCAAAGGTGGGGGTGGGGGGCAGTAAGGGGTGGGTAGAATGACTGAAGGGGATAAAATAGTACAAACTTACAAACTTCCACTTATAAAATAAGTAAGTCCTAGGGATGTAATATATACATGGTTAACTAGAGTTAATAATAACTGTGATGCATTTTTATTTTATTTTATTTTATTATCTTTTTAGGGCCGCACCCACGGGATATGGAGGTTTCCAGGCTAGGGATCAAACTGGAGTTATAGCCCTGGCCTACGCCACAGCCACAGCAACACCAGATCCCAGCTGCGTCTTCAACCTATACCACAGCTCACAGTAACGCCGGATCCTTAACCCACTAAGCGAGGTCAGGGATCAAACCTGCACCCTCATGGATCCTAGTCAAATTCATTTCTACTGAGCCATGATGGGAACTCCCCTGTGTTGCCTATTTAAAAGTTTCTAAGAAAGATTTTAAAAATTCTAATCACAAGAAATTTTGTAGCCATGTATGGTGATGTATGTTAACCAGACTTACTGTGGTGATCATTTTGCAAAATATACAAATAGTGAATTACGTAAAAAAAAAAAAAAAAAAAAAACAAGGAGTTCCCGTCGTGGCGCAGTGGTTAACAAATCTGACTAGGAACCATGAGGTTTCGGGTTCGGTCCCTGGCCTTGCTCAGTGGGTTAACGATCCGGCGTTGCCATGAGCTGTGGTGTAGGTTGCAGACGTGGCTCGGATCCTGCGTTGCTGTGGCTCTGGCGTAGGCCGGTGGCTACAGCTCCGATTGGACACCTAGCCTGGGAACCTCCACATGCCGCGGGAGCGGCCCAAGAAATAGCTAAAAGGCAAAAAAAAAAAAAAAACCAAACCAAACCAAACCAAACAAAACCCCACAGTTTGGCAGTTTCTATAAATGTTAAACATAGAGGACCCGCATATAAACCTCAACTCCACTTTTAGCTATATGTATAAGAGAAAAGAGAACATACATGCACACAAAACTTACACGTGAATGTTCACAGCAGCATTATTCATAATAGCCAAAAAATGCAACAACCCAAATATCCATCAAACCGAGAAATGGATAAACAAAATGTGGTACATACAAGGAAATATTATTTATCTATAAAAAGAAACAGGTACCGATTCATGCTGCAACATGAATCTTGAAAATATTGTTAAAGTAGCACATTGTACGATCCCTTTTATATGAAAGGTTCAGAAAAGGCAAATTCGCAGAGACAGAGAGCAGATTAGCAGTTATCTATGGCTGGAGGGTGGGAGTGAAGGGAGGTGCAATGGAGGATTCCTAATGGGTATGGGCTTCTCTTTCCTTTTTTTTTTTTAATTTTTTTTTTGTCTTTTTGCTATTTCCTGGGCCGCTCCCGCGGCATATGGAGGTTCCCAGGCTAGGGGTGGAATCAGAGCTGTAGCCACCGGCCTACGCCAGAGCCACAGCCAGAGCCACAGCAACTCGGGATCCGAGCCGCGTCTGCAAACTACACCACAGCTCACGGCGACGCCGGATCGTTAACCCACTGAGCAAGGGCAGGGACTGAACCCGCAGCCTCATGGTTCCTAGTTGGATTCGTTAACCACTGCGCCACGACGGGAACTCCTCTTTCCTTTTTTTAAACTGAAGTGTAGTTGATTTACAACAACATGTTGGTTTCAGGTGTATAGCACAGAGATTCAGTTATACATACATTTATACACACATATATGCATAGATATATACACATACACACATATATGCACATATATATACAACATACACATATATTCTTTTTCAGAGTCTTTTCCCTTATAGCTTATTACAAAATATTGAGTAGAGTTCCCTGTGCTATACAGCAGGTCCTTGTTGGGTATCTATTTTATATAGAGTCGTGTGTGTATGTTAATCCCAAACTCCTAATTTATCCCCACCCCCCCCCCAAGGGTTTTCTTTCTGAGGTGATGAAAATGTTCTAAAATTATTATGTTGATTGTTACACGACCCTGTGAGTATACTATAAACCATTAAAATGCATACTTTAAGTTGGTAAAATATATATGAATTATATCCCAGTATAAGAGCTGCTTAAAAAAAATTTAAGAAAACATACTAAGTAATGACTGCCAGGCTTTTAAAAACTGATTTCATGTTTTACTTGTAACCTAATAAATATCAACCCAAACAAGTAAGTACCACAGGAATTCTGCATGGAGGGATCACCACAGCCTGGCTTCACCTTTGTTCCTGGCCACTCTGTACTGAGTGAACCATACTGCTTTCCTGCAAAGGGTAATGGTTCTCCTTTAGGGATGTAATACAGATGCCATGGCAAACTGAGTCAGATGTAGTAATCCTGTGGCTTTGTGGCCATTGTAGGCAGGTTTGGGGTCACACACACTACTGGGGACACTTCAGGCTCATTCAAGACAATGACACGAGAATGAACTAAGAGGCTTTTTTTTTTTTTTTTTTTAGGGCTACACATACAGCAAATGGAAGTTCCCAGGCAAGGGGTTAAACTGGAGCTGCAGCTGTTGGCCTACACCACAGCCACAGCAACATGGGATCTGAGCCATGTCTGTGATCTATACCACAGCTCACGGCAATGCCGGATCCTTAACCCACTGAGCGAGGCCAGGGATCAAACCCTCATCTTCATGGATCCTAGTCGGGATTGTTAACTGCTGCTGAGCCACAAAGAGAACTCCCTAACTGAACTAATGGCTTTAAGGCTGACAAGGCATTGTCCTGCTGATCACAGGGCTGTGACATCTCTTTCGCAGATGTGGAAACTGAGTTCTGTCTAGTTCAAAGGCTTGTTTGAGGCTAGCGACCAGCACCACCAAACCTGCCACCAGGCCTTCTACACAAGGCCATCACTCATCTTCCTCACCTTCCCCCAAAAGCCCCTTTGAGTCGTATCCTAGGTGAGCATAACTTACAGAAATTTAACTCTGTGCTCAGTAAAGTAATGAGAACACCACATCCCAGTGCAGATGCAGGGCGCTCTGACGATGCCACAGGTTTTCACACAGTGACCACGACCCTGGAGTGGGTGCGGGACAGAGGCCACAGGTCTGACACCTGAGCATCTGCTGTACCGAGAGAGCTACATGTTTAAAGAGCCTTCTCTCCTTTACACCGAGCGTTAACTTTCTGGGGGGCTGTGGCCTTTTCCTCAGACCAGTTACATTAGGACATGCATGACACATTTTTGGCAAGGGTGTATACACAACACTTTGAATTTGGTAATTTATGGGTCACTTAAGGAATTTTCAAGGGTACTTTGGACTTCACACCATCTCTAGATGATTTCATGGTTTCTGACTTTGGATTCTAACCCAGCAAGAAAATGCAGCACCACGGTCTCCGGGTGCCACCTTCTCCTTTGACAGCCTAGAGCTATTCTGAGTTTTATGCTCTAGGCTTTTTTAGACAAAAACCAAGGTGGCCTAGATCTTAGTGAACACTGACTTAAGCCCTTGTAGACAAAAGGAGAAAAACACCAGAAGCAGCATGTTTTACCCTCTCCTACCTCCTCTGCTTGTAGGGTTTCTTTTTCAATTTTTTCCAGTAACTCTTTTCTCAGCAAGAACTCCTTGTCCAGATTGACAGACATTTCCATTGCTCGTTGTAGCCTGCTCTGAAATATAACAACACGGCAAGTCTTGAGTAAAGAGGATTGTTTGGAACTATAAGAAAGATAGACAGCTCTTTAGGAAGCAGGAGAATAGCAGGGCCGTCCAGGCACTTGGGCCTGCCCCTCTCACAGCTGATCAGAATCCCGGTGCCTAAGTGGCAAGGAAGGAGAGGCCCTCGGAAATCTTGTCCTCACCTGCAAAGCAGCCAGACACACAGAGACCCAAAGCCCACCCCACCACTTAACTAAGAGAAATTAGCCCTGGGCAAGTCCCAGAACTGCTCTACAGTTCTTGGGCTGGTTGCTTGTAGCATTGTGGAAGGGCTTAAGGGAGTCAATCCTAGTAAAGCCTTGAGTGCTGTGCCTGACACATGGGGAACACACAGCGGACAGCCACCACCACCCCTCCCTCGGATGCAGAAGGAGAAGCATTCCCCACGAAGTGGGCGTGGCTGCGATCCACTGTACAGGTGAGGGAGCTGGTTCTTAGGGAGGAGAGCAGTTAGCCCAGGGTCACAGAGCCAAGGGGGATCCAGGATTTGATCACAGGCAGTGTGATTTCATGGCCCACGGGCCCCTCGGATTCTGACCAGAATGGCTCCCACTCTGCCCGCTGTTGCCTGTGCTGCTGCAGCCTGGGTATCACAATCAATCAGCACTGTGCATTTAGACATCCTAAACCAGATCAAGCCCTGGACCTGGTTGTTGCATGTTATAGACCAGTAGCTCTGCTTCAAAGCCCTGGCTTTTCTCCACAAGACCAGACTGCTCCTGTGCTACACAGTAGTAGGTCAGGGGAAGGGGGCTGGGTGAGGTGGGACATGCCCTGGACTAGCATCTATTCCATCACAAACTTGCTTGAATCTGGCAATTACTCTGCCTCTTTGGGCCTCGTGTTTGTCATTTGTAAAAGGAAAACGTTGGGCAAACATAAGCCTAGTCTAAACACATTTGAATTCACATTTTTAAATGACATCAGGTGGGCCACGCGAAGCTTGCCTGGGAGCTACCTAAGCCCATGGCTGCTGTTGCCACCTAGGCTCTAGGCCAGGGCTCAGCAAGCTTGCTCTGTAAAAAGCCAGATAGTAAACATTTCAGGCTTTGCAGGCCAAGAGGTTGTGGATATTGTGTGATTACTTATATTAACAAGAGAAAAAACAAATTTCCATAAATGTTTTATTCATAAAATACTTAAGTATAATATTTTGGAATACAGGTCTACTAATGAGAAGAATGGAATTTCTGGGGGAGAAATCAATTTTGCTTACTTGGGTTTCAAAGGTGTGCTCCATCAAAGCAGCGGCAAATCGTCCTATGTAAAAAGCATCCTGAGCTCACAGGCAAGCAGGCAGGATACACAGGCCCTTAGCTAGCTGACCACTGACTGCTGCATCAAACAGTTGCCAGCAGGGTGGCCAGACAGTCTGGTCTGCCAGGGACAGGCCACGTTCACGTGCACAGTTTGTGCTTAACTGTCAACAGTGTGTCTTTCTCTGCAAAGAGGGTTCTGTATGGATGAGGATGTAGTTTTCCGATGTATAGCTAGTAACATTTCCTTTGTAGGGTTTTAAGCAGGGAAGTGCTTATTAACACTAAATTTAAAAGGGCCCTAAATGTGGCTAGTTCTCAAGACTCACTGTGCATAAAAATCACCTGGGGAGTTAAAAAAAAACAAAACAAAAAAAGATGCATGGCCCTCACCTCCTAATTCAATTGGACTAGAGTGTCTGCCTATCTTTAAAAAAAGAAAAGGCTCCTTGGATGGTTCTAATGTGCAGCCAGGGCTGTGGGGACATTCAGAATATTTGGCTCCGGTTCTGTTGGGAGAAATGAGAGACTGACAGGAGAGTGAAGAACACTGGGCTCTCAGAGAAGCCACAGTGGTGCCCTGGAACCTCGCTGTGCCAGAAAGGCAGGCACAGAAGCCTCAGGGATCTGGGCACCAGCGCGGGCCTTACTTTGTACGCGTTAAGGATCTGCAGGGTGTTGCCCGATGCCAGCTTCAGCTGGATCAGTTCTTGATTCTTTGCTTCGATCGTCTCTAAAAACTGAGCGTTCTCGATCTTCAGCTGCTGAAAGTCAACCTCGTGGAGGGCCTCTCCTACCTCTTCCTTCTGCAGCTCAGAAAGGAGAAACAACGTGCAGTTGTCACTTCTGAATATACAGCTCACACCTTGCAATTCTGGGTGAGCTTTTGGAAGTCAGTCGTCATTCAGTCATTCAACAAACTCAGACTGGGAATCTGCTTGATACCAGGCATGGTGCTAGGCACTAGGGATAGAGATTTGAGTAAATATGATAGTCCCATACTCAAGGGAAGCTCAGAGGTCACAGCATGGTGTAGTGGGACATACAGGGGCAGACAGCAAACCCCTGAGCCAGGCCAGGGGAGCATGGAAGGCTGGGTCAGGGGAGGCTTCCCCCAGGAAGTGGTGCCCAAACAGGGCTTGGGGGAAGAAGGCCACTTAAAAGTTGTTTTTAGGGGAGTTCCCGTCGTGATGCAGTGGTTAATGAATCCGACTAGGAACCATGAGGCTGCGGGTTCGATCCCTGCCCTTGCTCAGTGGGTTAAGGATCCGGCATTGCTGTGGGCTGTGGTGTAGGCTGCAGATGTGGCTCGGATCCAGTGTTGCTGTGGCTCTGGCATAGGCTGGCGGCTACAGCTCCGATTAGACCCCTAGCCTGGGAACCTCCATATGCCGTGGGAGCGGCCCAAGAAATGGCAAAAAGACCAAAAAAAAAAAAAAAGTTGTTTTTAGGGAGTTCCCATCATGGATCAGTGGAAAAAAACTGAACTAGTATCCATGAGGATGCAGGTTTGATCCCTGGACTCGACCAGTGGGTTAAGGATCCTTAAGCTGTGGTGTAGGTTGCAGATTTGGCTCAGATCTGGCGTTGCTGTGGCTGTGGCATAAGCCAGCAGCTATAGCTCTGAGTGGACCCCTAGCCTGGGAACTTCCATATGCTTCGGGTGTGGCCCTAAAAAGACAAAAAATAAAAAAAACTTAAAAAATAGAAGTTTTTTTTTAAACCTGGAAAACCCAGGACAAGTGCCATAAATGCCCTTGCTTTGATCACATGACCTTTCTGCCCTGGGAGTATATGAGTGAACTGAGTTCCCTCCTGGCCCCTGCCCACCTTACCTGTCCCACTAGGTTGATGCCATTTTAATTTGTGGCACATGAGAGCCAAAGTCAGGACTGCTGCCACTCCCGCCTGCTACTCATGCTGTGCTACCTCCTAGAAGGCATCTTCTTCCTTTTCCCCCAAATGACACAATTTCCTTAAGCCCCAACTTGACCCATCCTCCAGCTCAAACGTTCCCAACCCATTTTCCACACCAGAGGGTAACCCTCCCTCCACTCCGCCTCTGGAGGCTGTGGCTCCTGGTCCCTGCTGCTGCTGCCTCTGTATAGCAGCTACACACCCATGCCTTTTCTCCCCATCACCACTTCCCGCCCCATCAATGTCATCTCTGTAGCAATGGCTTTTAGGTTAAAGGTCACCCATCTGCCTCCCCTCTCATGATTCAGGACGCCTGAGCTTGCAGGAACCCCAGGGAAATAGGATCTCAGTATCAGGAGGCAGCGCCAGTGGGGCCTCGTTTGTTCTTACACTGAACTCAGTTTCCTCCACTGACACCTCCACCCCTGCCCAGCTCCAGCCCGGCAGCCGCTCCCAAGCACTGTGTTTTCTTCCCCACAGCAGCCCCCTCTCCTTGGCTCCATCAGTCCCAGGTCCTCTAACGGGCTTTCCTTTCTCTCCACTTCCCTTCCTACATGGACTCTAGTTTACAGATTCTTTCAAGTGTGGAGCTCTCTCTGAGACACAGTGCTCTGGGGGCACTTGAGAACAGAGTGCAGTGAGACCACCCCTTTCCTGGGGGCGCTGTGTCCTGAACCCTAGGCCGTAGCATCGCCTCCAGTTGAGCTAACTTTATCAGGTGCTCTACGACTAAGCCACCCAGTACCTGTGCGGCTATTTGGGGGATCAGAGTGGAGGATCTTATGTGTGTCCTTAGTCACTTCCTATGATAAAGTTGTCCAGCCTGTTGAGTCTCTGGGATCCCAAGTTAGTCAAAGCATCAGTCTCCAGACATGTTAATTCTCCCACCTGACTCTGTGTCATTGTCAGTGGCCACCTCTGATGCACATGCCATCAGGGCCCATGTTTGAATTAATAATAAAAATATCTAGCTAGGAGAAGATGGGGCCATGTAACCACATTCCAGAGGCCCGGGGCCATGTAACCACATTCCAGAGGCCCTGTGCCATGTCTGCCTTACTGCTTTTAATCAGGAGCCTCTAGGCTCAGCTCACCAAAGACTCACCAAAGCTTACTATTAACTGTGCCACCCAGGCCACATTCCCTGAAAGGGTCAACAAGTATGTCATGAGGGTTTTTTAAATTCAAGCCAACTCCATCTACAGATTTGCCAGCAGAGAAACTGTATTAGGTTCCCATTGCTGCTATAACAAACTTAGGGGCGTAAAACAACATAAATGTATAGTCTTACAGCTCATGAGGTCAGAACCTGAAATGGTTCTTTAGACTAAACTCAAGGTGTTGAAAGGGCTGCATCCTTCCAGAGGCTCTAGAGAAGACTTTTCTTCCAGCTTCTGCAGGTGGCCTGCATCCTTTGTTCATGATCCCTTCCTCTGTCTTAAAAAAGCATCACTCTATCCCAGCTTCCATAATCATATCTTCTCTGACTCCTACTCTCCTGCCTCCTTCTAAGGACCCTTGTGATTACACTGGATCCACTCAGATAATCCAAGATAATCTCCTCATCTCAAGATCCTTGACTCAATTCCATGAGCAAAATCCTCGGCATATGGAAGTTCCTGGGCTAGGGGTCTAATCAGAGCTCCAGCTGCAGGCCTATGCCACAGCAATGCCAGCTCCAAGCCGTGTCTGTGACCTACACCACAGTTCACGGCAAGGTGAGGATCCTTAAGCCATTGAGCAAGGCCAGGGATCAAACCTGTGTCCTCAGGGATGCTAGTCAGATTCATTTCCTCTGAGCCACGAAGGGAACTCTCTGCATCTGCAAAATCTTTATGCCATCTTTATCTTTATGTTATGTAAGGTAACATATTCACAGATTCCAGGAATTAGTACATGGATATCTTTGGGAGCACATTGTTTTACCTACCGCAGCAACCTTCAAAAAAGGGAAAAGTCCCATACCTGCCTCAATTGTAAAAGCATCTTTTTCCTCTGGACTTTGAGAGAAACATTTTTCAAACGTAGCTTATCCTTCATATTATCCTAAAAAATAAAAGCAAATTTTAATCCACTGCTCCTCTTCTTCTCTGTTGGTTTGAGAAGGTGGTAGGTCTGGGGCTGCAAAAGGAACCCTTGAACCCTAGCATTCAGTCATGTCTTTTTAGGTCTTTTATGTCTACTCAAGTTGGTGTTGCTATGGTATTTTACTTATGATCAAGAAGCAGAGGAAACTGTGTCTGCTCCATACAAAATTTTCTATTGTCTTTAAATTCAGGACAATTTGGGTATATGCTCGGGTACAGGGCCCTTTCCTGACAAAATGATCTTATGATTCTTTAGTCTGTTATTCTTTTGGTAATTTATACAATTTTTTTATTAGTTACAACACATTAAAGTTAGCAACCCTACCTATCTCCAGGATCCAAAGCTAGATATGCTATAAAATCTTTGGAAGTGAAAGAGCATTTTATGTCTCATTCTTATGATAACTGAACTAAAAGAAAGTAAGATTTACATGTCCCATGCCACAGAGTCACCAACTAGATAGGCTCACACCTTTCTCAAGATAACATATCAAATCTTGAAACAAACATCAAAATGAAAAAGAAGCTGATCTGACAATACCATGCATATTCATCCTGCCTGATTGATTTTAGCCTTGATAAACTTGCATTTTAAGATTCATATTTCGAGGAATGTAAAGAATCTGCATACATGGGCAACGCATGTGGTGGACCAAGTGGAGTGGGCTGCCCGTTCTATGAATCTATTCCCCATGCTAAGCTCTAACCACCTGCCAACTCACCCTCCGGCGGTTCATGTCTTCGATGTACTTCATCACTTTCTGAGTGGCCAAAATACTCCCTTTCTTCTTGGATATGGTCTTTAGAATATCCTTTTTAAACTCATGCACTTCTCTCTGAACTTCAATCCATCGAATTTCAGCTTCCTCAATGATGGCCTGGGGGAGTCAGCACCAAAAGAGAAGAGTTTCCAAAAATTCTCAAGGACACATCCGTCCAAGGAAACCTTAGTTCTCAGCCCTATTCTGTCCCAATACATAAGCTTTTTTCTTAGAAAGATATCCCTAAGATACAAATTGGACAATATGGAGTTCCTGTCCTGACTCAGCGGAAATAAATCTGACTAGTATCCATGAGGATGCAGGTTTGATCCCTGGCTTCACTCAGTGGGTTAAGGATCCTGTGTTGCCGTGAGCTGTGGTGTAGGTTGCAGACGCAGCTTGGCTCTGGAGTTGCTATGGCTGTGGTGTAAGCCAGCAGCTGCAGCTCTGATTTGACCCCTAGCCCAGGAACTTCCATATGCCAGAGGTTCATCAGTAAAAACCAAAAAAAAGCGAGTATCAAAAAATTACAGTATCAATATAGAGGAGAAGAACAAACAAAAACAGGGCCTTGAGTATCTCTAGAAACATGTATTTCCGTATCTGAAACATTATTTATCCATTAAAAATTATAACATTAATATCATATCATACCATATACAAAAAAATATCTGGAAGGCTATATGCCAGGACATTAACCACAGTTGTATCTGGAAAGATGGATTAGTAGGGAGGCAAAGAAGCACTCTTACTATACATTTCTGTATCTTGAAAAGAGATATTAGGAGTTCCCGTCGTGGCTCAGTGGTTAACGAATCTGACTAGGAACCATGAGGTTGTGGGTTTGATCACTGGCCTTGCTCAGTGGGTTTAGGGTCTGGTGCTGCCATGAGCTGTGGTGTAGGTCGCAGGTGCGGCTGGGATCTGCCATTGCTGTGGCTCTGGTGTAGGACGGCAGCTACAGCTCTGATTAGACCCCTAGCCTGGGAACCTCCATATGCCATGGGAGCGGCCCTAGAAAAAGCAAAAAAAAAAGAAAGAAAAAAGATGTTATAAATGAATCTATGTACTAATATGGGAAGACATTCTTACGTAAAAAATATTTTACAAAATAATATGTTTTTGTAAAGAAATTCATATACACATAGAAAATAATCTAAGCTTGAGGAGATAAGTTCAAGAGTCAACAGAAACTACCTCTAGGTAGTAAGATTGTGAATAATTTCAAATGTTCTTGTTTTAGCTTACCTGTATGTTCAAATTTTGCTACAACAGAGATTGTTTTTAAACAAGAAAATACAAACGCACATTATTTTAAAAAAGTGAAATGAATAGCTACAGAGCAGATCACCTTTGTTGAGGCTCTTTCACTGGGCACCAAAGAGCCAAAGCATCTTCCTTCACCACTAGCGTCTGGCCCACCCTCTTCCCTCCCCATGATCTTCACATACCAGAACATACATGCACATTAAATGCTATTTTCTATGCATCACGTTCCTTCTCAGTTTTTCTCACTGGGGTTCTGCTTTCTAAGACATCAAAAACAAATTCCTCTGCCTGGCTTTCCACAGACCTACTCACCCTGATTTCCTAACATAGCTCCCAAAGCACCCTCTTCTCTAATCACACCATCCTCTTCAAGGTCATGAACTTGCCATGTTCGTTCCCACCTCCACTTCAGTGCTCGTCTCATTCACCTTACCTAGGGTGCCCTTGCTTTCCTACTTCTTAAACAAATGCCATCTTTCTTCAAGGCCATGCCACGTCCTATGTCCAGCCCCAACTCCTCAACAAAGTCTACTGTGACCACTCCTAGCCCACCACCATAATGTGTAATCACACAATCGAGCATGTCAGGACAGTGCTACCACATCCCAAGCTCCTTTAACATGTTAGAATTCAACAATGCCTGTTTGGAAAGAGAAAGAGGGGGAGAGAGTGAGGGGCGGGAGGGAAGGAGAAAGGGAAAGAGGGATAGGTTTATGCAGTACCAATGTTCCATCAATGGAGACCTGAGTCCACTGATCTTTCCTTTTCGAGGAGATGAGTGTGATTCTCTGTGTGCCTCCATTTAGAAATGGAAAAATTTAGAAACAGAACAGAAATATCTATTTTTCATACAACATGGCTATCAAATGCAAGCCAACAATGTCATCCCATGGGCAGTCAAATTAAGAGTGACATTTCTTCTCTGGAGGAAAACTGACCACATTGGGGTCCAATGAGACATGAGCCACAGTCATTCATGTTGCATATCGAGGCTGTCAAGGGATTTTTCATCCAACTAACTGACTTAACCTGAAGCCCCTTGTATTATTAAGGAATTATTATAAAACTTTAAGGGCATTTATAGTACTGTTTTTTAAAGAATTCATGTCTTAGAAATATTTACAGATAAATGATATGTTTAAGATTCATTTCAAAAATAGCCCAGGGACTTATTATGAGGGGGAAGTTGGTAGGGATATGGAGGAAATAAGAGTGGCCATATGTTACATCATTAAAAAGTCTATAAATAACCTAGAAAGGGTGTGGAGAAAAGGGAACCCTCCTACACTGTTGATGGGAATGTAAATTGGTACAGCCACTGTGAAAAACAGCAACAGCGTGGCACCTCAAAAAGCCAAAAATAGAGTTGCTATATGATCTTGCAATCCCACTCCTGGACATGTATCTGGAAAAAACTCTAATTCAAAAAGATACATGCACTTCAATGCTCACTGCAGCACTATTTACAACAGCCAAGACATGGGAGCAACCTAAATGTCCACTGACAGTGAGTGGATAAAGAGGTGGTACCCATGTACAGTGGAATAATACTTAGCCATTAAAAAGAGTGAAATAATGCCATGTGCAACAACACAGAGGGCTCTAGAGATTTTGTTGTTGTTGTTGCTGCTGTTGTTCAAGCTCATGGCCTGCAGAAGTTCCCCTAGGCCAGGGATCGAACCCAAGCCATAGCAGTGACAATAATAAGTCCTTAACCACTAGGCCACCAGGGAACTCTGGGACCTAGAGGTTATTATACCAAGTGAAGTAATTCAAAGAGAAAGATAAATACCATATGATATCACTTATATGTGGAATCTAAAATATGACACAAACGAACTTATCTATAAAAGAGAAACAGACTCATCAACATGGAGAACAGGCTTGTGGTTACCAAGCGGGAAAGGGAGTGGAAGAGAGATGGAGTGGGAGTTCAGGATTAGCAGATGAAAACTATTATACACAGAATGGATAAACACCTACTGTATAGCACAGGAAACTATATTCAAAATCCCGTGATAAACCATAATGGAAAGAAAACACACACACACACATATATATAACCGAATGATTTTTCCGTACAGCAGAAATTAACAACATTGTGAACCAACTATACATCAATAAAATAAATTTTTTTTTTCTGCCATTTCTTGGGCCGCTCTGCGGCATATGGAGGTTCCCAGGCTAGGGGTCTAATCGGAGCTGTAGCCACCGGCCTACACCAGAGCCACAGCAACGCGGGATCCGAGCCGCGTCTGCGACCTACACCACAGCTCACGGCAACGCCGGATCGTTAACCCACTGAGCAAGGGCAGGGACCGAACCCGCAACCTCATGGCTCCCAGTCGGATTCGTTAACCACTGCGCCACGACGGGAACTCCAATAAAATAAATTTTAAAAAGAGAGTGGCCATGTGTTATTATGTGTGGGTGTTGAATACCTAAGGGTTCACTGTGCTGGCTTCTCCATATTTGTGTATTTTGAAATTTTTCACTTTAAAAAGTTTAAAATTTGAGGAGCTTCCCTCATGGCTCAGCAGAAACGAACCTGACTAGTATCCATGAGGATGCAGGTGTGACCCCCCTGGCCCCACTCAGTGGTTAAGGATCTGGGTTGCCAAGAGCTGTGGGTAGGTCACAGATGGGGCTCGGAGCTGGCGTTGCTATGGCTCTGGTGTGGGCTGGAAGGTAGAGGTAGCTTCAATTCAAACCCTAGCCTGGGAACTTCCATATGCTGTGCCTCCTGCCTAAAATAAATAAATAAATAATTTTTAAGTTTAAAATTTGATATCTCCTCAAGCAGGTGGTAAGTTCCTCAAAGGCATGCCCTTGATTTTTTTTAACCTAATTGTGTGTTTCTCAAATTAGCAATGATTATATAAACTATAATCTATATAGTAGGTACCTCTTGCTGAGGCAGGGAGGATGGCCTACAGAAAGGAAGTACCTCGTGCTGCTGCAGGTCCCGTTCGGCGTTTGCCCTCATGTGCCTTATTTCATCCTTTGTGTCTTCCAGCTCCCTCTGCACAAGCTCGCATTTTTGGTCTACACTGAGGCCTGTCACACGGTCCACACCTGTGCGGGATTTGGATCTCCACTTGCCTCGTAACTGTAACACAAGAAAAGCAAAACCATTGGTCTACTAGGGACTGGTTATACAGCAGCCCAAGAGGGCATCAAAAGGACCACTCAGACCTGCTAGGGATCACTGTGAACGACAGCCAGAGGGGATCAACTCAATGTGAAAGGAGACTGGATACTGAGCCTGAGGTGATGTTCTTTTCACAAGTCCACCTGAGGTGCTGTGCCAAGTACATCAAAGGCCTACACTTGACAATGAACTGAAAATAAAGAAGGGGCAAAAAGACAAAAAAAAAAAAAAAAAAAAAAAAGGGAGTTCCCATCGTGGCGCAGTGGTTAACGAATCCGACTAGGAACCATGAGGTTGCGGGTTCAATCCCTGCCCTTGCTCAGTGGGTTAACGATCCGGCATTGCCGTGAGCTGTGGTGTAGGTTGCAGACGCGGCTCGGATCCTGAGTTGCTGTGGCTCTGGCGTAGGCCGGTGGCTACAGCTCCGATTGGACCCCTAGCCTGGGAACCTCCATATGCCGTGGGAGCGGCCCAAGAAATAGCAAAAAGACAAAAAAAAAAAAAAAAAAAAAAAAAAAAAAAGAAGGGAAAGTGTCTCGAGGGTGGGAAAATCGTGAACCTACCACAGACTAGCATTCAAGTCAGAGTCACAGAAAACCTGGAGCTCAGGGCTTCCTGAGCGGAACACAGGAGAAACACTGCATCTGGGGCCATGATGTGCAGTAAAAAAAACAAATAGACCCAAAATTTGGATTTCCTAGGCAATGAAGCCAAAGGTCAAAAACCAGTGGGCAAGGAATGTGTGGACCTGAAGATGGGATTGTTTGGCCCTCAAAAGATAGACCTATATACAGTTTTAAATCAAAAAAAAATTTGGAGTTCCCGTCGTGGCTCAGTGGTTAACGAATCTGACTAGGAACCATGGGGTTGCGGGTTCCATCCCTGGCCTTGCTCAGTGGATTAAGGATCCGGCACTGCAGTGAGTTGTGGTGTAGGTGGAGGACGAGGCTCAGATCCTGAGTTGCTGTGGCGCTGGTGTAGGCTGGCGGCTGCAGCCCCGATTAGACCCCTAGCCTGGGAACCTCCATATACCGTGGGTGTGGCCCTAGAAAAGACCAAAAAAAAAAAAAAATTAATTACCCACATTTGAAAAATCAGAAGATTTCACCAAAATAATCCAATTATTGCCAGATTCTCTTGAAAAATCAGCTGCTCTGGCAATACCAGGCTGTTTGGCTGGCCCTTTGAGATGGGAGAAGCACTCCAGTGCCCATACCAGGCCCATCTTCACTCCTTTAAGTGGCAGGCCAGGCCCCATATACATTTGGGTCCCTCAATTTAAGGGAATTATTTCAAACAAAGATGGTCTGGGAGTGTCAGTCCACCAGGTGGAACCTGATTCTGTTCATACTCAACTGAAGGAGAAACCTTGGCAGGGAAGGAAGAATCCAAAGTAGAACGGGGAGAAAGTCACATGAGGAAAAGAATTCTTAGGTCTTGCTGCTATACCTGTGCAATTTCTGCTCCTGATATCTTAATTTCTGATAATCGCAGAGATCGTTGGTCCCTGGGTTCCAGTTTATTGTAATATTTTTCAAACATCTCTGTCTCAGTTTTGAGCGCAGAGTTTCCATAGCTGCAAGACAGAGGGTGCCTGGGTAAGTTCCACCAATATAGGACTTGAACCCCCAAATAGCTAGTATTTAACACTTCAGCTTTGTAGGACCCTCTGCAAGATACTTAGCCTCTTAGTGCCTCACTTTCCAGATCTTTAAAATGGGAATAATACCAGTACCTATCTTTTAGGGTTGCAACAAGGAATACAAAGACTTTGGGGGAGTTCCCACTGTGGTGCAGCAGTAACAAACCTGACTAGTATCCATGAGGACTCGGGTTCTATCCCTTGCCTAGTTCAGTGGGTTAGGGATCTGGCGTTGCCATGAGCAGTGGTGTATGTCACAGATGTGGCTAGGATCCCAAGATGCTGTGGCTGTGGCATAGGCCAGCAGCTATAGCTCCAAATCAACCCCTAACATGGAAACTTCCATATGTCAAGGGTGTGCCCCCCCCCAAAAAAAGGCTTTGGGACAGTGCCTGGCACACAGTACATGCTATTTAAGTATTTGATATATTTTAAATATATATCGAGGGGTTTCCACCGTGGTACAATGGGTTAAGAATCTGACTACAGCAGCTAGGGTCACTGCAAATACACGGGTTCAATCCTCTGCCCAGAGCAGTGGGTTAAAGGACATGGTGCTGAGGCGGCTGTGGTGTAGGTCACAGCTGCAGCTTGGATTCAATCCCTGGCCCAGGAACTTCCATATGTCACAGTGCAGCCGTAGAAAGAAAGGAAGAAAGAAAAGAAAAATATATCTAATGAGCCACAAAATTCAGAGCACTGGGATTATAGGCATACCTTGGGGATACTTCAGGTTCAGTATCAGACCACCTCAACAAAGAAAATATCACAATAAAGTGAGTCACATAATTTTTTTTAGTTTTCCAATGCATATAAAGTTATGTTTATATTGCACTGTAGTCTACTAAGTATGCAATAGCATTATGTCTAAAAAATGTACATATCTTTTTTTTTTTTTTTTTTTTGGCCATGCCCAGGGCATGTGGAAGTTCCCCAGCGAGGGATGGAACCCGAGCCACAGTACAGACCCGAGCCACTGCAGTGAAAACACTGGATCCTTACCCTGCTGTGCCACAAAGGAACTACAAAAAAGTGCATATCTTAATTTAAAATGCTAAAAATGCTGAACATCATCTGAGCCTTCAGTGAGTAATAATCTTTTTGCAATAGTAACATTAAAAAAAGACTGATGACAAATCACATAATATAATAATAATGAAAAAGTTTGAAATATGATGAGAATTACTAAAATGTGACAGAGACACAAAGTGAATAAATGCTGTTAGAAAAACTGGCACCAACAGGCTTGTTCAATTCAGGGATGCACAAAACCTCATGGTGTAAAAAATGCAGTGTCTTCCAAGCACAATAAAGCAAAGTGCAGTAAATCAAAGTCATGCCTATATACTGAAAACTGCTATGTTTCAAGTATCTTCTAATCCATGTGTGAAATTCCTTCTGAATTACTCTGTTTTTGAAGGTACATATAACCACAATCTTCAGATGTTTCCTTTGGTTTAAATTCCTCAGCTCTTTTATTTCCAGAACCCAGTGGATCCACTAGAAGTTTATTATAAATGGTGGGAAAGCTTTGTATAGATGGTTTTTAAACAACTAGAGAGACAAACCTAGTTTATTCTGTATGTGCCAAGATTATGACCCTTTTAATTTATATAACATTCATACATATGAGTGTGTATAATACATACATATGTTTGTAAATGTATATATAAGGGAGAGAACAGCTTTGATATTTTCATACATCATTGAGCTAATTCCTATTTGGCTGAATTTTAAGCTTAGTGGGAAACGTTCAATGGAAATATCAAAGCAATTTTCTTTTTCAGCATGTAGTGTTCCCACCTGAGTCTTAATCCTAGCACTAGCACTGACTAGCTGTGTGACCTTAGGAAAGTGACAACTTCTGTGTCTGTTTCCTCACCCACTTCTTAGGGTTACTGTGCCATTATACAAGACTATATATGCAAAATACTTGGCACATAATAAGCACTCAAAAGATTGTAGCTATTTTAGTAATAATACCTCAGTTCTGACCTAAGCTATTTATTAACATATAGAAATAACATCTATTCTGCTGCCAGGTCAGGATATTCTTCCAAAAAGTTGTACAATTAACCTCAACTGCATCATGGAATCTTGATATCCAATATATTTGTTATAGTAGATACAAAACACACTGCTAAAATTACAGAACATTAGGCTACTCCGTCTTTGCTGTCGACCTCCACGCTTATACTCTGGTTCAGGTGTAAGTTGCCTCATACTAAAAACATCTCAATAGCTTCTTTTCTATCGTCTGCCACATTAATTTAATCATAGAATCTTAGCACTGGAAAGGGGTTTAGAGGTCACCCGGTCCAACCTGCCACCGCACAGTAGAGAAGCGGCTAAGCACGGTGTGGCACCAGGCTGAAGCTCTGGCTTCACCAATTAGGTTCTGGGCTTCGCACCAGTTTCTGTTTTGGCTCCATCAGTGGCTTCTTAGCTCCGTGGCGGTGGAGATATAGGAATAAAGAGCAAAGGTAAACGCCTTCCCCACTTTTTGGGCTGGGGCTGGGGGTCTCAGTTTCCTCAGAGTTCACTTCGGACTTCGATTATCTCGGTGCTGGACCGAGTTTCGACCTCACACTCTGAGGAGGGGCCGCCCCCAGAGGCCGGCCGGCTGGTACCTGAGCTCTTCCACCAGCCCGCAGAGCTGGATAATAGGTAGCTCGTTCTCGTCCTGGGCCTGCGCCTCGGAGGCAGAGGTCTCAGAGTCCTCATCCGTCATCACTGCAGAAGCTACCCTTGCCAAAGCCAAGGGTGACGAAGGGCGCCGGGTGCGAGAACCCACGCGTCACTCGGGCTGCGACCAAGCAGTAGGTTGCCAGGGCGACCCCGACGCATGCGTGAGGAGGCGGGGCTTCCTGAGGCCTCGCCCATCGATCCCAGCCCAACTCCTCGCTGCCGGGAACGTGATAGCTGACCTTGGGTGGACACCTAGGCGCCTTCACGGTGTACTTTTACTGTCATGCTTTTTAAAATGAGCTACGGTTTGCTCAGCGCTTACTGTGCTCTTGGCATCGTGTTAAGCAGAGTTTATGAAAATCCTTGCAACACTTGTTACAGTATCTATTCTTTTCTTTATGTATTCTTCAAATAAGGAAACAGAATCAGAAAGTTCGATTTGTGGGGGTGTCTTCTTTCTCTTACCTCTCTGTGAGGCCTCTACTCTGCTTACCACCCCGGGCTTCATACATACTAACTGCAGTTTCTCTGGAATGCCAATAATCTGTATTCCCGGAAGGAAAAAAACTTAGCTGATTATTTAATGGGTATAAATTCAAGAGACATTTGTAAATTGACATTATGTACTATGTTTTGAGAATCCTGGAAGAAGGTATGGAAGCAGACCATTCTGGCTTTCAAGGAGCTTCTAGTTAAATGAAGAAATAGCCCCCAAACCAGCTGTTGCAATCTGGAGTGATTATGGTAATATCTTTTCATAATGATCAATTCATTTAATCCTCAAAACAATCTTATGAAATTGGTATTATTATCTTCCTCTTACAGATCAGGAAATTGAGGAATAGAGTTAGATGAGTGGCCCACAGCCACCCAGGAATGGAGTTACCCTCCAGCTAGACCTAAATCCCTGCTGTTGACTTCTAAACTGATGTACATCATGGCAAGGATCTGCAAGGCAGCAAGGTATCTGTCTGTCTGCTCCCACCAGGACGGAGGTGGACAGAGAGAAGGATGAGCAGACTTCTTTGAGGGAGGGTGGGCAGACTTCTTTGAGGGAGGGTAGGCCTGGATGTGGTTAGAAAGCAGGCCGTGTTAAACTGCTTAGAATGAGGGTCAGCCACTCCCTGACCCTCCCTGCCTCCCAAGAGACACCTGTTAGTATCAACACATAGTCACAGAACTCCAAAGGACTTTGGTTTTGAGGCTTAGGATGCACAAGTTTAGAGCCAGAGCTACTAGAGATGAAAGCAGGGAGGCTGAGCCCTACTACCCTTCTCTTCTCTCTGCTGCTGGGGCTCTTGGGATGGGCTCTGGAACCAATGGTTAGTATACTCACATAACACGTAATGCAAATGGGAACCAGCCTCAAGAGGGCCCAAAGCAAGAAAGAGCTCTGAAGCAGGTCTGGCTCTGGTGCAAACAGCCCCCATCACTTGGGCAATGTGATACAGCAGACCCTAGGGTACTGGAAGTATCAGTGGTGGGAAAAGATGCAGCAAGAAGCTTAAAGCCAGATCTACTGAGAGAATCATAATGCAGGACCTGGGATTTTGGAACAAGGCCATGCACTCGATGGCAGGGATTTTCACACCTTCTGAGAAATTGCACCTAGTCTGTTACTAGACCTTGGTAGAGGCAATACTTGACCATGCATCCAGTCCTGCCCATCATGAGCTGAGTCCTATTCGAACTACCACATCATAAAGTTGGGCATGCCTAGTCTCAATCCATTGTAAAATGGGAATGGTTTATCCAGGATGGAGTCCCAGCAGGCCCAGAGAACATAAGTAAGTGGCATGAGCAGGTAGCCCAGACCAACATGTCATAAACCACATTTGCTGAAGTACCTCCCCCCGTTTCACACTTGTGACCATATTAAGGAAGGAGACAGTCATGACCAGTTGAAAAAGGAAGGTAAAACTTGAGTTTGGTTTAGGGAGTAGGCTGGCTTGCAATTTGGGTACACGCCAAAAATGGACAGTGGCTGCACTGCAACCAGATACATGGGACACCTTGAAAGACACTGGAGAGAGAAAACCTTCTCAATGGGCAGAGCTGTGAGTGGTGCCCTTGCTCATCTATTTTGTGTGGAAGGAGAAGGGATCTCAAATGAGAAGTCACCTCAGGGGATTCAGCTAATAGGCAACTTTGACGCAAGGACTCTCCACATCAGCCTGGCTGAATGTTAGAATGGGGCTATAGCCTGAGAAATTTCCTCCCCAACCCTCCCTCCCTTTTTTTTCCAAGCATGAGACGTGCATCATGTTTTGAAGTCTCTCTCTGTCTACTCCTGCTTCTTTTCCTTTGTCCATCACAGGCATTTCCCCAGTAAATAAATCTCTTCATGTCTAATTGTCTTGGCTTAGAGAACCAGAATGAACACAAAAAATAAATTTTAATCTTAAAGATATTATTCAGATTTAGTAATACATTACATGTATGAACTAAAATGTGCACTTGCCAACCAAAAATATTACACTTTGCTGTTCACACAGTTTCACTGCTTTACAATTTTTTAAATTGCGGTAAAAAAATACACACAATTTAACATAACATAAAATTTTACCATTTAACCCATGTCTAAGTGTTCAGTAGTGTTACGTATAGGCACATTGTTATGAAACAGACCTCCAGAACTTCTTTTTTTTTTTTTTTTTTGTCTTTTTGCCTTTTCTAGGGCCACTTCCCACGGCCTATGGAGGTTCCCAGGCTAGGGGTCTAATCGGAGCTGTAGCCGCCAGCCTATGCCAGAGACACAGCAACGTGGGATCCGAGCCACATCTGCAACCTACACCACAGCTCATGGCAACGCTGGATCCTTAACCCACTGAGCAAGGCCAGGGATCGAACCCGCAACCTTATGGTTCCTAGTCGCATTCGTTAACCACTGAGCCACCATGGGAACTCCAACTATCCTCCCCATCCTTGGTATTTGCTATGCTTTATTTTTTTCCCACAACACTTACCATAAATAAAATGCCATGTGTTTTAATTATTCACTTCTTTTCTCCCCAGCTCCACCCCCTGCCAACTGAAATATAAGCTTCATGAGGGAGTTTCATGTTTTACAGAGCTTTATCCCGAGTACCTAAAACAACATCTGACATACAGTAAGTGCCCAGAGATGTTTGCTGAATCAGTGAAAAATATCAAGGGAGGACTACGAGGGGTTTAAGAGCGCAGGTTCTGGGATCAAACAGACTCCCACTGGAATCTGGACACAGTCATTCTCTTGGTGTATGAGTGACTCTGGGCATATCTCTCATCATCTCTGTCCTAAAGTTTCTTCCTTCAGAAAAAGGTGAATAAGTGGGATCAGTACCCATCTCGTGGGTGGCTGGGAAGATTCACCAAGGCAAAGAGGAAGTGCAGAAGGGATGTGACAGGAGATGTTCTTAGTCTAGTTCTACACTCCATTCCCACCATCTTCCCTCCACTCCCACCTGCGAGGGAACAGTAACTCTCGAGGATCAGCAGGGAGGCCATTGAGCTGGCACCTGCTGAGTAGTCCCAGACTCTAGAGAGGAAAGTTAAAGTCAGTTGGGCAAGCCTCCTTCTTCTGGGCTTAAATTAGACATAGGATCCTCCTCTGAGGTGGGCTGGGAAGGGAGGGAAGATGGAGCCTGTTCACAGAGACAAGCTTCCATGCATTACCCCTTTCACATCCCTCCCTGAAATCCAGAATCCAGCCTTGCATGGTAGAGAGTGGCAGCTTCCTCTCCCTGGGGTGGATGGGTGTAGGTGGTCTCAGAAAATATTTGCTTCTCCTCAAGAGCACAGCCAGCCTCGGTCATCGGACTGCCAGATGCACTGGCTCCCTGTGAACCACCGCCTTCCAACATCCATGCCCTTCAAAAAAGCCAATTAAATCACATAAACTCTGCTTTCATCACGCCCCTGGTGAGTACTGGTTATCAGGACAGCTGGTTTTCAGAGACATAAATTACAAGATTCAGTTATCTTTCAAGGATATCTCCTTCCTGCCCACTATTCAGTCCTGGCAATTTAGCACGAAAAGTTGCTTGGTTTTAAAATAAGCACTGAGAATACAAAGGGAAGAGTTGATACGTTGAGGCTTCCTGCTCCTGGCAGGAGAGTTCACATGAATAAAGCTCATCATGGCATCCTCTCCTCACCCGTGCTGCCTGCTGACTCTCCCTCTGCCCCTTCATAACACCACCTCTCCATCTCTGCTCTAGAGATGCTTCCATTCCCACAACCCTAACCTTCCCTCCTAGATGCCCTGGAAGAATGTTTCCTGTGGACTCCATTTCCCAGGCTCCCTTGCCTGCTGACTTCTGGCTGTTTTCAGCCAATAAGAGGGGTACTCACAGGAGGCAGGGGGTGGGAAGAGAGAGCTTCCAGGGTATTTCTTCCCTGCTCCTTCCCTGCTCCGGGACCCCAGTTCAGGTCGGGCTGAATTCCTTGAAGACCATACTTCCTGACATCCCCTCATTCACAGGGCCAGCCCTCAATGGACATGGGTTTCACCATCTCTCCCCTTCACTTGACATCTAGAATGCTGCTGGTCCCTGGATGCCTCACCGTCTTTGTTGGATCCCTTAGCTCTCCTGCCCAGGTGGTTGTAAATAGTCCTTTTACTAAGGTCTCTTCTGTTGAAATGAGTGGAATTCTGTTTCCTGCAGGACTCTGACTAACAAGCGCCTCTGGACTCCACCTGTCTGAGGAGTTCATCTCAGCTCCAAAAACTGTCAGAGACGTTTGCTGTGAAGATATCCCTGGGAGAGACAACTCTTGAATAGAAAGTCATTCACAAGGGTAGACCATCCGTTCCTTTTCTAGGAGTCAGGCTTTTTAGACAGGAAGTACAAGGCATCTAAAAGAAGTAGGGAAGGGGCTGCCTGAAAGGTGGGGGAGTCAGGTGCAGAGTGTTTTAGCGGCCCAGGGTTCCAGTCCTGACTTGGCTCCTGGCTGCTTAACTTGGATAATTCACTCGATGTTTTCTGCTTTTTAGGGCTGTACCTGCGGCATATGGAGGTTCCCAAGCTAGGGGTTGTGTCAGAGCTACAGCTGCTGGCCTACGCCAGAGCCACAGCAACACGGGATCTGAGCCACATCTGCAACCTACACCACAGCTCATGGCAACGCCAGATCCTTAACACTGAGTGAGGCCAGGGATTGAACCCGCAACCTCATGGACACTAGTCAGATTTGTATCCACTGTGCCACAACCGGAACGCCGTTGCTCAATGTTTTTGTCGCTCAGTATCCACTGCTGTGAAATGAGGATGACACATTTTAAGTGATGACTCTATGCCTCTTACAAACTTCCTCTTGGGCTCAAATGGGACAGAGTAAGAGAAAGTAGGAGTTTGGAAAGTATGATGTGAAGATGGGAATTCCAGCACCTCTTTCATCTTTAAGCAGCCACTGCCCTGGTTTGTCATCAGGCCATAGCAGATTTTTATGAGAAAAACTGACTGAGCTTGAAAGTTTCAAAAATGATAATTGTGATAATTGCCATTGTTATTTCTTAATATATTTATTACCAGTTAGGTAGCACTATTGTTGCTTAATGAAAACACGGCAGTTACTGCTTCAGTTACTATTTGTTGAATGCTCGCTATGGGCTAGATGCTGTGCTAACTAAGCATGTTCTACGCCTTCCCTTGTTGCATCCGCCTGATGGCTCTTTGAGATACACGTACCTTTTTAACCCTCATTTTACTCATGCAAAGACTGAGGTTCAGAGATGTTTAGTGGCTTTCCCAAGGTCACATAGCTATTCTGGGTGGGGCTGAAATTTAAACCCAGCTTCACCCCACTCTGCTCTGTCCTCTCATCATATTTGCCCCATTAGAGCAGTGTTCTCAGCCAAGGGGGTGGAGGAGACTATTTGCTTCCCCCCACCCCCTGCCGGGACATTCTGTAATGTCTGGAGACATTTTTATTTGTTAAAACTGAGAAAGAGGGGTAATACCATTTCTGGAGTGGAAGCCAGGGATTGTGCTTGCATTAGTTTCCAGGGCTGTCATAACAAATCACTGCAAAAGGATGGCTTAAGACATCTCACAATTGTGAGACTTGTTGTCTCAAGTCTAAACGTCCAAAAGCAAGGTGTGGGCAAGGCCACACTCCCTCTGAGGGCTCTAGGGAAGAATCCTTCCTAGCTTCTCTTGGCTCCCAGCAATCCTTGGCATTCCTTGGCCTGTAGCTCTATCACTCTAATCTCCTCCTCCATCTCTATGGCTTTCTTCCTTGCGTCTTAGGTGGCCTCTCCTCTTTGCATAAGGGCCCTAGTCACTAGACTCAGGGTCAGCTCTTTTTTTTTTTTTTTTTTTTTTTAGGGTCAGCTCTAAATCCGAGATGATTTCGTCTCAAGATCCTTAACTAATCACCTCTACAAAGATCCTCATTTCAAACGAGGTCACTTTCTGAGATTCTACATGGACACGGATTTTCAGGGATGCTGTTCAACCCACCACACTCATAAATACGCTGCAACACACAGGACCATCTCCCACAGCAAATAATTATATCAAAATATTGCTGCTGCTGAAGTTGGGAAACCCTGCTTTAGAGAGAGTGATTTCTTCTCTGGGAAGCAAGACCATGTGTCTCTGAAAGTCTCAGAGCAGCTTGAGATCCAGAGGCCACCCTCTCCCTCCACTTTTCTGGGACCCCTTTTCTGACAGCCTCCAGTATCTCCATGTGGATGCTGCCCCCTGCCTGGCATCTTTGTAGAGCTATGCAATTTGACTTAAGAATCATCTGCTCAGATCCACCCAAAATATTAAGCTTCAACCATAAATAAGTGCCTGGCCTCTTCCCTCCAAAATCAAAGGAACTCAGGCTCACAGGCAAATGACTATTTGCATGTTATGGCAAAGGGACTAGCCCTTCAAAGTGAACCATGATCTGATGGCTGCCAAGGCGTTTTCTTCTAGTCTTTCAACAAATATTTGTTGAACACCTACTATGTGCTTGGCCCTGGGGATACAGCAGTAAGCAGCAAGGCTGGTGTGTCTGCTCACATGGAGTTCCCAGTCCATGTAAACAATTACAGTCCAGTCGGGGCGTGCTACAACAGGGAGGTACAAGGCACGCACATCTCAAGGGGTCATGGAAGGCCTCCCGGAACGAGTGAGTCTAACCTGAGATGGGAAGACTGAGTAGGATTCAAATCCGGGTGAGTCTGACTCTTTAGTCCAAACTCAAGCACAGCCTTAGCCCCCAAGAGAAGACCAAGAGAAGAGTAGTATTAGAGAAGAGAAATCCTGTGCAAAGGCCCAGAGGAGAGCGGGCAGGTTTGGGGAATTGAGAAAAGGTTGTCTAGACGTCACCCCTTTAAGAAGACAGTAGGGAGGGTCATGACTTACTCCCACCTTCTGGTTTATCTCCAGAAAATCAGAGGCATGTAGCTTAGGGCCCAGGGCCATGGTCAACACCACTTGTGTCTCCTGCTTCCTCTAGATCATAGAGGAGCAAAGGGGTTCAGATCCTGGGTTCGGAGGTGAACACAGCCTGAGTTCAAATCCCGTCCCAGCTACTTACTTGTTTTGTGGCTTGGAGCAAGTCACCTCACTGAGCCTCATCCCTTAGAACCATAGTGCTGCCCCCAGCAGTATGTATGTGTGTGTGTGTGTGTGTGTGTGTGTGTGTGTGTGTGTGTGTGTGTGTGGGCGCGCATGCGCGTCTAAGGGGGTCATGAGACCCTCCTGTAAGAGCTCAGCACAGGGCTTGGCACCCAAAAAGAGCCCAGGCCTTCGGGTCTGTTTTTTTCTCATCTTTGGCCATGAGCCCAGGTCCAGCCTCCTCCTGCATCCAGTTTCCAGGGAAGCTCTCTGGGCTGAGATGAAGGGTGCAGGAAGTGGGGAAAGAAAATGGGCCCTCTGTTAGGGCATTCTTTTTTTTTTTTTTTTTTTTTTTTTTTGCTTTTTAGGGCCACACCCACGGTATATGGAGGTTCCCAGGCTAGGGGTCGAATCTGAGCTGCAGCTGCTGGCCTACACCAAAGCCATAGCAACGCAGGATCTGAGCCGCATCTGTGACCTACACCACAGCTCATGGCAACGCCAGATCCTTAACCCACTGAACGAAGCCAGGGAATGAACTCAAAACCTTATAGTTCATTCGTTTCCACTGCACCATGATGGGAACTCCGGGGTATTCACTTTTTAAAAAGTATGCTTAGTTATAGAGTTCCTACTGTGGCCCAACTGTTGCCACAGCTGTGGCGTTGGTCGCAGCTCTGGCTCATATTCAATTCCCAGCCCAGGAACTCCATATGCTGTGAGGCAGCCAACAAAGGGGGGGGTAGTTAATTAAAGAATAACATAGACCAAAAGGTACACAAATCATAAATGTATAGCTTGACAACATTTCAAACACTGAGCATACCTGTGTAACCAGCACATGGCTGGAAAAGCAGAACATTACCCAGAAGCCCCCCAAAGACTCTTTCACTGCTGCCATCACCTCCGTGGGCAACCAGGACACCAACTTCTGAAGCAGGCAGAGCACTGCCTGTTTTTCTATTTATACAAGCAGAATCACGAAGCACAGACTTCTTAGTGCCTGGCTTCTTTTCCTCGCCATCGTGTTGATGAGAGTCCTCCACGTTGGCGTGGGTGGTTATAGATCACTCATTGCTGTGGTTGTATGGCGTTGCATTGCGTGCATCCACTCCACTGTTGATGAGCTTTGGGGGAATTTCCAGCATAAGGCTATTTTAATAAGCACCGCTAGGGACATTGTAGTAAATGTCTTCGGGTGAACATATGTAGGCTTTTATGTTAAATACAAACTTGGGAGTGCAATGGCTAGGCCATAGCATGCTCAGCGTTAGCACGTGCTGCCAGGTCTCCAGAGTGATCATACCAGGTGTTCACTTCCTAAAACAATCACGCTGCCTTCCTTCCCCAATGGTCAATCTTTCGTTCACACACATTAATGAAGCCTGGATCTGGGCCGGGCACTGGATGAACTATTACAATGCCAAGGTAGAAAGATCATGGGCTAGCCTGAGATCATAAATCAGCCCTTTGGGGATCACATTAATAATCCCACTCTAGGAGGTATATTTTTGATACTGCATTATTTTTAATTTTTTATTTTGAGATAATTTCAATTGCAAACTATAAGAACTGTCATAACACTATTTACCTAGATTTTCCACATTCCCTAAACATTAACATTTCACTACACCTGGTTTATCATTCTCTCTCTCTCTCTCTCTCTCTCTCTCTCTATATATATATATATATATATATATATATATATACATACATACACACATACCCATACATTCATACATACAAATGTAAAACAAAGATACATAGATGAGTGATAATCTATACAGGAAAGGAATTGAAAAAGAGGAGTTCCCATCATGGCGCAGCGGAAATGAATCTGACTAGGAACCATGAGGTTGCAGGTTCGATCCCTGCCCTCGCTCAGTGGGTTGGGGATCTGTCATTGAATGAGCTGCGGAGTAGGTTGTGGACGTGGCTCGGATCTGGCGCTGCTGTGGCTGTGGTGTAGGCTGGCAGCAACAGCTCCGATTAGACCCCTGCCTGGGAAACTCCATATGCCACAGGTGCAGCCCTAAAAAGACAAAAGACAAAAAAATAAAAAAAGAATTGAAAAAGAATGGATGTGTGTATATGTATAACTGAATCACTTCAGTGAAATTATCACAACACTGTAAATCAACTATATTTCAATAAAGCTTTGAAAAGATACATAGATAAAACACAGTAGATCTTCATCTATATTTTTCTTACTCAAATATTTCTTTTTTCCAACACATCTGAGAATGATTGTGGACCTGAGGTACCCCTTCACCCCTAAATATTTAGTGTTCCCTAAAACTACATTATTCATAAGATTATAAAAATCAAGATGTTACATTAATTTCATATTGTGATTTAATATAGAGATCTTATTTAAACTTTGTCGATTGTCTCACTAATGTATTTTATAGTAAAATAAATACATGAGCTTTTCTGGTCAAGAATGGCATTGAGTGGTCATGTGTCTTCAGTTTCCTTTGATCTGGAACAGTTCCTTAGTCTCTATTTTTGTGACCTTGACATTTGTGAAGAGTCAAGGCTAGTTATTTTGAACAGCGCTTCTCAATTTGGGCTTGTCCAATGTTTCCCTTGATTAGATTCAGGTTCTGTATCTTGGGGAGAAAACCCACAGAGGTGATGTGTCATTCTCAGTGCAATGGTTCAGGAGGCATTTGATACCATGTGATGTTAATTTTGATCAGTTGGTTAAACTTCAGCACATGGCTGGTTTCTGTGCTGTAAAGTTACTGTGTTTCTCCTTGCTGTTCTCAAGCATCTCGTGGGAAGATACTATATAAATATATAAATATTCTGTTTCTCATCATACTCTCACCCACCATCATCAGTGGTTCTTGCCTGAATCAGTTGTTACAATAACAAGTGCCAAATGGTGATTTTTCTAATTTCAGGATTCCTTTTATAGGTATTATTGGAATTCTACTCTATTTATTTACATCTGGATAGACTCATGAGTACTTATTTCATTCTATGAGTTGTAATCCCTTACCATCATTATTTAATTTAATGCTCAAATTATCTTACATCTAGCCAATGGGAGCCTCTTCAAGTTGGTCCCTTTGTCCTTTTGATGTGTCCCCACCACTTTTTCTGTGCTTGCTTACTTTCCGACGAGCTTAAATGTTCATCGACATTTCCCTCGCCCAAATCTGAAATCAGCCATTTCTCCAAACAGCCCTAGTTTCCTTAGCAGAGAATTTATACTTCAATTTTAAAAAGGAGGAAGGGAGAAGAACAAGGAAGAGGAGGAAAACAAGGAAGAGGGCAGTAGGGGGTTACAATTATTGTGGAATGTGTTTAAGTGTTTACATTTACAAATCAGAAGGGGTTTTTTTTAACATGATGCAGGAGTTCTCTTGTGGCACAGCAGGTTAAGGATCCAGCATCACTGCAGTGGCTCCAGTCACTGCTGTGGTGCGGGTTTGATACCTGGCCTGGGAACTTCCCCATGCCATGGGCATGGTCAAAAGAATGTGATGTAAATATAATTGTACTCCTCATAAGATAATTACACCAAAAGCCTACATTTGAGGTTCTTCCTGAATATGGGTCCAAATTATCTCTCTGCCTCCCCAGCGCCCTCTGCTAATGTGCTCAGATGAGGAGGAAAGGGAATTCCACAGTGTGATGGTGAATCTCAGTGAGCTCAGCTCTGGCTTCTCTGACACTTGACCTTGACTCCCACCCCCAGAGCAGCTTTTTTAGTATCTATTTTATATCTTCAAATATTAGGATTTTATTCAGTTTTATCTGGGGAAATTTTAGGGCAGTGGGGTGGGGTGATTTCAAATCGTGGATCTGCAAGTGACTTAACATCTCTATGCCTCAGTCGCCTCATCTGTAAAATGGGCATTTACTGCCCCCAGAGGATTTGGGGGAGAGTGGTACTTGTTGATGTATGTCAAGCACAGGGAGAAGCAGCTGGCACCTAGAAGTATTATTACCCATGATGGTGGTGGCTGTCATGACTTCAGAGAGGCTGCTGCCTTTAGAGATACCTTCCCATTCTTAAATTCATCAGGACTCTCCCTGCCCTCAAGGATTGGTGCTCACAAACTATTGTTCATAGCCCAGGACTGGAAGATCTCCGCTCTGACGTGTCTTCATCCCCAGGCACCTGCAGGCAGCTGTGCATCAGTCAGGAACGTTTCCAGTGCAAGTGACAGAATCCCAACTCCTACCAGGTTACACAAAACAAGAATCTGTTGATTCCAGGGGTGCTCTCTCAACCATGCAGGCCCCAGGGACAGCAGTAGCTCTTGCTGATTTCCTTTCATCAACTCTCCTCAGTGACCCTGTCAAGTATGCCACCTGTGTGCTGCTGATGCACACATGAAGTCTGTCCTAATCAACCGCATAAGAAGGGACAGACATTGTGACAAAGTTGTGAGCGTAGAAATACTCTGTAAACCTCAAAGCCTTAGACCATGTTGGGGGTGTTGGTGTGTAAGTCAGGATCCCTCCTAGTCTTGGTTTCACCTCCTGAGTTCCACTGAGTGACATGACAAAGAGGAGAACTGGATTTGGAGTCCCAAACCAACCACCACCTTCCCTCTTATAGCTCCTACTTGCTGTGTGACCTGATCAAGTTACTCAGTTCCTCTGAGCCTCCCTGAGTGAAGAGATATTGTGGACCTGCCCCGAGGGTCTCTAGGAGAATGATGCTGGCGGGAAGGGATTGCTCAAGTCTGGACTTCCCCACTCACTGTGCGTTGAGGGGCTTCTTGGGTATCTGCAGGTGCCTCCTTCCTTCTCGCTGATGGTTCTATTTATTAACATTTTGGCCGCAGAGGATCCCAGTCCTCTGCCAGCCACTCTGCATGACCTTAGAGGTAACCTCCTGTACCAACCGCCCCTCCCCTGCCCCGTGACCTGGAGGCCATGAGGCTCAAGAGTGATAACATCTGTGACGGTCTCTCTGAGCCGATCTGCGGCTCCTAGACGGCCAGCACACCATCTGTTTCATCCACTGTCGGACGCCTGTGCCTACGAGAGACCAGCACAGACCAAAAGCTCGATAAATAGCTCCGTGAACAGAGGCAAAGAGGAATCAGGGAGGACCAACCGTTGTTTTACTCCCAGGCGTTAACCAACAAAAAGAAGAATTATAAACACAAAGTTACAGAAATCGTCCGCACGGCTAGCGGGGCATCACCTGCCCGTGGGCTTCTCGCGAGACTGACGCGAGATCACGTGCGTGAAGCTCGGCGCAGTGTCCAGCCAGCAGGTGCTCCATCGATGCCAGGAGGATTCGCAAACAAGGACCCCCTCAGAGACCGGCATTGTCTGAGGGTCCCTCTGCTCCTAGCAGCCTGGCACCAGCTGCTAAGCTTACGTTGGATTCCAAGGAGGGACATCGTTGTCCTGGGGACGGAGGTGTCTTTCTGCTTCCTTCTCAAGGAGGGACCCTGCGCCAGATGAAAAGGTAAGGAGAGGCTGTGGGCCGGGCTGAGAGGACACCGCCCTCAGCTCCTAACCTGCCCCTCAGATAAGTGGTCTCTTTTTTCCAGGCCTCAGTCTTTTCATCTGGAAAATGGGCATGTTTACACCAGCAGCTTCTGCCTCACAGGGGTCCTGAGGGCCAAATGAGGAAATCATTTAAAAGCTCTTTTAAATAAAAGGTCACTAAGGAAGCTCAGTGGATGATGAAAACCTTTCACTCTCCCAAACCAGACCTCACAAGGCCCAAGAGGTGCCCAGATACCCATTTTAAGACTCTTTCCCTGCTTCCCTCTATCCCCACCTCTTCATCCTTTGCTCTAATCAATGGGCCTTGCACAACCCCCACCTCCCCGCCCTGTGCTGGCTCCGAGAGGGCTTTGTGTAAAGGCAGGGGTTGCAATGGTCCCTTATTTCTGTTGACTTGGAAAGGACTCCTCCTTTAGAATGACTGAAACAGGGTGCTCTATAGGCCCCAGCCCCATGGGCAGCTCATAGCCATCTCCACCCCTCCTGAAAGGTGAGTCACTCTGTCAACATGCCTGTCTGATGTCACAGCTGGTTCGACCAGATGCCCCTGGAGCTGGGCCCCCACCCTGGCCCAGCTGGAACCCTCACCCTCCTCAGTGTCAAAAGCCCATGTCACATGCCAGCCAGAATACCAGGACCCCAAAGCCCCACCTACTTAAAATCTTTCAGAGTATCACAGTCCAACAATTATTACTGAATGACATAGAGGAAAAAAGGGAAGTTTTCTCTCCCTCCCTCTCTGCCTCTATCCATGCCCCAAAGGAAACCACTATTAACAGCTTGCTGTGGAATTCCTGTAGCGGTGCAGCAGAAACAAATCCGACTAGGAACCATGAGGTTGCCGGTTTGATTCCTGGCCTCTCTCAGTGGGTTAGGGATCTGGTGTTGCCATGAGCTGTGGTGCAGGCCCCAGTGGCTCAGATCCCGCATTGCTGTGGCTCTGGTGTAGGCCAGCAGCTGTTGCTCCAAGTCAACCCCTAGCCAGGGAACTTCCATATGCCACAGGTGAGGCCCTAAAAAGACAAAAGACAAAAAAAACAGAACAAAACAAAACCACAAAAACAGCTTTCTGTGGAACATCCTGGATTCTGTACAATGCCTATTCTATTTTATTCATTAGGATTTTGGGCGGTTTTGTTTTGTTGGCTTTTTTTTTTTTTTCGCTTTGATTTAGGTGCAGCATATGGAAGTTCCCAGGCTGGGGATTGGATCGGAGCTGCAGCTGCCAGCCTACACCACAGCCACAGCAACACAGGATTGGAGCCACATGTGCAACCTATACGGTGGCTCACAGCAACGCCAGCTCCTTAACCCATTGAGTGAGGCCAGGGATTGAACCTGCATCCTCATGGATACTAGTCGGGTTCATTACGGCTGAGCCACAGTGGGAACTCCTAGGGTTTTTTTTTTTTTAAGTTTGTAGTGTTGTGTTCATTTCTGATGTACAGCAGTTATACTTCCATGTATATTCTTTTTCATGTTTGTTTCCATTATAGTTTATGGTTTATGACAAGACATTGCCTACAGTTCCCTGTGCTATATAATAGGATCTTGCTGTCTATTTTTTTTTTTTTTTTTAATCATCAGGACTTTATTTTTTGGAGCAGTTTTAGGTTCACAGCAAAACTGAGGGGCAGGTACAGAGATTTCCCATATACTCCCAGCCCCGACACATACCTAACCTCCCTCACTATTAACATCCCCCACCGGAGTGTGCATTTGTTACAAATGATGAAACTTGATGTATGATAATCACTCCAAGTCCGTAGTTTCCACTATGGTTTACTTTTTGGTGTTATGTATTCTGTGGGTTTGGACACAATACATCATCACATGTATCCATCATTACAGTATCATAGAGCGTATTTTCACAGCCCTGAAAATCCTCTGTCCTTTGTTTATTCACCCCTCTCTCCACCTCCGACCCCTGGCCACTAACCCTTTTATTGTCCCCAGAGTTTCGCCTTTTCCTAAATGTCTTATAGGTGGACTCCTATTGTATACAGATTTTTCAGATGGGCTTCTTTTACTTAGTAATATACATTTAAATTTCTTCCCATATCTTCTCATGGCTTGGTAGCTCATTTCTTTTTCTTTCTTTCTTTCTTTTTTTTTTTTTTTTTTTTTTTTTTTTTTTTGTCTTTTTACTATTTCCTGGGCCGTTCCCTCGGCATATGGAAGTTCCCAGGCTAGGGGTTGAATCGGAGCTGTAGCCACCGGCCTACGCCAGAGCCACAGCAATGCGGGATCCGAGCTGCGTCTGCAACCTACGCCACAGCTCACGGCAATGCTGGATCGTTAACCCACTGAGCAAGGGCAGGGACCGAACCCGCAACCTCATGGTTCCTAGTCGGATTCGTTAACCACTGCGCCACGACGGGAACTCCCTCTTTTTCTTTCTTTTTTGGCTACCTGAGGCATATGGAGTTCCTGGGCCAGAGGTCAGATCTGAGCCACACTTGCGACCTAAGCTGCTGCTGCTGCAACACTTGATCCTTAACCCACTGTGCCAGGCCTGGAATCAAATCTGTGTCCCAGGGACTACAGCGCTCTAGGGATACCACCGAGGTCATTGCACCACAGTAGGAACTCCCCTTCCTTCCTTCCTTCCTTTCTTCTTTGGCTGTGGTGTACAGTGACGTGTTGTGGGATATCAGTTCCCAGACAAGGGACTGAACCCCGGCCACAGTGGTAAAAGCATCAGATCCTAACCACTAGAGCACCAGGAGTTCATGGTAGTTCATTTCTTTTTTTCTTTTTCTTTTTAGGTCTGCACCTGTGACATATGGAAGTTTCCAGGCTAGGGGTTGAATCAGAGCTACAGCCACTGGCCTACACCGCAGCCACAGCAACGCAGGATTCGAGCCACGTCTGTGACCTACAGCTCGTGGCAACGCCAGATCCTTAACTCACTGAGTGAGGCCAGGGATCAAACCTAAATCCTCACAGACACTTCGTCCATTCCTTAACCTGCTGAGCCACAATGGGAACTCCTGGCTCATTTCTTTTTAACACCCGAATAATATTCCATTGTCTAGATGTACCATAGTTTATTTCTCTATTCGCCTACTGAAGGACATCTTGGTTGCTTTCAAGTTTTGGCAATTACGAATAAAGCTGCTATAAACATCTGTGTGCAGGTTTTGGTGAATGATGGCTGGATCATATGGTAAGAGTATGTTTAGTTTTTAATGAAAACACCAAATTGTCTTCCAAAGTGGCTATAGCAGTTTGCTATCCCATCAGAAATGAATGAGGGTTTCCTGTTGCCCCACATTTTCTCCAGCATTTGGTGTTGTCAGTGTTCCAGATTTCGGCTATTCTAATTAAGGTGTGTAATGGTATCTCCTTGTTGCTTTAATTTGCATTTCCCTGATGACATATGCTGTGGAGCATTTTTTCATGTTTGTCATCTGTATGTCTTCTTTGGTGAGATGCCTCAGGTTCTTTGGCCCGCTGTCTAAATTGGGTTGTTTGTTTTCTTAATGTCAAGTTAAAGTGTTCTTTGTAGATTTTGGATAACAGTGCTTTTTTTTTTTTTTTTTTTTTTTTTTTTTGCTTTTTACAGCCACACTTGCAGCATATGGAAGTTCCCAGTCTAGGGGTCAAATCACAGCTACAACTGCTGGCCTATGCCACAGCCACAGCAATGCAGGATCAGAGCCGCGTCTGCGACCTACACCACAGCTCACAGCAATGCCAGATCCTTAACCCACTGATCGAGGCCAGGGATCGTACCAGCAACCTTATGGTTCCTAGTCAGATTTTGTTTCCACTGGGCCATGAAAGGAGCTCTTTTTTCTTTCTTTCTTTCTTTTTATTTATTTATTTATTTATTTATTTATTTATTTATTTATTTATTTTTAGATAACAGTGCTTTTTCAGATGTATTTTTTTCTAAGTATTTCCTAATGATCTGTGACTTGTCTTCTCATTCTTTTGATATATATTCAACTTGTAAAATTTAATTAAATTTTATAAGTAATACAAAATTTTACCTTCTTTGGGAAAAAGCTGCAGAACAAAATCTACCTTAACTTTTACCTCCCATTCGAGTCCACTCTCACTGTGACCTGTGTGTCATGCTTGTTGCCTCTTCCAAGTGTATTCTTCCCCGTTTTTCTCTTTGTGCTTTTTATTTGTATATATTTCTATTCCTCTGGGAAATATATAGCTCTATTTTGTGTGCATGTGTTTTACATCAGTGCTGGCATATTGTACTTATTATTTACCTGTCACAGTTGTACTGAATCCTGAAGACCCAGCCATGTCAAGACATACACAGCTATCTCATTGTAAGCATAGAGTTGCACGCCATTAAATGATATGTCACAATTCATTTAGCCTCTCCCTAGTGACATACTTGAGTTGCTCTCATTTTTTTCTTTTGCTCCTTTACAAAAGTTTTTTTTTTTTTTAATTTGATCAAATTCATGCCTCTTGAGAGTTTCCTTCATGGCTCAGCAGTTCATGAACACTTAACCAGGATTCATGAGGATGTGAGTTTGATCCCTGGCCTCACCCAGTGGGTTAAGGATCTGAAGTTGCCATGAGCTGTGGTGTAGGTTGAAGACGCAGCTCTGATCCTGCGTTGCCGTGGCTGTGGTGTAGGCTGGCAGCTGTAGCTCTGATTCCACCCCTAGCCTGGGAACTTCCATAGGCCGTGAGTGCACCCTCCCCAAAAAATTCATGTTTCTTAATTGTATTAAGAGTAAATAAGATTCCAGTGTTTACAGCAAAAATCAGTAATGCATTCCCTTGCCTCTCCCCTTATATATACATTTATATATCCTGCTCCTCTGAGAAAATGACGTACTACTCTTTCAGCTGATTCTTCTGGTGTTTGTCTCCATATTTCTGAGTAATATGCTTATATGCTCTTGGTTGATGTATCAACCTGAGACATTTATCTTCTGTCTTCTTATTGGGGTAAATGCAAATTTCTTGCTTTATATGCACCACACCCACATACTTGCCTCTGCTCTCTCTGTCCTTCCCATATCGTTATATGACAATTTTCTGGGAGTTCTCTGATGGCCTATCGGGTTGAGACTCCTGCATTCTCACTGCTGTGGCTCTGTTGCTGCTGTGCGGTGTAGGTTCAATCCCTGGCCCAGGAAGTCCCACATACTGCCTGTGTGGCAAAAAAGAAACAAAAAACAAAAATCAAAAAATCCAAGCGAGAACCTGAAATAAATGTTGCCACTCATTAAAAAAAAAAAAATTCTGGTTAAATCAGTATTCTCTGTTTACATTACTGTGACTGTGGAAGTTTTGTGTTTTTTTTCCTGCCAAGCAGTAGTTCTCTACTCTAACAGTACCCAGGGAGCTTTAAAATCACCTAGGGAAATTTAAATAATCCTGAAGCCCAGCCTGCATCCCAGTTCCATTAAGTCAGGCTGTCTTCTACTTTTTCCTTCTCAAACGTCCATGGGATTTTTATTTCTGCTCTCACATTTTTAATTTGCAAGAACTCTTTCTTGTTTTCTGTTTGCCGCTCGTAGCAGACACTGCTGGCATACGCCCTTGGCATTCACCCCTGTGCGCTCCCCAAGGCTGTTTACTGCAAGAATCTATGATGCTCTGCCCAAGGGCTGAGTTCTTCCAAGTAGCATCCTCAGCCTGAGCACAAGACAAGCTGGAATTAGTGAAGGTCACGTCTCCTGGAAGCAGTGGATCCTTATGCACCGCTTGAGACACCTCCGAGGGATATTCTGTACCAACTTCAAGGATTCCCCAATGAGATCAAGCTCCAGATGCCCACAGTAGTTAACTGGCTGGAATAATGCACCTTTTGTTGGCTTCCTGTTGCTCCGCATCTCACTTCCCAACTCCTCAACCAGTATTTTCTCGGATTACCTTTCCATAATCACTTGCACTGAATCATTATCTCAGATTTGGCTTCTGGGGAAACACACCCAAGATATCCCCCTTTTTTAATTTAATAAAATCTCATTTGTGTTTCATGGATGCGATAACTTATTGTTTCTCTGAGAATATTAATTGTAGGGAGACCTTACATTTGTTTAATAAGTTTCACTCTTGGAGTTCCTACTGTGGCACAGGGGATCAGTGGCATCTCTGGAGCCCTGGGACTCAGGTTCAATCCCCAGCTGGGCACAGTGGGTTAAGGATCTGACATTGCTGCAGCCATGGCATAGGTCACAGCTGTGGCTTGGGTCTGATCCCTGGCCCAGGAACTCTGTATACCACAAGATGGCCAAAAAAAAAGTTTCACTCTTGCTGCTACATGGAAACTTAGCTTGGCCCATAATATCTACAAGTTAGCTTTCTGGGGTCTCTCCAGAGATAATGCTCCAGTGTCTCAGGGAGGGTATGTGCCTGGCTAACAGCATCCTTAGAGCCAAGAGGTGGGAGGAACCAGGTCTTCCTACTCAGCACAAAGACTTTCCTGTTACATCCCAGTTTGCAGTATAGTGACTCTCCCTACCTTCTGCCAGACGTAGGTCTGGAGAATCCCCAGTTCCATTTTTCTGTAGAACAAACTTCTGCCAAGGATGAGATGCGGTAGTTGCCTACTTGCATCAGATCCGAAAGGGGGTCTAGGTGATTCTATTCCGGTTACAATTGCTAAATAAAAAGTTACCTCAAACTCATCAAAACAGCATTTATTTTATCATTTGTCATAGTTTCTGTGGCTAAAGAATTTAGGAAAGTCTCTGCAGGGTGCTTCTGGCTTGAGATCTCTAGTGAGGTTGCAGCCAGAAAGTGACTGAAGCTGGAATAGCAGGGGGCCAAAAATATCTCTTTCTGTTTCTCTGTCTCTGTCTCTGTCTCTCTCCTTAGTCTCAGGTCCAGTCCACGGGGTTTGGGGCACTACTTTGGGCTTCCTCACAGCATGGTGATCTCAGGACAGTCACAGCGCTTACATGGAGGCTTAGGATTACAGCACTGTGTAAGTTCCAGCTTTGGAAATTACGCAGCATAACCTCCACTGTGTTCTGTTGTTACAAGCCTGTCCCAATTCAAGGGGAGGGGACAGAAATTCCATCTCTCAACAGGAGGAGTGTCACGGTCATCCACGTGGAGTGAGAGACAGCTGTGATCATCTTTGGAAAGTACAACCCTCCGCGGTCGTCTCACTGCATCTCATACACAGCTCCTAGCCTGCTTCTGCTGGTGGTCCCTCTGCAGCTCCAACACGTCGTTCTGATTCAGCTCCTGGCATTTTTAGATTCAGTGCAGAAATATTTCTGCGTCTCATGGGCGCCCCCCTTGTACAGATCTACAAGCTGGGCAGTACTGAGTAGAACCATATCTTAGGGGTGCCATTTATCTTGTAAACACTGACTTTGTTTACTTGTTTTGATCATCTTCCAGCGGGTGGCAGGAAAAGGGGTGCAGTGGGAAAGAGCATATTAGGTCCATTTCCCACCAGATGGAAGTCAAGTATCTAGCGCTACTTCCTCTTCATCCAATGAGGCTGTAAGCCTAGCGGGGAGTCTGGCTGCTTGTTGGCACCCCCTTCTGCAGGTACCTTCAGCTCTGCTAACTCACCTGCTCTCCACCTCCTCCAAATTTAACACCTCTCATCTGCTACTATCCTCTCACCTGCTCTGCTCTTTTTGGTTCTTCTGTGGGTTGATAGGTTTCGGTCAGATACTTTGATTTGTGAAGGGCTTTGGGAGGGGGCATGTAAAATACTATTATTTTAACTGAAAGCACCATGCTTCCATTTTTTCCCCTCATATAAATTGCTGCAATAAAATCTTGTTGTACACTTAAGCAAATGTTAATACCTCTCTGTATAGTTGACTTTTACAAAAATGCATCATGCTATACACGTTGTTGGGCAATTCCCTTTTTTCAGTTAATGTATCCTGGGCATCTCACAAGGTCAGTCTACCTAGATCTGCTTTATTCTTTATGATAAGAGTGTAATGTCCATGGGAGGGACAGAACTTTATTCCAGAGGAAAGCAAAGGGGGGGAGGGAAATCTCCTTTTCATCATCCTTATTCCCCCAGGCAGAGGGATGGTTCCCCAAGGGGCACCCCCAGGTCGGGGAGAGGGTTTGGTGGGAGGGGATAGCATGTACATAGGTGGTGTAACTATATCCATGACTCTATGTACATAATCATAATCATAATGTAGACACTTCAGATCCCAATTTTCCTCCCATGGCTTTATTGTTAAAAACCAAGTTTTCTCTTGGAGTTCCCATCTTGGCTCAGCGGAAACGAATCTGACTAGTATCCGTGAGGTCACAGTTTCGATCCCTGGCCTCACTAGGTGGGTTACAGATCTGGTGTTGCTATGAGCTATGCTGTAGGTGGCAGGCGCAGCTCGGATCCCGTGTTGCTGTGGCTGTGGTGTAGGCCAGCAGCTGCAGTTCCAATTCAGCCCCTAGCCTGGCAACCTCCATATGCCATGGACACAGCCCTAAAAAGACCAAAAAAAAAAAAAAAAAAATTAAAACCAAGTTTTCTCAACTTAGGCACAATTCACATTTTGACTGGATGATTCTTTGTTGTGGGCTGGTCTGTGTGTTGGAGGATGTTGTGCAGCCTCCTTGGTCGCTACCCACTAGGGTAGCATTTCCTCCACACCCCCAGCCAGCAATGACAAACAAAAATGTCTCCAGACTTTGCCTAATATTCCCTGGGGCAAAGTCACCCCCCCCCACCCCCGTTAAAAACTGATTTGAAGTTCTCTTAGCAACAAAGGACCCAGTTAGCTGTTTTTGCTTCCTTTGTTTCTGGTAAGACTAGTTGGTTATGATTTTCTAGGAAAGGACATAGGTTTCCACGATGCTGTTCCCTGGAGTTGTTAAGATGGGGGGTAATTTCTCTCAATTTACGCCCAGATTTTTTTTTTCCTATCAAGTTTATTTACTGGTTTTCTTTTAAATAACTTTGAAAAACTTTGAAATGTAATACATATTTATGATCGAAAGTTGTCAAATACAGAAAAGCATAGAAAAGAAATTTAAAAATTCCCTTTAGGCTCCCTTCAGATAATTATTGATAATAGAATTTTGGTGATTCCCCTAATAGCCTTCCAGTCTTTTTTCTCCCTCATTCTCTGTATAGGATGTGTGTATATAAATATGCATATTGTGTGTATAATATTTTTTTTTGTCTTTTTTTTTGCTATTTCTTGGGCTGCTCCTGCGGCATGTGGAGGTTCCCAGGCTAGGGGTCGAATCGGAGCTGTAGCCACCAGTCCACGCCAGAGCCACAGCAACGCGGGATCCGAGCCGCGTCTGTAACCTACACCACAGCTCACGGCAACGCCAGATCGTTAACCCACTGAGCAAGGGCAGGGACCGAACCCGCAACCTCATGGTTCCTAGTCGGATTCGTTAACCACTGCGCCACGACGTGAACTCCCCTATTTTTCATATAGCATGGTAATCTCTCCTCTTGCTTAGGCCCCAGATGATTCTGTATTCATGCATCCAGAAAGCTACTCCTTACTGTTTAAATTCTGATTGTGTATACTGATTAAGCCGATCACTTTTTGAAATACAGCAAGTGACCTCTGTTCCCTGTTAAAGTATAACTTTAAAAGCATTAAAAAACATGACTCTCATACAAATGAGCATGCACCCAAGATATATTTAATTTGCTAATGAGGGAACCAATAGGACAGTGAAAGATGGTGCAAAGCAGGATTAGAGGAAAAGGCGTTATCCAGTCCATCAGGAAAGGCACGCTAAAATCAGTTTGCTAGAGTAGAGATAACACTGATTAATATCCCACAGGGCAGTAAAACTGTAACCTTTAGGTTGTCCTTTCTACCAGACAAAAACCATTTGCATCTCTACCAAACAACATTCTGCAAGTTTACACACAACTTTATAGGATCCAGTCCCCAAGCAACAGGAAAGTTTGTCAAACAAAGGTACATCCCCCAGATAAAGAAATCATTCAGAGGCGGTCTGTTAAACAATGCTCCAGCTCGAGCTTAAAGGAGACGCACACCTCCTTCTGCCTTATTTTCAAGTTTGGGATAATTTTTCTTAATATCCCTATTGAGAGCTGCTTCTCCAGGCAAATTCTGCAGTGTTTCCCTAAGGGAAAGGGCCGTAGTCTCTGCGGTCTCCTTGACATCTTCCATCTTGCTGCCTCTTCCCACATTCTGGGGAGGCGAGCCCCCAGGGACCTGGATATTTCCCATTAACTGTCATGTTGGGCCAGGTTTCCTATTCCATATGGCCCTTCTCCTTCCTCTCTCTCTTTTTCCTTTCTTACTTACATTTTAAAAAATATATAAAACCGCTTTACTGACATGTAACTCCCTTGCCACACACTCATTTAAAGTGTACAATTTGGAGTTCCTGTCGTGGCTCAGTGGTAATGAATCCGACTAGGAACCATGAGGTTTCGGGTTCGATCCCTGGCCTTGCTCAGTGGGTTAAGGATCTGATATTGCTGTGAGCTGTGGTGTAGGTTGCAAACTCGGCTCAGTTCCTGCGTTGCTGTGGCTGTGGCGTAGGCCGGTGGCTACAGCTCCAATTTGACCCCTAGCCTGGGAACCTCCATATGCCGAGGGAGCGGCCCTAGAAAAGGCAAAAACAAACAAAAAACAGTGTACCACTCCATGTTTTTTGGTGTATCCACAGAGATGTGCACTAAGTTGTTAAATATGTTTATCATCCCCCAGAGAAACCCTGTACCCATTAACAGTCACGTGCCATTACCTCCCAGCTCCTGGCAAACAGTAGTTTACACTCTGCCTCTATGTGTTTGCCTACTCTGGACATGTTCATGGAATCATAACAGCATGTGAGTCTTCTGTGTCTGGTTTCTTTCATTTAACCTAATATTTTCAGGGTCCATCCATGTCGTACCATATATCAGAATTTCATCCCTTTTTATTGCCAAATTGTATTCCATTGGATAAATATATTATGTTTTTATCAGTTGATGAACAAAGAAGTTGTTCCCGCTTTTGGGATCTTATGAAAAACGCTGCTATAAATATTAATGACAATGTTGCATTAATATAATTTTGTGTGGATATATGTTTCCATTTCTCTTGGGTGGAGTTTCAGAAGTGAAATTTCTGAATCATAGAGTAAGGTTATGTTTGACCTTTTTAGGAGGTGCCAAGCTGTTCTCCAAAGCAGCTGCACCATTTTACATTCCCACCAGCAGTGTAGAAGGGTTCTAATTTCTCCACATCCTTGTCAGCAGCTGGTATTTTATTAATGCCAGCCTAATACTACCTAACCAGGTTCATTTGCCCAGTGTGCAATAAATCAAAATGCTGATATGCCTAGTTTTTCCGCAAAGAAAGGGTTTATTTAAAAGGGAGCCAAGTGAGGAGATGGGAGAACAAATCTCAAATCTGCCTCCTTGAAGGGGGATGCTTGGGATATCTATGGGTTAAAGAAATAGGTTGGTCTTAGGGGTGGGGAAGGATGTAGGAAAAGGTGAGATAATTGGTGTTCTCTTCGGGCATATCTGAATTACATGCTTCTTCATGGGATGCATGTTCAAAAATGGAGGTGCTTAGCATGACCTGAGGGTGGAGTTTTTGGCCATCTGACATCCAAAGGTCACCTAGCCGACACTGGTGCATGCCCAGTTGGAGGGTCAGTGGCCCCACCCTAACTTGCTCTGCTCTAACCAGACACCAGCTGACTCCAAGTGCCTGGACAAGAACTCTGGCAAACATCTTACTATTTAGGCTACGTGCAACTTGGAGGACGTGCAAGGTTTTTCGTAGCAACAATTAAAACTACCTTGATTAGTGGAGGCAGGTTACAGGTGTGACGGACGTACCTGATGATTACCTGCGGTTTTACTGGTGGCTGTGCAATGGTATCTCATTGTGCTTTTGTGGCCTTGCTACTTAAACTAGTCTTGCACAGAAAACAATTTTGCATACCATCGAGGTACTCAGCCCAGTGGCCTCAGTTATAAGCTTCTGTTGGTGAGTTGAGTCTGATGGGTGAGTAAAGGCTGCCTTGCTGAGCCATCCCATAGATGGCAGCTCCCAGAGGGCCAGGGCGGCTAGACCAAGCCCTGTTCACCTTGGGGAAAGCATCTAGAATGTGTAGTCTTCTGGCCAAGAGTGGATTTTGTTTTCTGGTAAATGGAGGCGGGAAATACCCGGGTTGTTGTGTGAGGCAAGAGAGGGGAGGAGCCCAGCCTGGTGCTGGACTGGACCCCTGCAAAGAGGTCCCAGACCTCTGTAAGCTGTCTTTTGAGTCTTGGCCAGAACAAAATGACCTTCTTCAACACGCTGCCAAACTGTCAGAGATTCCACCACTTTCCCAGAGCTAAGTAAATAAGTTGCCACCTTTTAAAAAATGTGAATGGTTCTGGGAGGAGCAGTCATCTTGCAAGGAGTCAATACCTTATTGTGAATTAGCTTATCAGATAACTACTCACATCCTGCAGAGACAGGGCTGGGAGGAAGTGGGAGTTTTGACTCATTGGGAAGTGGGGGGAGGGACAGGAGGGAGCTCTAGTTGAAAAGGGGTAGCTCTGCTCAAGGGGTAATATCTCAGGAGGCTAGGACGGGGCCAGAATTGGGATCAGGAGCCTGCTGGGAAAGTTTTCACCTCCATTCAGCAACTGATCAACAGAGATCATGTGTAGTTTAGTGTATGTCTTATGTCCTGCTAAGTGCTTTGCATACAAGTGTTCCATTTTATTTATTCAGTGATTAACAAACAATTTCGTGCCCCGCCATCTCTCACACTCAACATGCTACATCTAATTTATTGCAGATTCTGTTGACTCCCCCTGAAAAATGATTCTGGAATCTAGCCCTTCCTCACCACCTTCCTAGCGGAGTTGCTCATTCACTGGTTTACTGCTGGTCTCTCCGGCTCGTCTTCCTGCTTCCCTCTTTGCTCACTAGAGCAACCCTTTGAAAACAACGTCTCTCCTGTATTTGATGCTCCAGTGCCTTCCTATCTCGGTCATTATAAAAACCGAAGTCTAACAATGGCCTACAAGGCACTCGCTACCTGAACTATCCTCTCTTACCTGGCTGACGCCATCTGCCTACTGGCTCAGCTACAAGACTCCTGCTGTTCCTCAGACACGCACGAATTTCTTGTTCACCTCGGAGCCATGGCAAGGACTGTGTGTTCTGTCTAGAATGTTCCTCTCCCAGAAACTGCATGGTTTATGCCCCTACTTGCTTCAAGTCTCAGCTTAAATGTTGCCTCCTCAGAGAGGCCTTTCTTACCACCGCCTCCTCCACCTAAAAGAGCTTACAGGTTCCAGATTGCCCACCATCAGAAAAGAGGGTTACAAATATGGGGAGGGAGAAAACTAGAATCAATTCTATGGTGTAATAGTGGAATTAGAGATATGGAGTGAACTCATGGTTTCCAATATACGCAGATCTAGAGAGAAAGAAACATAGAAGGAAATGAGGTGTGTGTGTGCATACATATATATATATATATTCTCTAGCTCAGTCCCCTGGAGAAGGCCTGGCAACCGGTCCAAAAGAGTGAGCATGACTTATGCCCAGATCTTGGTTTCAAAATACTCTTTTCCGCTGAAAAGTATCAGGACACCTTGGAGAAATGGTTGATTCTGGGCCTGGAACATAGAAAGTACAAGATGGACTTGGAACATTTTTTTGTGCCAAAAAATTGAAAAGTGCTCAAAGGATGATAGAACATCAAAAGGATACAGGAGCCAGCTTGAAGGAGCTCCCACCAGCCAGATAAGGGACAGTTTGAACATCAAAATAACTGATGACAAGAAACTGACTATAATTCATTGAGTAAAATAGGAATCTTTGAATTCATGACAATATAAGGAAATACATAGAATGTTTGATGAGGACAAGGATAATTACCAGTTTTCAAAACACTTCCCCGTAAAATACCTAGTCCTTAAAAAGGTAAACGACATGAATGTACAGTGGAGAAATCTGACAGACACTACCTTAATAATCAAGTGATAGACGTTAATACCTCGGGGAGTTCCTGTTGTGGCTCAGCGGTAACAAACCTGACTAGTATCCATGAGGATATGGGTTCGATCCCTGGCCTCGTTCAGTGGGTTAAGGCTCCAGCATTGCTGTGAGCTGTGGTATAGGTCATAGACACAGCTCACATCTGGCATGGCTGTGGCATGGGCTGGCAGCTGTAGCTCTGATTTGACCCCCTAGCCTGGGAATTCTATATGCCACAGGGGTAGCCCTAAAAAGAAAAAAAAAAAAAGTTAATACCTTTGGTAATGGGATGATAGAAAATATACATCACTTGATAGGATGGTATGAGAAAAATGTGGCATTATTTTTGTAATATTTCTGCCAAGGACATATAATCTGAATCAAATCATGAAGAAATATTAGATAACCTCAAATTGAAGAAGAGGCAACAAAAGTACTGGCTTATAATTTTCCAAAAGAAACTGAGGAACTGTTCTAAATTGAGAGAGAATAAAGAACCATGACAGCTGTAAGTATGTGTGGTAATGGACATTAACTAGACTCAATGTGGTGGTCATTTCACAGTATATACACATATATCAAATCAACATGCTGTGCACCTGCAACCAATGTCATAACTCAGTCATTGCTCAGTTTTTTAAAAAAGGAACAACTAAAAGCCACATGTTCTAAAGGACATTACAAATGGCAATTGTGGAGTTCCCCTCGTGGCTCAGTGGTGAACAAATCTAACTAGGAATCATGAGGTTGCGGGTTCGAACCCTGGCCTTGCTCAGTGGGTTGAGGATCTAGCGTTGCCGTGAGCTGTGGTGCAGGTCACAGATGCGGCTCGGATCTGGTGTTGCTGTGGCTGTGGCGTAGGCTGGCGGCTGCAGCTCCAATTAGACCCCTAGCCTGGGAACCTCCATGTGCTATGGGAGCAGCTCTAGAAAAGGCAAAAAAAAAAAAAAAAAAAAAAAAAAAAAGGCAAACAAACAAACAACAACAACAAGAAAAACAAATGGCAACTGTAAGGGGCAAATGGCAAAATTAGAACAGGGTCTAAGGATTCTGACATGGTCAGAATGACACAATTCTTGTGTAAATTAATTAGGGTGAGTCCCTGCTTGATTCGACTGTGGCTCCAGCAACCTCAAAGTTCTAGTGCATTTGCCACTGGGGCCACCTTCTCCCAGCTGTCTCTGTCACCAGTGTTTGTGTGTCCTCCCTCACTTTCTCAACGAAGGGATTTGTCCCCACCTTAGCGTGTAGAGTTCTGGTTTTCTCCTTGGGCTCGGATTGCCTTTCTGGGGCTGGCAGGTCATCCACAGGAACTCCTGTTGTACTTTATTTTATTGCGGCAGCTGAGCTGGCAGGCCTGTGCCTTCACAGGGGCAGCCCAGCACTAGCATTTGGGCTCCCCGTGTCATCTTCTAGTCAAACAGGAAGACTTCTGCAAGCATCCAGAAAGGATATGCACTTCCTAAAAAGAAAAAGTAGAACTTTCAGGTGCATCATCTTTTAGTTTAGCTGGTTCTTTGTTGTTGTTTTTGTGTGCTTTTTGTCTTTACTCCTCAGGCTATATCCCCTTGTATCTGTTGGAGGAAATAAAAGTGTCACATTTCAAGCTCAGAGTCTTCTAAACAGAGGCCTTAAGATGAGGAAGAGAGGGGGCTGGGAACCCAGGGGGGAAAGCCCAACATCAGGAGGATTCCTCCAGACCCTTTGCCTCCAACAATCAGAGCAGCTTTCCTGCTTTAAAATAAGACAAGCCGGAGTTCTCACCGTGGTGCAACAGGATCCATGGTGTCTCTGCAGTGGCAGAACACAAGTTTGATCCCCAGCACAGTGGTTCAAGGATCTGGCATTGCCGCAACTGCGGTGTAGGTTACACCTTCAGCTTGGATCTGATCCCTGGCCCAGGAACTCCATATGCTGCAGGGTGACCAAAAATGGAAAACGAACAAGAAAAAAACACCAACTCTAAATTGACAAGCAAATATCTGGGATTTCTGTGGTGACAAACTCGCAGGGACAGCTAATACTACTGTGCTTTGTTTTTATTCTATTCTATTCATTTCATTTCATTTTGCTTTTTAGGGCCACGTTTGCGGCACACTCAGGCTGGGGTCGAATCAGAGCTACAGCTGCCAGCCTGGACACAGCCACAGCAATGCCAGATCCAAGCGGTATCTTCGACCTATACCATAGCTTACAGCAACACTGGATCCCCAACCCACTGAGCGAGGCCAGGAATCGAACCTGCATCCTCATGGATACTAGTCATTTCTGCTGAGATGCAACGGGAACTCCCTATTAATTTTCATACTACATCTATAATGGGAAAAAATGCTAAATTTTATTTAGAGGTTAGTGAAGAAATTTTTTTTCAGCCACGTTTATGAGCTTGCTGATTTCTAGCCAACCACCAAGTTAAGGACCCTGGGTTAGCACATGGTGAGTCTGACAGCCCAGAAATGGCTGCAGGAAAGGACTCACAGAAAACCCAAGGAGGAAATGATTCAGGCTGAAATCAGGGCCAATGCTGTGGGCATCTAGACAGGAGGGTGGAAGGGAGCTGCCAGCTGGACAGAAAGCCAGCTGGACCTGGTGATGGATAGGAAGTGGGAGTTGATGGTGATTCTGGACAATTTAGAAGAGCATTTGGTTTGCCCGGAAGAGGATAAATGTTTTCGAAGTACAATGGCCTTGCCAGAGGGTGTAGTGCCTGCCTCAGTAGCGTTCAACCCACACCCCTCCAAATGCCCCCCTCAACCACTCAGGGTGGGTGCAGCTCTCAGGAAAATATTGTCTGCCCTCCAAAGTATCCCTCCACAGTCACTTGCCAGTCTGTGAGGAAGGATCCTGCAGGACCTTTGGGTCCTGACCCTCCTTAAAATGCAAATCCCTTTTAGAGAGCTGTAATTTACATTTTAGTCTGATTGAGTTTATCTATCTTTCCCTGAGAATAATGGGAGGGTTTAAATTTACTGAGCTTTTCAGAATAGGTGGGTGATGGGGGCAGGGATGAAAAGTGTGACCCCAAACAAGGCTGAGTAAAAGGGGACCCCACAGCAGCACCAGCAGAAAATTTCTGTTTTTAGTCTGGGCAGGCTCTGCCACATCCCCTCACCCCTCTTGGAGGGCATTTTCTGGGAGAAGGGCACACCATCATCCACACTTTAAGGATGATGAAGAAAAAAAAAGAATCAAAAAATGATATCCCTTAGCACGTGGTAGGAATGGACTCAGGTGGAGGGCTGCTGCCAGTGGGGCTCAAATGAACAACTTGATTCACCTGCCTGGAACCTCAAAGACACACAGAGGTGGGAGCCCAGCAATCCCTGTGGATGCTTTGGATTCCAGAGGGAATTAAAACCCTACTCCCCCACCCTCTGCAACCTCCCAACTGGTGAAGAGCCCTCATAAACCCATAGATTGTTGAAGGGAAGGGCTAAGATAGTCAACAGCATCTACACATTGGTTATTTTTTCAGACTGTAGGAGCAAAATCAGGGAGTTCTGTGGTTCAGTAGGTTAAGGCTCCAGCATTGTCACTGCAGTGGGTTTGATCCCTGGCTGGGGAACTTCCACATGCCATGGTTGGGGCCAAAATTATAATAATAATAATAATAATAATAATAATAAAAGTAAAATCAAATGATTCCAAGACTTAAAGGCACTTACAGTATCTCCTTGCTGTTCTTTTCCTATGCATTTGTTACAAGCCTGAGAATTTACCTACAAAGTATGTGCATACACTTTGGTACAAAGCAAAGCAAAAGAGCATATCTTATATTTTTTTATTGCAGAGAAAAAGGCCCGGAAGAATACATACCAAACTGCAGGCATGTGGTAAACATTTTATCTCACTGACTGAATTTCTTGAAAAAATGTTTGGTAACTATATTCTACTGAATGAGTTTCTTATTGCTGTTATAACAAATTCCACCAACTTGGTGGCTTAAAACAATACATATTTATTATCTCACAGTTCATGGGTTCAGGAGTTCAAACTTGCCTATGCCATGGGTGCAGCCCTAAAAAGACCAAAAAAAAAAAAAAAAAAAATCCTGTTTTAATCACATCTGCAAAGTCTCTTTTTCCATGTAAAGTCATATATTGACATACTCATCTGTCGCAGAGACTAGAAAGTCGATATTTTTGGGAACAAGGCTGGCATCATTCTGGTTATCACAAATACTTGTGTAGTTTAAAAAAAACTATTAAAAACTTTATATAATTTTTATTATATAAAAATGCTAGAATTTTCTCATTACCTAAAATCCCTGATAGTCATAATTTCTAAAGATGTCTAATATTTCACTGTAGGGATACACCATAATTTATTTAACCTGTCCCCCAACTGGGTATATTCAGGTTGTTTTACATTTTCATGATTTTAAAATGATGATTTTCATGAAGAACATCTTTGGGTCTTTTGAGGGATATATTGAATCCGAAGTAGGTTAAGAGGAGTTGCCTGGAGGCCTAGCGATTAAGGACTCGGCCTTGTCACTGCTCTGGCTTGGGTTCGATCCCTGGCCTGTGAACTTCCACATGCTGCAGGTGCGGCCCCCCAAAAAAGAAAAAGAAAAAGCAAGAAAAGAAGTGGGTTAAGAAATAGACCTGGTGGTCAGAAAGACCGGAGTTCAAATCGAAGCTCTGCTTCAGTTATCCATGTCATTGGAGTCTTGGTTTCTGCAACTGCAAAAAGTGGATCTTTACCACAGCTTCAATATCACTGGCTTTTTTTTAAAATTTAATTTAATTTAATTTAATTTAATTTAATTTAATTTAATTTTATTTTATTTTATTTTATTTTATTTTTTTCCCACTGTACAGCAAGGGGGTCAGGTTATCCTTACATGTATACATTACAATTACATTTTTTCCCCCATCACTGGCTTTTTAAACAGCTTTCTTGAGATATAATTCACATACCACACAATCCACTCCATACGGGGTTGAATTCAGTGGCTTTTAGCCTGAGGGTTTTTGCAGGATTCAATGATATTGAACACACACACTGTTACTACTCTGGATAATTCTTTGATCATAATTTTCATTCTTTTCTTGGACTAGGTTCTTAGAACCAGTAATATAGTATAACAGCATGTAACAGCCTCAAATATTGTGGAAATAGGCCTTGTGAAGATAGAAGTTGTTCTTGCAAGGGTTTTTTATGGGGCGGGGAGAGTTCGGAGAGTTATTTTTTAGTATTTGGATAGAATTGTGGGGCATAGGAGGAGTTGGTATGAAATTGTTGGGTGAGTTGACTCAGGACGCCCTCTTTCCTTCTCCCTTGTGTAACCCTGAATTATGCTCACCCCAAACCCACACACACAGAGCAACTAGGGGAAGTCATTCTGGTTCACTGAATGGCCCTGGCATGTCTCCCACCCCTGAAGAGCCACTGGACTGCCCCTCTCCATATCCATCCAGTGAGAGTTGCATTGGCACCATCTCTGGTAGCCCATCTTAATTCACACCAAGCACATTGCATGGCAAACTGGCAGGAAGGAGAGGAGGTGGGTCTCCACCAAGTCTACGGGGTGTCCGATCTACCTACTAAGAAACCACAAAGGCATACTCCATTTGGCCGTGGGAGGACTGACTGCAGATTTCATGGCCGAGTTAGCAAAGTGTCAGGCAAACCCAAGAGCATGTTGCACCAGAGCGATGTGTGGGTGAATCCTCAGGCATCCCAGCAGGCGTGGGAGCAGGTTACATGAGATGGGTGTGGGTTTGCTAGTGAGGAATGAGAGGAAGGTGCAGGGAGGGTGGGTGGGGTCAGAGGTGGGCGAGGGTGGAGGTGAGGAATGGGGCCCCAGCTGGGGTTGGACCTAGTAGTTAGACCAGTAGTTTGGAACCATTTTTGGGTCATGGCCTCATTTGGGAATCTGATGAATGCTAAGATTTCCTGCACACGCACACACGCACGCACACACGCACACACGCACACACACACACACACACACCCCAACCCATAAATCTTGCACACAGTGTCAGGAGTTCCATCAACCTAAAAAGCTCATCCAGGGGCTCAGGATTAAAAACCTCCGGTCTAGACTAGTTCACAGGGACTTGTCACAAAGAAATCCAAAGGCTGCATTAAGAATTTGAGAACATTTGTTTTTTTGTGTGTGTGACAGAGATTTGGGGAGTTTTGCAGGTTTGGGAATTAAATTCCAAGGCCCACTTATTCTATAAATGGTTTTTTCTTCCAATTTTTATTTTGAGAAATTTCAAAGTACCAAAAAATTGCAAGCTCACATAGTCTTTAATCACATTCCCCAAGTGTCAACATTTCTCCTGAATCTCTCCCCTCTCCCCGTTCGTGCTTGTGCTCTCAGGAACTTATGTCTCTCTGCAGAACCGTTTGAAAGTTGCAGATATTATGATACTTCATCCCCAAACATTTGGCATGTAATTTCCAAGATCAAGAAAGTTTCTTGCCTAAACACAATATAATCCTCTCACTCATAAAACTGAACATCGATACTTTGATACTTTTATGTATTCAAGTTTCCCAAGTAGCCCCAATACGGTGTCCTTTTATCTGCATTCTTTCTCCTTCCCTTCCTCCCTCTCTCCTTCCTTTCCTTCCTCCCTCTCTCATCGGGGATTGAATCCAGAATTATACACTTTATTTAAAATAGTTACATCTCTCAGTCTCCTTTAATCAAGAGCACTACTCCAGAGGTTTTTTGGGTTTCTTTCTTTTTTTTTTTTAGAGTCCAGGCTAGCTGTTTTGCAGAAAGCTCCCCAGTTTTGATTTGTCTGATTAGATTCAAGTTAAGGTTTGGCGGCAGATGTTGTGTCCTTTCTTGGTGCAGCACATCAGAGGGTCCCTTGGTCCTTTACTGGATGATGTCAAGTGTGATTCAGGATTAGAGTGATGACCTCCAGGTTCCCCTTTGTAATTAACACGTGCTCTGTAGGGTAACACTGTATTCATTGAAAGCCTTGAGCTGTGGCAAGTGCAGGGTGAGCCAGTGGTGAGCACCTACCTAGACTCAGTTTTTGCTCTTATGCTGTTTTTACAGTGGAGGAAATAGACAATAACCTAAGAAACAAATAATTACAAGATATGCAATTTTCTGAAGAATGTGGATGGGTGTTGAGCACTATCAACTCTAATATTTAAAATGAACTTAAAGCACTGGGAACTATATCTAGTCACTTATGATGGAGCTTGATAATTTATGTGTGCCTGGGTTGCTGTACAGTAGAAAATTGACAGAACACTGTAAACCACGTATAATGGAAAAAAAATCATTAAAAAATAATAAAATGGGAGTTCCCGTCGTGGCGCAGTGGTTAACGAATCCAACTAGGAACCATGAGGTTTTAGGTTCGGTCCCTGCCCTTGCTCGGGGGGTTAGGGACCCGGCGTTGCCGTGAGCTGTGGTGTAGGTTGCAGATGTGGCTCGGATCCTGCGTTGCTGTGGCTCTGACGTAGGCCAGCAGATACAGCTCCAATTAGACCCCTAGCCTGGGAACCTCCATATGCCATGCGAGCGGCCCAATAAATGGCAAAAAATAAATAAATAAATAAATAAAATGAACTTAAAAGTGAGACTTGGAGAGGAAAAAGGAGTCAGGCAGAGAAAAATGGAACTGGAGGGGGTAGAGGTGATGTCGGCCAAACTTGGAGGGTAGAAAAAACTGAAAGACGGGCATCTCAAGGAGAGCAATGTGTAGGGAAAGGCCCTGGTCAGATAATAATCATATTGAGCACTCAGTATCTGCTAGACACTGTTCTAAGTGTTTTTCATGGTTTATTTTGTCTAATCTGCTCCATAGTCGTGTGAGGTAGGTGCCATTACTGCTTTTATTTTGTAAAATCCACAGCATAGAGAGGTTAAGTTATTGGCCCAAGGTAACACAGCTTGTAAGTAGCAGAGCTGGCATTCAAACACGGAAGGATCTAGCTTCAGAGTTTGTTCTCTTAATTGTATCAAGAAGGAGGAAGCAGGGCCTCACCTAGAAAACAGAATATGAAAAAGGATTGGATTCAAAGCAACCCAGGCTGAGTGATTAAAAAATGTGGGATGGAAAAGCAAGACCAAAGAAAGGCCCAGAACATCAAGGAGAGAAGAGTGTTCAGGGCTAGAAGGCAACCTAATAAAATAGGCCAAAGTTTGGTTGGCCACCCCACCCTCAGTCCATACCCAACTCCTAGCCTGTCCCTTCAAGGCAGGACTCTCACAATTCTCCTGCTCTCTGTCCTCCCAAACCAAACCAAGGTATTTCTATGGTCTCAAAGTGTCTCCACACATTTTGCTTATTAATTACAAAGGGAAAAATAGGAACTTTACAGTGAGTAACTTGGCTGACTCCAACTTAACCAAGTGAGGATATGAACATAAAGAGAGTTCTTAGGGAAGGTTCTGGAAGGATATTTTGGGGAAAATGTAAGATAAGGGTTTTGTGGATGAAGAGAGAAGGGGAAGTCTGGAGGTTCAAGAGTCTGTGGGTGGCAGGGGAGAGTCTATCAGGGAAGATGGGCTGTCTCTGGGAGGGGTGGGGAAATCAGGAGTTGGAGAGGTTCTGAGTGAAAAGAGCAAGTTTCATGAGGGAGGGACTTGATGGGAACAGTTTGGGTGACAAAAGTGTCACAGCAGGGTCGGTATGAGAGGTCTGGTGGTGAAACTCTGGATGACGAAAGGGTAGAGAGCTTTGGGGTAGGGGGTCTCTAGGAGAGTCCTGGAAGAGTAGGCGAGGGGGCAAGGCTCTAGGACAGCAGCCTGTGGGCGGGGAGGCCCTGTGATGAGCGCTTTCTGCCAGACCAAGGATGGGTAGATTTGGAAGGGGATCCTGGAGGGGCGGGGTCAGGGGCGGGACCAGGCCGGCGGGCGGGTCCCCCCGCGCTGCAGGGGGCGCTGTGAGGCTGGGCGGCCCCGGGCCGGGCGTCGGCCGCTCCTAGTGAGCGCGGCCCCTTTTCCGGGTTTCCTCCTCCTCCTTCTTCGCCGCCGCTGCCGCTGCCCCTTTCCCGGCCGGCGGCTGCCGCTGCTGGTGCCGCCGACGCCGCCGCCGCCGCCTCGGGGCCGCGAGCCGAGCGGAGGCCGCCGCGGAGCGCGAGCGCCATCCGCCCCGCCGTCCCGCCGGCAGCTCCAGGGCCCGGCCGGCTTGGCCGGCGCCCCCCGCGCCCCCAGCCCGCCCGCCCCCGCGGGCCCGGCCTGGCGCGGCCGCCCGCCGCTGCGCTCCTCCTCCTCCTCCGGCGGCCCGCGGCCCGCCGCCTCCTCCGCCCGCCGCCCCGCGCCCCCCGTCGCGCCGCCGCCGCCGCCCTCGGCGCCCCGCGACGCCCCCCGGTCCCGCCCGCCATGCCGGGCCCGGCCGCGGGCAGCAGGGCCCGGGTCTACGCCGAGGTGAACAGCCTGAGGAGCCGCGAGTACTGGGACTATGAGTCTCACGTCCCGAGCTGGGGGTAAAGCCGCCGCCGCCCCCCGCCGGGCCCTCTCACTCCCACCCCCGCCCGGCCGTCCCCCCACCCCCCGCGCAAACCGCACTTGTCCCCCGCTGTCTATCTCCTCGCCTGCCCCTTTGCTGGGCCTGCGCTTCTCCGGTCTGGGGTGGGAGGTCCACTCCCCCCACCAGTGCCCTCGTCTTCCTCTCCTCCCTTCCGCTTCTCCCTCCCCGTTGTGCGTACCCCTTACCCCAGGGTATACTTCCTTACAAGTGTAGGGGTCCAGGGACCAGAGCCCGGTGGGAGTAAGGGAGCAGCCTTTCCTTTTACGCTTTGGGGTTTCTATTGGGGTGGGAAGTCAGCAGCTGTCCTCTTGAGCTATTAAAATTCTTTGCTTTTCTATTTTTTTGAAATGAGGATGGGTGGGAGGAAATTTTTTAAGGATGTCCAGATTCGCAAGGCAGGCGGTGTCTACCTTCTGGGTGTGCAATAGAAGGCAGGTGCTGGGCGGAGGGGCACCTCTGGGCCTCCGGGATGGATGCTTTGCTCACCTCTAGATTGAGTCAGACCCGTGCCTTCCACCTTATCTCCCCTAAGTTACGAGGGACCAATTAGGTTAGGAACTGCGTCTAGTGCGAGGAGCCAAGTTTATGTTGTGGCTTTCATTTAGGGAATGAGTTGTGGCATGATGTGTAGACACTTCCAAGTGCTTGATTAATGGAAGCGCCTGGATGGGGTGTGTAGTGGGCATAGGCTTGGTTAATCCTAAGTCCTGCCATTTATATTTGTCGCTCTTGGCTTTCACAGTAATCAAGATGATTACCAGCTGGTTCGAAAACTTGGTCGGGGAAAGTATAGTGAAGTATTTGAGGCCATTAACATCACCAACAACGAGAGAGTGGTTGTAAAAATTCTCAAGGTGAGTGTCTTATGAGCGGCGTTAAAGTTTCTTTTTCACAGGTCAGAAGGATATGAACTATTTCAGCCACATTCTCCAATGAGCAGTTTGAGCTCTCATTTTGCATCTGTTCTGTCTGATGTCCCTCTCCTACTCCTCCCACCTCATTTTCCTGTGAACTTTCAAGAAAATCTGCAGAAATAGGCAGACCTGTTTCAACTCTAAGTGTGATGGTTCAGGAACATGCTTGTTCTGAAATGTAATTAAAGGCTTCCAAAGTGAAACTTCCAAAGGGGCTCCATTTATTAGAAAATAAATAGGCATTCAGAAGCAAAAAGAGCCTTTTCATGAAGATCCTATCAACGCAAAGGCTCCTCAAGTACTGTATATGTTATTCCAGAAAGTTGTAAAAAAGTAGCTTCAAGGATGCATTTGAAACCTGAGTGGAGGGAACCACTCCTGTGGAAAAATGACTTGTTTTTTCCTTCTTGGTGTTAAAAGTTTCAGGTAAGATGGATATAGTGAGCCAGTAGTGCCAGGAAGATTCATTGTTGCTTATCAGCTAGTAAACGTGAAGTTGGGTTGTTTTGAATTAAAGCAAAACAACCTGTCTAGTTTATAGAACCCTGAATTTGTTAAAGATACCTTTTGTCATCTCTTGAAGGAAGGCTTGATCTTGATGAACATGAAGAGTTGGCTAAATTCTCTTCTGAGTAACTGGTTGTGTAGCTTTGATAATGTGTCAAAGGCATATAAAAAATAATTCTTAGACTCTTTTCAATGATCATTGCCTGATCATTTAATGTGCGTGCATGTCATTTAGTGAAATCACGAGAAGACCAAAGAGTTGATTAGTAGGAGCATATAAGCACTTTCACATATACAAGAGTTCCAATGTGGCCATTTTGGAGAGGCTCTGCGAACAAGAATGTAGGATTGAAAAGCTGTTTTTGTGCCTTAAGTAAAGTTGGGGCAGCTGTGTCCCGATTTAAAAAGGGAGGTCAGGCTTCGACTATCAGAAAATCACCTTTCAGAAAAGTGATTGACTCTGTTACTGCTACCATTCTAGCCTTGTGATGAAGAGGCAGGTTTGCAGAGAAATAGGCAAGTTATTTGTGCTGTCAGAAACACTGGGGGGGAGATGTGAGGAATTGATACTGAAGATAGGGAGTTTGACTCTCCTCTTCCCTAAATATGAACTGCTCCTACAAAGTCACGTGGTCTTTATTTTTTTTCTTCACAAATATTTAAAGAAATATTCCCATCAGAGAAGTCACCTGGGAAACCATACAGTTTTTTTCTGTTAAACATTAGCATAAATGTTTTTAATAGAGCTACTTAAAATCTCTCTAGGAAATAAGCAAGGCATAAATTGACATTAGGAGTACCCATATCCCACTGTTGTGCAATCAGAAGAATAAACTGCTGACTCTAAAGCAATTCCAGAAAAATGTCTAAACTTTGATGTGATGGTAGCATTTTTAGAGTAAGTATGCAACTTCCTGTGGCGTCTTTTGAAAGGGAACCACATTCAGGTGTGTATATAAGTAATAGTACATTCATTTAGGGAAGTGTCATATTGCCCTTTTGTCATCCTTGTGGAGAACTTCATAGCCTCAGTTGCTGGATAGTTTTCCCCTGCTCTAAAGATTTATAGGATATGTTTAGGGTACCCGATATGGAAACTGAAGGACATTTTTAACCAACCAGAAATTTAGGCACCAAGAAGCATATCTAACGTCACTATGTTGAAATAACCCTTGGCCAGAACTCCTGTTTCCTATTTTTTTCCTCTCTCTTACTGTTTGTTTTAGTGTTAGGTTGTAAGATCTTAACATTGAGCACAGAGTAAGTTCCAGTGTTCTAGAATAAGTCTTGGGAGGCCCCTGTGATGCTCTAGTTAATGAAGTGTTAGTTCTTAGATCTTTTTCACACACGTTCTTTTCAGGGTGCAGCCTGAACCACCTTGTTTCCACTGGTGAAAACTACTCTCAGTCTCCGTTTTTCAAAGCCCTATGACATTTCTGTCCGGATTTGTTCTATCTGAAGGATGGGGTTAGAAATTGCCTAGGATGGGAGTTCCCGCCGTGGCGCAGTGGTTAACAAATCTGACTAGGAACCATGAGGTTGCGGGTTCGGTCCCTGCCCTTGCTCAGTGGGTTAACGATCCGGCGTTGCCGTGAGCTGTGGTGTAGGTTGCAGACGCGGCTCGGATCCCGCGTTGCTGTGGCTCTGGCGTAGGCCGGTGGCTACAGCTCCGATTCAGCCCCTAGCCTGGGAACCTCCATATGCCGTGGGAGCGGCCCAAGAAATAGCAACAACAACAACAACAAAAAAAAAGAAATTGCCTAGGGTACTGTTGGATTTTCTCCTTCTAACCAGCTGAATTAAAAGTAGGTTAAAAGTATTTTATATATATATAAAAGAATAGGGGTACTTCCCGTTGTGGCTTAGTGGGTTAAGAACCCGACACAGTGTCCATGAGGATGCGGGTTTGATCCCTGACCTTAACTCAGTGGGTTAAAAAACCACTGGTGATGCAAGCTGCAGCATAGGCTGCTCGTGTGGCTCTGATTCGACCCCCTAGCCTGGGAACTTGAATATGCTGAGGGTGCAGCCATAAAAAGAAAAAAAAAATTAAAAAAGTAAAAAGAGGAGTTCCTGGTGTGGTTCAGTGGAAACAAACCTGACTAGTATCCATGAGGATGCAGATTCAATCTTGGCCTTACTCAGTAGGTTAAAGATCTGGTATTGCCATGAGGTGCGATGTAGGTCACAGACATGGCTCGGATCTGGTGTTGCCATGGTTGTGGTATAGGCTGGCACCTGCAGCTCTCTTTGACCCCTAGCCTGGGAACTTCCATATGCCACACTTGTGGCCCAAAAAAGCAAAATAAAAAATAAAAAGAATAGGAACTTGGAGTTCCCTGGTTGCTCAATGGGTTAAGGATCTG